>NC_060120.1:778186669-778511169 GCF_021461395.2 Schistocerca americana
ACGCTTTTTTCTGCCTGTCCCGTGAATCTGCCAGCATGGCATTATTTCATTCTAATTTGTCTTAAGATTCAACAATGAAAATGGTCAGTGCAGTGCACTTTTGGTTCAAGGAGGAAATGATCAAACCACAATGGATTGAACTTACAGTTACAAATAAAAATAAGAGTACTGTTACTACTTTGACGATTTCCATGATACAGTATTTTCGCAGTGACGTGAAAATTAATACTTGGTCAACGCTCTACACCGAGCAGTAAATAAACAAGCTGAGAGGGGCGTCAGGCTCATGGTGAACTACAATACAGAATTTACAAAAAACAAGAAAAAGGAGCAATACGTGATTTAGGGTGTATTTGCGTACCGATATCATTTTTCAGGACATGAAGTACTAGCAAAAAATAACTGTTTTTGAAACGAAGTTCTCCGTCACATTTTTCTCAAAAGCATCATAGACAGCAGCTTTATAGACTGTATTGTTAAAGCTGATATAATAACATTAATAATCAAGTTGAAAACAACAAAGCTATTGGTTAATTAACGATTTCTGAACAACATTTTTTATTTAAAAATAATTAACATTTCTATGCGATTTCTAGTCTTTCTTAAACATGGGAACCGAGGTTCGTTCTTTCCCATTTTACAAAACTCAATTTTTGTGAAGTGGAACGCGATTTGGAGCAATGAAAGGAAATATCAAACTTGATGAAATAGTCTTTCTCTCATCCTGAGCATGTGTTTCTGGTAGACTATTCGAAATATCATCTCAGTTTGGATTCATTTAGGCCGTTCTTTCTGGGTCTCGCAATTCTCATCAACCTTGTGTTTACCATGACAGTCGTAAAAATTATAACTACTGTATGATATAGATGACAAGGGTGTTGGAAATTTCTCTATACTTGCAGCCCTTAAGCATTTTCGTGTAGCCGGCCGGAGTGGCCGTGCGGTTCTAGGCACTACAGTCTGGAACCGAGCGACCGCAACGGTCTCAGGTTCGAATCCTGCCTCGGGCATGGATGTGTGTGATGTCCTTAGGTTAGTTAGGTTTAAGTAGTTCTAAGTTCTAGGCGACTGATGACCTCAGAAGTTAAGTCGCATAGTGCTCAGAGCCATTTGAACCATTTTTGAACCATTTTCGTGTCTTGTGTTTTTTTTTATGGATAAGCCATAAATGTGACTATGCTGGAAGTACGCAAAGGGTAGTGTCTGAAGGCTTGATGACAATTAGGGTAAGATGGGAGTAGATGATAACCGCTGCCTTTCGAAAAGGACCAATGTGGCCTCCATATATGGCGTCCCCATCCGACGGACAGATTGTTAACAATGCTTCAAGACTCCGCTCAGACTGTAGAGAGGTGCGCAGTCCAGTGATCACGTATTTTAGGCCATCAGATCTTCTTCCTTTTTGGACCAAAACTAGTGATGCCAACTTCTTGTTCCACCAAGATTCAAGTAAACTACCTCTGGGCGTCAACGGCTCTGAATATGGAGACAACAATAGCTAACAGTTTTTCTTTTAGTGACGAGCTGTGAAAGAGGCTGCAGATCGCAAATGGAACTGATGACAGACTTGTAAGTTTGCAACATTACCAATCAAACGTGCTACCACAGGTTTTTGACAAGGATATAAAGTTGATGATGGTTGGAGAAATATTGGATTACGAAATAATCCACGAAGATACATATTTCAAAAGAGTTTCATTCTAATTGTAGACGTTCTTCGTAGCTAATTATACCACACACTCGTTTCAGCTCATTTGGGGATTGTTTGATTAGCTGTTGCTGATATTAGCCGTCGGTTTTGAATAGCGACGCAGTTCATATACGACAAACGATGTAAGCAACATGGTAACTGTGTACTGTTAGTATGAGGTTGGTGCAACAAGTTTGTACCGGTACTGTTTTCCACGTTAGTAATCCGGTTCTCATGGATTTATTTATAGATTGTCCCTTCTTACTTGAGTTTACGAATTATAATTTTGTCATTTGGAGGTAGTGAGTGGAGCAGTGGACGCTATAAAATGGAGTGCCAAGTGGAGAAATCGGAATATTTAAGACGTGTTCTTGAGTTTGAGTTCAATAAAGGGGTGACAGCCGAGGAGGCAGCCAGAAACATTTGCGCCGTGTATGGGGTAATGCTACTGGGCAGAGCACGCCAAGAAAATGGTTTTCTCGCTTTAAGGAGGATCTTTTTGACGTTCCTGACTCTCCACGTTCAGGAAGACCTTTGAGATAGATAAAGATCGTTTATAAGCATTAATCCACAATGATTCACGTCAGAATATTCGAGAACTGGCAAATATGATGAACTGTGATCATTCCACCATCATGCGACATTTGCATGCAGGGGTGAAGGTCGAAAAACCGAGTGTATGGGTATCGCATGCTCTAAGCCAAAATCACAAAATTCAGCGGGTGGCCATATATGTATCTCAACAGCGACAATAAAATAATAGCGCAGTGTTTCACCAGTAGTTTGAAGCAGGTAACGCCAAAGGTTCTCAACCAACAATAGAAATGTGCAGTATAGAACAGAAATATATTCGACACTGTTCTGGTGTACAGAGACTATCTCACATGTGTCAAAAGTGGATGAGAAACGCAGCGACATTAATTATCGGCTTTCAAAATTCATTTGACAGAATTAGTCGCGCTCATCTGAAGAAGGCAATAATGATGATGATGTTTGGTTTGTGGAGCGCTCAACTGCGGGGTCATCAGCGCCCGTACAAAATCCCAATTTTTTTCACGGTTCAATTTTGCTACTGTCACAAATGATGATGATTATGAAATGATGAGGGCAACACAAACATCCAGTTCGCGGGCAGAGAAAATCCCCAACACGACCGGGAATCGAACCCGGGACCCCGTGATGCAGAGATAGCAACGATAGCCACTAGACCATGAGCTGCAGATTGAAAAAGGCAATGATCAGAATGAGATTTGGTACCAAGTTCACGACCATCATTCAGAACAGGGTCGGGAATGCCACTTCGAGGATCATTATCAGTAGCTGCCTGAGCGACAAAATCCTGGGTCGTTACTTATTTGTCGCATGGAAAAATAAATATTCACTGGTCGCTGTACAAAACCAACAACCCGTATCGAAGCGCTTCGTCGAAAACGTTTTTCTGTGGATAACAAAATAGTCGACTTCCAAATCGAAAGCTCATGACAGAAATATGGAATACAAAATAATTTAACCTGGCAGCAGACGTTCTCCCTGACACTCGAGGTAAATGTTCACCTCGAGAGGTTTACATCCTTCTTGGAAATAGAATGAATCTTGAATAAAGGAAATAGAAGTATCTTCCAGCTGTCCTACAGGCCCAGTCTTAGGCAGTGCCATTCAGTAGACCAACCGCTTGCCCCAGTACACAAGGAGATATGTATTTGAATGTTCACCAATCCAAACAAGGCCGGAACACTATTGAGACAAGTTGCCTACGTCTATTTTTCTGACAGAACTCTTCCAATAGAGTGTTAAATAACGAAAAAAAATTGAACCACATGGAGCATAGAAAAGTAAAGAAGAACATCGGACATAACAGTAGATCACGAAATAACATTAAACGAAGAGAAAATCTATCACGAAAGAAAAATTAGTACAAATAAATTGTAGTCCCATATCCCCATACGCTTTTTTGCAGGAAATTTGCAAAGGTTTCTCTATAATTTCTTTCGTGTTTGTTCCTTACCGTGCTCATTCCACAAATATTCGAAGAAATCCAATTTATCAGACATTTTATGGAGAGTATTGGGTGAATTGTGTATTCCGTAATTCAGATTGTAGCATTTTTCTTTGTTTTGGGGCATGGGTTCCACTGCGGTACGACAGCGTCTGACACTGTGATGTCATTCATTGCGACTCTGTTTATAAATCTCAGCATGCCTCTTGCGTGTCCCACATAATACGAAATTTACAACACACAAAGCTATGTTCGATTGTATCCTCTTCTGCACACATGTCGCAGTCACTTGATCAGAGTAAGTGATTTGAATACAGTTTAGATGGTTCAAATGGCTCTGAGCACTATGGGACTTAACTTCTGAGGTCATCAGACCCCTAGAACTTAGAACTACTTAAACCTAACTAACCTAAGGACATCACACACATCCATGCCTGAGGCAGGATTCGAACCTGCGACCGTAGCGGTCGCGCGGTTCCAGACTGTAGCACCTAGAACCGCTCGGCCACCCCGCCCGGCTAGAGTTTAGAGTTTGTTGGAATAATGCGATTTACAACCTTGTACCACGTTACGCGCACGTTCCCAAATAGAACACTGGAGTCTAGATTTTTCCACACAGTTTTCTGCTTGTGCTGTGGCAGTCGCAACTCCTTTTTGTTCCCGACAGGATATCACGAAGTGCGGTAATGACGTCGTTTACTCTGTTCCCTCTCGGCTCACTATGTAGAAAGTAGCTGGTGTCGAGATAAAATCGACGCACGAAGTTGTGTGCATAGGGTATATTGCTGATTTGTGGCCGGAATTTATGAAATAACGTTGCTGCTGGACTGAAAGAACATTTTTCGATCAAGGCATTGGTGCGTTTGATGAAAAGCGCCGCACATTTGACTTGTAAGTCTATCAACCCCAGTCCACCATCTTCGAGACTCAGTCAGGGTGCAAGTCTGCATAGAGACCTTGAAGATGTTCCCCCTCTACAGCAACTAATATGTGGTCTGTTTAATCACACGTGCTAGTTGTTCGGGCACTGGCAGAACTAGCGCCAGATACCAAACCTCTGCTAGGATCTAGGTGTTAATGATCTACGCACTTCCGTGAAGTTCCTAGGTCCTGACCGAGTGTATTCAGGCTTCCGCTCTGATTTTACGCCGAGTGGTGTGGTACGCCAGTTGAGCGCCTCCATTGTCTGAGGGTTATCCGTCTTGAAGACTTCGACGACTTTGTGCTGTGTCCGGACACAGAACCAGTTCCACTGAAAATTCCGCCCTTGACGTGTGAGGGGCGTGGTGGGGTAACACTGTCTTTGTAGGGCTGACAATCGCCCCTGTTGCCTTTTCAGGCTGACGGAGTATAGTGTATAGCCTGTCCATGTCTGCTGGCCGTTCCACGACAACTCCGAAGTCATCGGCGTAGGCCCTACAAATCAGCCAGTCGTTGCCCACCGTGATCCTCCGGCATTCGTGGGATACATGTCAGAGTATCGAATCTAATGCTATAGCGTACACAGCCATCGGCAATGGGCATCCTTGCCGTACTGACCTAGTGTTTTAAACTGTTGTGATGGACCTCCAGTTCGTCTATCTGCTGCTAACAGTGTTTTGCCCTACATTCTACTATCTTGCCTTAAAAAGGACAGTACGTAAAAATATTCTTATATAAATCTGCATTATGAAGAAATACACTTTCTGTTTTGGTATACATCATGAATATTTCAGTCCTCAAAAAGGAACACTCGTCACGGCACGGAAAATGTGCTCTGAGGAACACTTATTTATTTCATACTTGTTTCATGATTTCATTTCTTATTGCTGTGAAGGTGACTAGATTATGAATCATCGGCGTATCAGACGGATACCATATTCCTTGACTTCCGAAAAGCGTTTGACTCGGTGCCCCACTGCAGGCTCCTAACTAAGGTACGAGCATATGGGATTGGTTCCCAAGTATGTGAGTGGCTCGAAGACTTGTTAAGTAATAGAACCCAGTACGTTGCCCTCGATGGTGAGTGTTCATCGGAGGTGAGGGTATCATCTGGAGTGCCCCAGGGAAGTGTGGTAGGTCCGCTGTTGTTTTCTATCTACATAAATGATCTTTTGGATAGGGTGGATAGCAACGTGCGGCTGTTTGTACGGGAAGGTGTCGTCGTTGAATGACTGTAGGAGGATACAAGATGATTTGGACAGGATTTGTGATTGGTGTAAAGAATGGCAGATAACTCTAAATATACACTCCTGGAAATTGAAATAAGAACACCGTGAATTCATTGTCCCAGGAAGGGGAAACTTTATTGACACATTCCTGGGGTCAGATACATCACATGATCACACTGACAGAACCACAGGCACATAGGCACAGGCAACAGAGCATGCACAATGTCGGCACTAGTACAGTGTATATCCACCTTTCGCAGCAATGCAGGCTGCTATTCTCCCATGGAGACGATCGTAGAGATGCTGGATGTAGTCCTGTGGAACGGCTTGCCATGCTATTTCCACCTGGCGCCTCAGTTGGACCAGCGTTCGTGCTGGACCTGCAGACCGCGTGAGACGACGCTTCATCCAGTCCCACAATGGGGAACAGATCCGGAGATCTTGCTGGCCAGGGTAGTTGACTTACACCTTCTAGAGCACGTTGGGTGGCACGGGATACATGCGGACGTGCATTGTCCTGTTGGAACAGCAAGTTCCCTTGCCAGTCTAGGAATGGTAGAACGATGGGTTCGATGACGGTTTGGATGTACCGTGCACTATTCAGTGTCCCCTCGACGATCACCAGTGGTGTACGGTCAGTGTAGGAGATCGCTCCCCACACCATGATGCCGGGTGTTGGCCCTGTGTGCCTCGGTCGTATGCAGTCCTGATTGTGGCGCTCACCTGCACGGCGCCAAACACGCATACGACCATCATTGGCACCAAGGCAGAAGCGACTCTCATCGCTGAAGACGACACGTCTCCATTCGTCCCTCCATTCACGCCTGTCGCGACACCACTGGAGGCGGGCTGCACGATGTTGGGGCGTGAGCGGAAGACGGCCTAACGGTGTGCGGGACCGTAGCCCAGCTTCATGGAGACGGTTGCGAATGGTCCTCGCCGATACCCCAGGAGCAACAGTGTCCCTAATTTGTTGGGAAGTGGCGGTGCGGTCCCCTACGGCACTGCGTAGGATCCTACGGTCTTGGCGTGCATCCGTGCGTCGCTGCGGTCCGGTCCCAGGTCGACGGGCACGTGCACCTTCCGCCGACCACTGGCGACAACATCGATGTACTGTGGAGACCTCACGCCCCACGTGTTGAGCAATTCGGCGGTACGTCACCCGGCCTCCCGCATGCCCACTATACGCCCTCGCTCAAAGTCCGTCAACTGCACATACGGTTCACGTCCACGCTGTCGCGGCATGCTACCAGTGTTAAAGACTGCGATGGAGCTCCGTATGCCACGGCAAACTGGCTGACACTGACGGCGGCGGTGCACAAATGCTGCGCAGCTAGCGCCATTCGACGGCCAACACCGCGGTTCCTGGTGTGTCCGCTGTGCCGTGCGTGTGATCATTGCTTGTACAGCCCTCTCGCAGTGTCCGGAGCAAGTATGGTGGGTCTGACACACCGGTGTCAATGTGTTCTTTTTTCCATTTCCAGGAGTGTAGATAAATGCAAATTAATGCAGATGAATAGGAAAAAGAATCCTGTAATGTTTGAATACTCCATTATTAGTGCAGGGCTTGTCACAGTCACGTCGATTAAATAATTGGGCGTAACATTGCAGAGCGATATGAAGTGGGACAAGCATATAATGGCAGTTGTGGGGAAGGCGGATAGTCGTCTTCGGTTCATTGGTAGAATTTTGGGAAGATGTGGTACATCTGTAAAGGAGACCGCTTATAAAACACTAATACGACCTATTCTTGAGTACTGCTCGAGTATTTGGGATCCCTATCAAGTCGGATTGAGGGAGGACATAGACGCAATTCAGAGGCGAGGTGCTAGATTTGTTACTGGTAGGTTTGATCATCACGCAAGTGTTACAGAAATGCTTCAGGAACTCGGGTGGGAGTCTCTAGAGGAAAGGAGGCGTTCTTTTCGTGAATCGCTAGTGAGGAAGTTTAGAGAACCAGCATTTGAGGCTGACTGCAATACAGTTTTACTGCCGCCAACTTACATTACGCGGAAAGACCACATAGATAAGAGAGATTAGGGCTCGTACAGAGGCATATAGGCTGTCATTTTTCCCTCCTCCTGTTTGGGAGTGGAACGGGGAGAGAAGATGCTAGTTGTGGTACAAGGTACCCTCCGCCACGCACCGTATGGTAGATTGCGAAGTATGTATGTAGATGCAGATGTAGATTTAGATGTAGAATCACACCCTGTCGGAACATGACATTTACGTTTAAATTTAACTAAAGCATTGAATTTGGCCGACGAAGACACCTTCGGAGAGCGCAAGTAAGGCCTATGAGGGGAGAAGGGAGGCTCTATAAACAAATAAATAAATAAATAATCTACTTGTTCATCATCAGTCGGCGCTACTGGTGACGAGAAATGGTGTCTTGATGGTAATGCAAGGAAAAGAAAGGAATGGCTGATCCCAGAACAAAACAGCAACTCCCCATACAAAGACCTGCACGCACTTACAAAAGATAATATTACGAACCAGGGTCTGAAGCTCGTGGTCTAGTAGCTAGCTTTGCTGCCTCTGGATCACGGGGTCTCGGGTTCGATTCCCGGCTGGGTTGGGGATTTTCTCTGTCCGGGGACCGGGTGTTTGTGTCGTCCTCATCATTTCATCTTTACCACCATTACCATTCGTGACAGTGGCTAGACTGCATTGTGTAAAAACTGGACTGTGTCAAAATAGGGACTTTGTACGGAAGCTGATGACCGTGCAGTTGAGCGCCCCACAAACTAAATATCAACGTCGTTACGAATCTGATGGGACAGTGACGATGTGGTGTACTACGAATTGTTTCCCGAAGTGTAACCATCACTGCTGACATTTATTGTCAACAACTGAGGCGTCTTTCAGGCGCAATTCTAGGAAAACAACCAGAATGACTGCCTGAAGTGATGCTACTCCACTATAACTGCATTCTGCCAGACTGACAAGAACACTATACAGGAACTGGGCTGGGAAGTCACTGCGCACCAACCTTTTTCACCTGATCTTGTCCCCTTAGATTTTCTCGTTTTCCGTCCTGCATCGAACAACCTTCAAGGAACTTCCTTTCTGGATGAAAATGTACTACGCCTCAATACGACGTGATTTCTACAGGCACGGAATCGAAAGGTTACCCTAGCTTTTTCAGGCCCTTGTAAATAGTAGAGAATACATTACTGATGACAAAATTCTGTGTTATCTGTATCTGTTATGTTTACTGAACTTATGGAAAAACGCTACGAAGTAATTCACTATATGTTATTACCTTTCGTCCACACATTGGTGGCAACTCTGTCAGCAAAATTACTCAATATTTATGGGACAGGGCCCACGCAATGGAGTTAACATTAAGTTGAATTCCTAGAGAGCCGACGTTGACCTGTCTGCCGCACAGGTCGCGGACGATGCATTTGCGGTTTCGAGCGTGAATCATTTTGCTGCACTGGTCCTGAGATATTTCGCCAAACTTAACCTGAAATAAATATGATGGCGACGAACGAACGAACGAACGAATCCGATTTCGAAGCGGCAGAGACAGAAAAGAATCAACGTTGGTGCCAATATGCGGTCGGTGTATCGATACTGGCCCACGTCCTTTCCTGTTTGGTCGGGATAACGACAAGCAAAGTAGTCGTACTATCATTGAGGCCGACATTGGTTCGAAGGCTATGTTATCGATCCACGCGCTGGACGAGCACTGTCGGCACCAACGTTGGTCCCTACGTGTGCACCCGGTCTTATTGATTTTGAAACATAAACAATATAGACGGTTTGATTATATCATAAATTACGTATAAATAAAAGAAACATTTCTTGGAAAGAAATCGAATCGAGTATCGTAATAATAGATATTACAACAGCAATAGACATCACCATGAACAGTACGGATTAAAGAATAATTTGCCGAAAATAAGTCGTAGCGTATCGTAAAATGCACATTAGCGGATACTGTCAAAAAGTCATCGCAGTTGTAGTGGAGACCACATTAAAAAGTATGAATTTAAGAAAAGCATTTATCATAAAGAAAAATTATAATAAATCGACTAAATATTACAGTTCCTTTCGGAACAGGAGAGAGAGGATATTGTTTCTCATGCATAGTAGAGATTAAAAATATTTCTCTCAAAACCAACGTAAATGTTACAGAAAATAGCGCTTTGAAGATCTGCAATTAAAAATATGCATGAAGAAGTGACATCACTGCAGTTGTTACCATAACGTCAGTGGTCAAACTTGACGTTTAGTATCGTAAATCCTCTTAATCTTTTAACTTAGGGCAACTGAGAGGATGAGTCGTCAGGAACAGATACAGCCGACCTTGTTCTCCACACGTTCCTATACGAGTTACTGCTTTGCCGTCAACAGGAAATTAACTCTAAACTTCCTTTTTGGTCCCTGAATTTCGACCTCATTTATGCAAGCTAGGAGAAAAATTACTTGACTCTACTAACAAAACTACTAGAGGTAGACCTATAACTATTTCTGGAGAGAGATAATGACAGACGGGCCTAATACTTAAGCGTTAACATAGTATAAATGCGAGAACCACCAGAAAATCAACACTTTGTAGTTCTGGCACCTCCTTACCGCTGACAACTTGAACCCCGTTTTCCATTAAGAACTATACAGCAATATTTTTGCTGAAGTAACCTGTCGTCTCATCGATATCTCAGAAACCGCACGGAAATGTCTAGGTAGCTTATTCTAAGCATAAAATACCATCTGAGCTAAACGAACTGAAATGTATTTGAGGTATTGAACTATTCTCAAATAATTAACATAAACAATGTGCCATGCTAAATTCATATTATTTTCTTCGTAACAACATTTAAAAACAAGCGAATGGTTTAGATGTTACACCTTTGACATGTGTTAACTGCAAGTAATAGTTTATGATACTGTAAGATGAAAACGTAACTTACCTACGTAGTCAGTAATTTGAAAATCAATAACGACAATGCGCTTGGCTTTCTGTTCAGTCAAACGCATGATCCTAACAAATCGCGATTCCAAATAATCCGGCTATCTTCATGTGAATTTCATTGTTAGGATCCAGTACTTCCCAATAACGTCAGTAGCGTTTTCTCACACTACTTCTGCTCTGATCATAAGCATTGCCTCACCAAAGAATTTCGTTACTAACCTTTAAGAAAGCGCCGTTAAAGATATCGTTTGAGAGTAAAGTTTTTTTTTGACCAGAGATACTCATGAGTTGCTAAGCTATCCAATAACGGTATTGTTATCAGTACTATGAATAATTTAGAATAAACCTCTTTTAGGAGCTGCGGCCTTCATTCAGCTGATAACCAGTTTGTTAACATTTCTTCTACCTAGTTGCCCAGTTGAAGAAAGACCTCACGCAGCAATTAGTTATATCTTGATCTACGCCAGTGCTTGTAAAGGCCAAATCCGCAAACCACTGTGCATGGTATCGTTCATTGCATCCAGTAACTGATAGAAACAGGGAAGCATAACTGCGAACTGCACAAGCATATGTCATGAAAATTCGATACTGTAGTTATAATTGCTTGTGAATGCCTTTGACTGCTTTATATCTTGTGTCTTGTAGAGCTACAAAGAGGGATTTCCAATATCGTTGATGTGGTTATGTTTCTACAGTGGCGGCGCCGTTATTTACATTTCATGACATATAGTATTACTGAGTGCTATCTAAATACTTTTTGTCACCAGCTGAATTCACTCTAACTTGAAAGCAATTTAACTGCCTCTTATTTTGGTCGAGCACTTCATGTCATGGGATTCTCTCTGCGATTTCAGGACCAGTCATTCTCTAAATGACTTACAACATTCTGGTGGCCCATATGAGCAGTCACATTTTTTATTTTGCAACTGTATCTCCAGCCTCGGCTAAATTAATGCTGGAAAAACAGACTTTACCTGTTTCGTTCGTCTTTTGCGTTTTTCTGAGGCATTCACTCTCACTTGCAGATGCCGCACGTAATGTCCTGAACGATGGCATGAAAAGAAATGCTGACTTTATCTTAGGAACGCCGTTACACGATCCACGCATTTATGCGTAACGTGACAACGTGTTTCTTTCAGTCTGGTTTTTATATTCACATTATTTCTGAAAATATTCAAATTGAAACTCTTCTCATGTGATCGATAAATAAAGATTCAATACCAAGTGATCAGAGAACCATGTCTTAGAAACACTTGAAAGATTGCACCGTGGACATTTGATTTTCTTACGACATTACGACTAATCTCTGTTGTAAGTGCTTATGCGTGTGCGTGTGAGAATGAGGCAAACCACACACCCTTCCAGATGTTTGTTGTTCAATAGTTCATTGCCCGTGCCCACAGTTACTATCTCTTCCTCCCCCCCCCCCCCTCCCTCCCAATCCCCTCCCAAATATATTTTTTCAAAATATACAACCGTATTTAGCATATTGATTTGCAATTGAATGGACTTGCTTTAGCCACTTTCGTGATGATGATGATGTCTGGTTTGTGGGGCGTTCAACAGCGCGGTCTTCATCGCCCAGCCACTTTGGTGAGTAAGCATCAGCCTCGCTACCAACTTAATATTTTGTAGACGTACGTTGTAAACATTGTACAAGTATATGTTTTGTTTCTTGTAGAATCAGTTTTAATTGTAACGAGAAACTGTCATGTTACTCCGTAACGTTATGTAAGTTACAATTTTAATTTTATTTTCAGTGGACTTATATGAATTGTCTGTGTAGTTCTAGAAGTTTCGGCCAAAAGGGGATATTTTTATCTGTAATGCAAAAATGTGAAAGAGACAAAGTGACAATCGATGAGCAAAACAGGTCAAGGCGGGACACGGCATTGTTCATACGATTGGGACGTAAAAGCAGACAAATTTTCAGAGCAGTGTGATTAATATGTTAAAGGAGGGTCAGTTTCACAGGTAGTGAAAGGAGGAGGAATCTGGAGGACATCAGGAACAGTGTCGTAGAGACAGAGAACGCTGTTGCTTTATCTGGAGGGGAGACTCGAACTTGGAGCACTCGGGAAGACGATTGCAGCACCATTGTTGCCACAAAGTACTATACTTCGGGAGGAAGATTTTATTTTTTGGATACCATCACAGAAGAGGACTCGCAACCGTTGAAGATGTCGGAGAAGAAGATTGTAGAAGATCATCGCAGAATATAACGGGAAGAAGTAGTCGAAATTCGTTAAACAGTTAATTGCATGAAGTAATCACATCAGTAAGACGCGAGCCTACCGTGACCTCTTGTATCAACAAACTGAACTACGTATTTTCTTGGCATTACGACAGCAAAGAGACTGTGAGATTTTGCAGTTTTACTTACGAGTGGAAGTCGACCCGAACTGTGAACTGTTTCGATTACCCCTGTGTTTGGAACAGTGCGAGAGGCATCTACATCTACATCTGCATGACTATTCTGCAATTCACATTTAAGTGCTTGGCAGAGGGTTCATCGAACCACAATCATACTATCTCTCTACCATTCCACTCCCGAACAGCGCGCGGGAAAAACGAACACCTAAACCTTTCTGTTCGAGCTCTGATTTCTCTTATTTTATTTTGTTGATCATTCCTACCTATGTAGGTTGGGCTCAAGAAAATTTTTTCGCATTCGGAAGAGAAAGTTGGTGACTGAAATTTGGTAAATAGATCTCGCCGCGACGAAAACGTCTTTGCGTTAATGACTTCCATCCCAACTCGCGTATCATATCTGCCACACTCTCTCCCCTATTACGAGATAATACAAAACGAGCTGCCCTTTTTTGCACCCTTTCGATGTCCTCCGTCAATCCCACCTGGTAAGGATCCCACACCGCGCAGCAATATTCTAACAGAGGACGAACGAGTGTAGTGTAAGCTTCTCTTTAGTAGACTTGTTACATCTTCTAAGTGTCCTGCCAATGAAACGCAACCTTTGGCTCGCCTTCCCCACAATATTATCTATGATTCCGGTCAACTAATTTTGAATGAAATAATAAACCGACGATTTGCTATATAGGGTGAGACAAGAGGAAAGCTACGGGCCTTCGCTAACCCAAAAGGTTTCCGAGATAAAATATATTTAACGTTTTTGTACGTTTTACTTGAATAACTCGAAAACTACACCCTCTAGTGGAAACGCGTCGCAGTAGAAAATGAAACTACATTAAATTTGGTACCAAAAAGGTCCTATTCACTTTTTATCTATATTTTTAGGACTAACAGTTTGCGCGAAGAGAGAAAGAGAACATTGAAAATCTCGCGCGATGCGTAAGCGCCGTAGCTTAGGTAGTTTTTGTAGGTCAGTTTGAGGTAGTTCCAAGACTTGATAGACCACACATGTTCTGTGTTAAACTGTTGTTCTCAACTTCCTTTACAATAATGAGGTCAATGTTGCCAACAAGACTGAACCAAATGTCGCTAGACTGAAGGTGAAAAGGTCGTTAAAATAATTTCAAGGGATTGACGATTTCAAACACAAAAATATGTATTTATTCTTTCATTAATTCAGATTTTTTTGTGTATGTGACAGTTAGGAATTTCTTTGAAAGTAAACGAAGAAAAGAACATGAAAATATTTTATTCATCGTCATCGTCGAAATTGTCAATTAGACAGATTAAAGGGAGTTGAAATTGTCCCGATGTCGAGGGCTGTTCATGAGTATCATCTTTACTCCTAAATGAGTTTGATTTGTTGGTTCCAATAAGTCTTAGCACATTTGTTGGTAACCCACACTCAAATAATTTTTACTCATTCTTATTAAGGTGCTTTTGATCATCAAAACAGAATTCAATGAAGTGAGACCAAGGTGATTGCGAAGTTTTGATTTGACCGTATTCATGGCACTAAAAATTCTTTATAGCTCTGCACTTGAATGTGGCAATGCCAATACAGTAAATGCAAGAGCACACAGTATTGTAAACGGATTTCGATTTCCATTGTCTTTATATGATCGAACTTCAATCCAAAAATCGACTGTATTTTCGATGTTTTGCCATCCAAAGAAATTGATATTATTCCAGTGTTGTGAGATTTTCTCCAATACATTGATATCATTATATTCCAATTCTTTTGCAAGGCCAATGAGCTCAAAAATGGGCCTACTTGTTTTAGATCGCAAAATTTTTCTTAAAGACAGTTTGTTCATCGTCGTCAAAACTACTTTGAAATTCTTTAATAAGCCTCACGGTAAAGTCAGTGCCACTTTTTGTTACCAATTTGATACTGCCTTTAGATTCAGTTCAACTTGCCAGCACAGGTTTCAAAAGCACAGTCGAGTGTACTATAAGGATTAACGTGACTTTGCTGAACAGATGTAATTCGGACGTTCATGCTAATAGCAGTTTCACAAACTAATTGCAAAACTGTAGGCGTGTCCAACAATTTTGTGGGATCGAAGTTTTCACTCTCAAATGACTTCGTATCTGTCTAGACTTCAGCTAAAACACTTTTTAAATAAGTTAAGTACAACCAATTGTTTGGACCTTCGAACACAGGATGGAGGAGTTCCGTTGTGTAACAATTTTTTCTAGTTCTACATATAGAGACATGCAATTTCAGTTCATCCCATTATTGAAAAATAAGACCGACTGCTGGCTGCGTGAGACGACATTTACCTTGTACATACTTTAAATATTTTCAATGGTGCTTTGCCGCAATTTATTGCTTCAAATATTTTTTTACATTCGTCTTGACGAATTGGAGATAGACAAAAGCAGTTGTTTCTCTTATCGTATATTCTATGTTTCAGGGAATAGTGTTTCCTGAGGCACGACTCACTGCCACAGATTTGGAGTCCATAATCAGTTTTTAAAATCTGTGTAGACTATTATTGACTCCTGTCATAACTCGCGTTGTCTGTACCTATTCCAATCAAATGTTCAGTATCCAGGTTGCGGTCTTTTAAACTACCACGACTGCATGGGCCAGACCTTTTGCATTCGCTTTTTCGACAGAAGTAAGCGGTAAAAATGTAGACAGTTTTTTTTATGAATCACTGTAATATCTCATTGCAATTTCTAGTTACTTTAAAACACATACGTCAGTGGATTTGTCTTACCAGCTAACTAATATTTTTGTTATCGATATCAGCTCGCAGTACTGTCTTGAAATGTGGACCCAGCACTTTACTTACTATGTTCGAACATTTCGTTCGATGCAATTATTAAGTCCGTGGTGGATTTAGAGTCAGAAAACATGCTTTTACACAATTCTCCCAAATGTTCCACAGTCCAAAGGAACAATGTTCAGCAATGAACAATGAAAACGATGCTTCTGCCTTACTAGAA
This sequence comes from Schistocerca americana, assembly GCF_021461395.2. Lineage (NCBI taxonomy): Eukaryota > Metazoa > Arthropoda > Insecta > Orthoptera > Acrididae > Schistocerca > Schistocerca americana. The sequence continues at coordinate 778,202,758 of NC_060120.1, forward strand.
CGTCTAATATTGTCCACTTTTTGTGCTGGTATGGTCTACTGTACCGATTTTATGTCAAATTTCATTTTATGTTTCTTGGTTTCAGTGTGTTTCTTTTATATCGCTCAGTTTAGTATAAAATTCAATTTGGTGGTAGTGACATACGTCTTTACTATCGTTTCCAGGAACTAGTGTCAACCATCGTTTAAATTTTTTCTCCCGTTGTTTTTTGAATTTTTGAGTGTAGCACTTTTTCTTCACATCACACTGCATTCGCTCACCATACACTGCCCAACACAAAGAAACGAATATGTGCAAAAATACACTTGAGCCTAGCCTTAGCGTTAAGAATGTCGTCCCAAGCTACTCGAACATTTCTGAAATGACATGAGACAGCTACCTACTCCAAGCTACACTCCAAGTGGCACGAGACAAATGCCGATTTCAGAGTGCCTTGCTCTAGCTTTTTGAAGTATCAGACAGCTGTTGTTTTCGAGTTTGGTTAACGTTTTCCAGTAGAACTGAGAGTTATGGCATATTTATTCTCCGGAGAAGTTGAAATATAGTAACTCGAGAAACGCAGTTCAAAAAGTCGCCATAAAAGTAGCTAAAAAAATTTAGTCGCTAAACGGTTTTAAAATGGTTCGTTAGATGTCAAAATGTCGCTTAATCTAGTGACAAAGTTGCTAAACTGGCAACGCTGACTGTGGTACATTGTAAACAATGGCAAAGTTTGAATAATACTGAAAATAAATGATAAGTACGGTCAATGTATTCTGTTTCTGAGACCATTCGAAATAGGACATATACCCATAGAACATTTTTTATTTAGAATCGCTTATACTATCACCCCTCAAAACATGTACCTTTTCTCCTGACTCATCCTGTATACATCTACATCCACATCTACGTGATTACTCTGCTATTCACAACAAAATGCCTGGCAGACGGTTCAATGAACCACCTTCATGCTGTCTCTCTACCGTTCCACTATCGAACGGCACGCGGGAGAAACCAGCACCTAATTTTTTCTGTGGGAGCCCTGATTTCTCTTATTTCATCGTGATGATCATTTCTCCCTATGTAGGTGGGTGCCAACAGAATGTTTTCGCAATCGGAGGAGAAAACTGGTGATAGAAATTTCATGAGAAGATCCCGTCGCAACGAGAAACCCCTTTGTTTTAATGATTTCCACTCCAATTCATGTATCATGTCTGTGACACTATCTCCCCTATTTCGCGATAATACAAAACGAGCTGTCCTTCTTTGAATTTTTTCGATGTCATCCGTCAGTCCCACCTGATGCGGATCCCACACTGCACAGCAATACTTCAGAATAGGGTGGACAAGCGTAGTGTAAGCAGTCTCTTTGGTAGATCTGTTGCACCTTCTAAGTGATCTGCCAATGAATAGCAGTCTTTGGTTTGCTCTACCCACAATATTATCTATGTGATCGTTCCAATTAATGTTATTTGTAATTGTAATCTCTAAGTATTTAGTTAAATTTACAGCCCTCAGATTTGTGTGACTTATCGCGTAATCGATATTTGTAGCACTACCCATCTCCTCTTTCTTCCCTTCTCCCTCGTCTCTGTACCCCTGGCGTAGCCTCTCAGTTTGTTCATCGTCGTCGGTGTGCTATGTCAGTGTTGTGTTTGGTGATGTTCTCCAGTGACGTCAAGAAGTGTGATTTTAATCATGTGCTGGACTTGTACATAGTGTTGTGCTACGCCGCCCATCGCAACTTTTATGTTCCGGCCGTACTTCGCCTTGCGTTTCTTTTAATCGTCACAGTGTGTGGTGTTTTGTGTACACTTTTCAGATTTTTCCAGTCACCCCCTTTTTACTCTACCTTCAATTATGTTTCCCCTTTTTATGTCTTTTACGCCTTATTTCCTCCTTTATGTTGTTTTCAATGTCTCCATGTTATGTACTGTCTCACGGCTGAAGAGTGGCGCCTTTGGTGCTGCCAGCCTGCCCCATTAAAATTCAATAAAGAAAATAAAAAAGCTGGAGCGACAGTCACCTGGCTTACTCTGAAGATGGCTGAACGGTATACAGCGGAAACATTATAAGAAGAAGGTGAATTGATGTGGCTGCCCTCCCTAAATTTTATGGAACAGTCTTTGCGCCACGAAAATATGAAGATGCACGCAATATAATTTGTTCAGCGAGACCTGTAAATTAACTTGTGCACAATGGCAAATTTCAGTGTAGATTCTAAGAGGTGTTAGATTTGCATCGTGTATACTTCCTACTACACTATATGTGCAGAATAAGGAAATTATATGAGTGTGTGGTGTTTTTTCTTTTGGATATGTCCGGATATGTTCTTTCGGATATGCACAAATGAGTCCCGTCTCCTGTGGGAATCTCAGAATATTGAGAAAATGGACAGGGGCTGTGGATAGGTGGCGCTCGATGGGAGTGTGGATCGTCCGTGAGTCTAGCTGAGATAGTCCGTGCAGTTGCGATACCACTGTGTCCCGTATAGGGCAGGGGTTAACGCACCTGCCTACTACGCCGGAGATCCCAGGTTCGACGCTCAGTCCGGTACCCATTTTCATTCGCCGCCGCCGATTTTGCGTAATGTCAAATTGCAGCTAGGGTGGTGATCCCTCCCACTTCCTTTCCCTTTTTCTCCCTCTCCACTTTCAATTTACATACAGTAAGTAAAATTTCGTGTTGCAGTCCTAACGGCCAGCCATGTAATACTGCATGAAAACACTTTGCCAGAAAATAAAGGAATTGATGGTTCAAATGGCTCTGAGCACTATGGGACTCAACTGCTGAGGTCATTAGTCCCCTAGAACTTAGAACTAGTTAAACCTAACTAACCTAAGGACATCACAAACATCCATGCCCGAGGCAGGATTCGAACCTGCGACCGTAGCGGTCTTGCGGTTCCAGACTGCAGCGCCTTTAACCGCACGGCCACTTCGGCCGGCTAACGGAATTGAAACACATCATTCGCTTGATGATAGGGAACGTTATTTTATACATATCCACATTTTATAAATGCCACGAAGGGGTAAGGCAAGGCAGCTGTCCTTCATCAACTGCAAGAAATGAACTATGTTCTTCGCAAAATGCATGCACATTTTGCCCCGCCATTCTGATAACCATTTCAGCTCTGTATTTGTTTCAAGAAAGCCGTAACATGTAATGGGTATTCATGGTAGCAAGTGTGCCCAAGCAAACTGAGTAAAATCGGAAAATTGTTTCATCGTTCACTACTGCTCTCCTTGGAATTGAAAATGTCACATGGCTTTGAGTTCAAAAAGCGTGTACTTTGGTTTCGCGACGTTTGTTTTGTGTAATCGTTCAATGTAAAAAGCTATTAAAATATGAAAGCAGAAAATATTCACATTTATGAACCTTACCTGCCTGACAGGAACGTACTAAGTAGCATTCTCATTTGAAGCTATACTGTCTCATGTATGTAGTAAGTACCTATTGGATAGTGGTAGTATTTGTATTTCAGTAGTTTAAAGTTTTATTTTTTTACTACCAACTCCCCCACCTTTCCTCTCATCTCCCTCGCCTCCTGCCGTACCTGATAGATAGCCTGAATGATCTTGTGTAGGGTCATTTAGCTTCCTCTACTGCTGGGTTTTGTGTAGCCCGCTTCGCCTTCAAATACCAGACACAAGATTTTTATATTCTCTTGCCCCCTATGTTCAGACTGTTAATCATACACAAAAAAGAACATGATGTTTTTGGAGGAAATTGAATTTAGTTAAATGTTGTACTGGGATACGTTTTTTACTGGAGGCCATGGTTTTAGAGGTAATCAAGAAAAAAGCATTTGGAGGTTACTTTTGTGCATTATTCTTGAATAATTCGAAGTCTATGGCCACCAGAGGAAATGCATCCCAGTATAATATTAAATTTCCACAAAAAGGTCCTACTCATTTTTTATATAGAGGTAATGGTTCACATGAAGTGGCCAAGAGAACAGGAAAAACTTGCGTATAGTACTTGAAGGTGTTGCGTGTTGCATAAAACCCAATAGGGGTAGCTCAGTCACCCTGCATACTGCCATGTTACAATGTTTAGAATACTTGGAGTCTCCTTCTTGATTATTTATCAATGCTGTTCAAATGTGGAACACACAGTATCGGTGGGAATTCACTCTCACATCCACCATTACATCCTAATCGATTCAAAATGGTAGAGAAGGAAAAAATAAGCAATATAAATATTGCAGACATTTGTCTACACACATTAAGTGAGAATGCTTGTTTTGGTGTTGTTTCAATTCATGTAGTAGGTTATACCAGCAGTCAGTAGTGCTTCTTAAACCATGGCAGTTCGATTCATCGCTGCTGGTCTCTTCATTTCACATAGTGATAAATTGTCGATAAATTCAATTTATCGTTTCAGTACGCGTAATTTCAGTCATATCATTATAGATTTACTTTTTAAAGTAATGTATGTGTAAATAACAATTGTGTGTCATATCTTGTCATATCCTAAAAACCAGATAATATTTTTATTAGTTCTTTACCAATCACTATGTAAGTAAATTAAAATGATTGAAATAATTTTTTCATTCCACAAAATTATTGTAACATTTATGCAACTGACTTCAAACGAAAATTATTGATTAACTCAAGAAAACCTTCGTATTTCACTTTCTTTTTGTGTTAGCTATATCTTTGAATGTAATCGTTTTGTGTCGGGGGATTTGGGCGTGAATTATATTTCTGCGAACTGTGCTGAATGCAGTGTTGCGTAATGGTTACCGTTGCTGGATGACGTTCTGTCGGACGCCAGTCCAAATCTAGCCGCTATCGATTACTTGTTACTACTTATTTATAATTCCTGTAAGATTTTTGAAAATCCACATTAATGTAATATTTGTAAATTATGAAATATTGGACAGTTGTATAAATAGCAGCACTCTCCAATCAGGGGTTCAGCTCTGTTCCATGTGCAACGGTAGGACAAAAGAATGGGAACACTGCGAGAAATGCATGCTTGAACATATACGAAGATGTCAGCCCAGCCTGCAGCTTGCGCCGTTGTTCTTGACAATGAAAGACACCTGTGCAGTGTCCTGAGTACGCTGAAAGTATTACTCGTGGTTATAACAGTGTTCTCTGTAGTTGCGAGTGAATTATGTCGGAGACAAGTGGATTAGAACATGGGTCAATTGTTGGTGCTCGTAAGATGGCTGCTTCCGTTACCAAGGAAGCCTGTCCGCAGCTCGTGGTCTAGTGGCTATCTTTGCTGTCCCTGGATCACGGGATCCCGGTTTCGATTCCCTCAAAGGTTGGGGATTTTCTCTACCCAGGGACTGGGTGTTGGTGTTGTCCTCATCATTTCATCATCATTCGTGCTAGTAGCTAGATTGGACTGCGTAAAAAATTGGAGGGTGAAAAAATTGGGACTTCGTTTGGGCACCGATAACCGCGCAGTTGAGCGCCCCACAAACCAAACATCATCATCATCACTAAGGAAACCGACCTGCTCGGTGTTTCAAGAAGCACAGTATCGAAGATTTATACTGCATACCGGGAAAGCGGAAAAACATCATCAGCTAAGTCACAAGTCTTGTGAGTGGTCGGGACAGACGGTCATTTTAGAGGATTAAGGAACATCATCTACAAAAGTCACTGCAGAATTGAACGTCGCACTCGCGAACCCCGTCGGCACCAAAATAGCACGAAGAGAGCTCCAAAAGCAGGGAAATGCAGGGGAAGCTGGAATTCCAAAGCCACTCATCACTGATGCTAATGCCCGTAACAGCCAGATTTGGTGCCGAACTCGTAAAACCTGGACTATGGAGCAATGGAAGAGTGTCTTCTGGTTTGATGAGTCTTGTAACTGTTTGCAACTTCTGGTCGGGTTTATGTCCAAAGAATGATTTGGATAACCATTTCGTAGTATTCCATGGGCGCCTCTGCAGGCTCGGAATACTGCCGAGGATTAAGTGATCATTTTGGCTCATCAGGTGCATCTCATGATACAGTCTTAATTCCCTAATGGGGATTCTGTTTTCCAAGACGACAGGATCCGTGTTCACGAAGCTCGCTTCGTCCATGAGTGGTTTTTTGAGCACAAGGATGAAATGTCGCATCCCATCACAGTAGCGGATGTCAATATTATTAAGCCTTTGTGGTGTACTTTGGAGAGGAGGGCGCGTGGCCGCCATCCACCGCTATCACCATGAGTGAACTTGCTGCTGTTATCAAAAAGAATGATAAAAGATTCTCTTGAAAACAATATGGGACCTGTATTTATCCATTCCGAGACGCCGGCCGGAGTGGCCGAGAGGTTATAGGTGCTTCAGTCTGGAACCGCACGACCGCTACGGTCGCAGGTTTGAATCCTGCCTCGGACGTGGAAGTGTGTGATGTCCTTAGGTTAGTTAGGTTTAAGTAGTTCTTAGTTATAGGGGACTGATGACCTCAGATGTTAAGTCCCATAGTGCTCAAGGCGATTTGAACCATTTGAGCCATTCCGAGACGTCGATTGGAAGCTGTTTTGAATGTGAACGTTTTTCCTACGCTGTGTTAGGCACGGTAATGTGTTGTGTTTATAATGTTTCCATATTTTTTGTCCACCTGCTGTATAAGTTGGTGTTCGTAGGGAATGTCCCTTCAGTAGTAAGTATTTTGCTTCACTGCCTACTCTGCTTTCCTATTTGGATTTAACTGTAGTTCGGACTCAATAATATTATGACAAGCAGTACGTGAGTTTAAGTGCAAGCAGAGGCACAACTGAAGTTATAATAAGCCCTGTGGCTAGGGCCTCCCGTCGTGTAGACTGTTCACCTGGTGCAAATCTTGCGAGTTGACGCCACGTCGGCGACTTGCGTGTCGATGGGGGTGAAATTATGATGATAATGACAACACAACATCCAGACCCTGAGAGGAGAAAATCTCCGACCCAGCCGGGAATCGAATCCGGGCCGTTAAGTATGACATTCCGTCTCGCTGACCTCTCAGCTACCAGGAGCGGACACAACTGAAGTTGATGTTTTTTGATGGGCAATAATAGATTTTACATTAATTAACAAATGAAAATTGTAATTAATTCGTAAAATCACCAGTTCCACACAAGTAAAAAGGCAGGTGTCTGGTGGAATGACTACACTCAACTCTCCACGAGAACAGCTATCCAAAAAGAAAGTAAAAATATGTTTCGCTTCCTCTTCTTCAATATCTTTAAAAACATTCAACTAAATTCGTTTTTAGAGTAAGTTAAAATTCCAGCTGAAAATTCAATAACCCAATAGTTGTAAAAGGCACATTTTTATTCACTTCTTAGCCAAGAAAAACAATGTACACAAAGTAATAAGTGAAAAACATGTTAACACAGGTGACAAAATACAAACATATGAAGTAATTAAATTAGGGAATGATTAGTCATAATCAAATTTTCCTATCTTGTTTTCGAATGATGGATGCTACGGTGGAGGGCGACATTCATTGGCGCCGATGTACACGAAAGTATTTGAATAAATACCTATTACACCGAGGAAGCGCTAAAATACAGAAAGATGTATGTTTTGGGAGACGATTGACATCTGTGAAATAAATCTAGTTGCAAAATGAAGGAACTAGTGTTCGAACTACAGCAGCTACGTTAACAGCCGTATTCTGTAACGTCTCGTCTTCTCGTCTAATACACAGGGATATTCTGGTGCCAGAAGTCCATCCGCTCCTGGTTGACGTTCTGCTCCATTGTGAAAGTGTCCGTAATGTGCAGGTAGTTGAGGTCGGCGTTGTTGAATGGCGTCCACACGATGGTTTCTCCCTCTGGTGACGGGGTCCTGTAACAAAGGACTAGCCGTCAGCCGTAGTCGAAGATACGTCGTTTCTGCATGTTAAAAAGAAAAAAGGAAAACATAGGTTTTATTACAGCACAGACTAGATACACGATAATCGAGGTTGAAAGGATAAAAGTAGAAAAAGTTTTCACCACTGAGTCTCAATAGAATGTTTAAGATAACTCTCATTTATTGTTCCGCCTCATTTGCTGTAATATCTCTTTATATTCGATGAATTATTCTGATACAATTCTACCCTTGAATGACGTTTACTAATTTTCTATCTTCATACTCGCAGAATCCATGCGAAAAGTAGTTCATACAATAGCTATGCCATGAGCGCGTAAGTATTCTTTGTAGTACTCTCTCTGGTGGTTGTTAAAAAAAAGAAAAGAAAAGAAGAAAAAAAGCTTCCGAGATTGTCTTCGTGCCGATTAGCCTGAGTTTTGTTGGAAGAACGGTAATCTGATTATTGAGATTTATGACAGAAGATAACTGATACGAACTGTACGATTAAAAGGGATATATATATATATATATATATATATATATATTGCTCCTTCATACAAAAGGTGTGTATTTGACATTTGAGAATTAATGATATTCATCGATATATTGCGTAGTGTTAATCAGAAGGGAACTTCCGAAAGACTGGATACGAACCTGCATTTAATAATCCAAGAGCTCCATTACTTCTTCGGAAGGTTAAACTTCATCAAAGCCAAATATCCGCTTGATCTGAGGTTTCCCGACTGATTATACAACGCTCCCAAAAATTACGAGGCATTTTATTTGTACAGATTAGCAGACTGCCGCAAAGCACGAGCCTCCAGAGAAGAAGAACCATCGCCTGATTTCATTCTAACAAGTAAAATTTGTGAATCATTTTGAGTGAATGAGCTATGACTGTGTTTCATATTGTGAATGACTGATTTCTCGAACGAATTGAGAGCTACATAATCACGTAGATAGGAGGAAAAATTACAGTGGCGACCGTGACAGGACTGATGCATGTTCCAGTCTAGTACAGGTGGAACAATATAAGAATTCACTCCGATTTTGAGGTCAACGATGAAATATGGACTTCGTTGCCTTAATCCACTCTCTTCCAGGGATTTATTCAGTCAGAACCTTTTCTTATTACACTTTAAACCTGTTTCATGTTCACGTCCCTGACCATCTGTTCCTGAGATCATCTTCCTGTTTCTACGGCACATTACCAGCTTCTATACTGTACCACAAGCCATCGCCTGTCCTCCGTGCCGCCTCCACCAAACGCTGTACGTCGCCTACCCGGTGTCCCTACCCAGTGTTCCTGTTCCATCGACTTCACAACGAGATCGCCGGCTACATCGTCGAAAGAGGATTTTTGAAATTTTTTTTCAGCAATATTGTAAATTTTTTTTTGGCTATGAGGCACTTTTCCTTCGATCTAATCTATGGAGCTTCTATATATTTCAAAATTACTGGATTTAGGCTTTCCTATCTTCGTTAATACCTGAGCTGGGGTCTATTCTTCCGGGTTTTCCAGGGTTTCCCTGCAAAGGCCAGTTCCCAAATGGGTAGACCTTTTTCGTAATTACACCAATCTACACTCCTGGAAATTGAAATAAGAACACCGTGAATTCATTGTCCCAGGAAGGGGAAACTTTATTGACACATTCCTGGGGTCAGATACATCACATGATCACACTGACAGAACCACAGGCACATAGACACAGGCAACAGAGCACGCACAATGTCGGCACTAGTACAGTGTATATCCACCTTTCGCAGCAATGCAGGCTGCTATTCTCCCATGGAGACGATCGTAGAGATGCTGGATGTAGTCCTGTGGAACGGCTTGCCATGCCATTTCCACCTGGCGCCTCAGTTGGACCAGCGTTCGTGCTGGACGTGCAGACCGCGTGAGACGACGCTTCATCCAGTCCCAAACATGCTCAATGGGGGACAGATCCGGAGATCTTGCTGGCCAGGGTAGTTGATGTACACATTCTAGAGCACGTTGGGTGGCACGGGATACATGCGGACGTGCATTGTCCTGTTGGAACAGCAAGTTCCCTTGCCGGTCTAGGAATGGTAGAACGATGGGTTCGATGACGGTTTGGATGTACCGTGCACTATTCAGTGTCCCCTCGACGATCACCAGTGGTGTACGGCCAGTGTAGGAGATCGCTCCCCACACCATGATGCCGGGTGTTGGCCCTGTGTGCCTCGGTCGTATGCAGTCCTGATTGTGGCGCTCACCTGCACGGCGCCAAACACGCATACGACCATCATTGGCACCAAGGCAGAAGCGACTCTCATCGCTGAAGACGACACGTCTCCATTCGTCCCTCCATTCACGCCTGTCGCGGCACCACTGGAGGCGGGCTGCACGATGTTGGGGCGTAGCTTCATGGAGACGGTTGCGAATGGTCCTCGCCGATACCCCAGGAGCAACAGTGTCCCTAATTTGCTGGGAAGTGGCGGTGCGGTCCCCTACGGCACTGCGTAGGATCCTACGGTCTTGGCGTGCATCCGTGCGTCGCTGCGGTCCGGTCCCAGGTCGACGGGCACGTGCACCTTCCGCCGACCACTGGCGACAACATCGATGTACTGTGGAGACCTCACGCCCCACGTGTTGAGCAATTCGGCGGTACGTCCACCCGGCCTCCCGCATGCCCACTATACGCCCTCGCTCAAAGTCCGTCAACTGCACATACGGTTCACGTCCACGCTGTCGCGGCATGCTACCAGTGTTAAAGACTGCGATGGAGCTCCGTATGCCACGGCAAACGGGCTGACACTGACGGCGGCGGTGCACAAATGCTGCGCAGCTAGCGCCATTCGACGGCCAACACCGCGGTTCCTGGTGTGTCCGCTGTGCCGTGCGTGTGATCATTGCTTGTACAGCCCTCTCGCAGTGTCCGGAGCAAGTATGGTGGGTCTGACACACCGGTGTCAATGTGTTCTTTTTTACATTTCCAGGAGTGTACATCTTCCCTGGTTATGTACTCGGGATGCGGGTATACCCCGGTACATGTAAAAGCTACAGCTTAGGTATTCTCGTAACTTATTGTCTTAACATGTTACACATACTCTCTATAGTAAAATTCTACTAATTCAAAATATTCCTATTTTGAATAAACAACCCAACAAATTTTTTGTTAGCTCGCAAAGTGTATTATCATTGCATCTTTTCAGTTACTTTATATGTTTCGATCACTCTGGATCATCTTCAGATCCAAGCACTTGTGTCACCAACCCGTCTTGTCAACGCAGAACCACCTATCAGAGCGCCAATCTACTTCCGTCTTTGGATTTTTTGTTCCTACGATAGTCGTGGTTCTGTTAATGGAAGCGATATTTCGTGAAACGGAATGTCTGAATCACTATCCAGGACATAATTTGCACCTTTTACAATGTCTACGTCACTTTCATATCCAGGCAGTAAGCTTTGCTTACTAACCAGGCATTGCTCTCCAGGGTGTGGTGGTTCGCAGTTACTTTTCTCCAAAGTGTTACGGAATACAGTTTGTGTATTTATATCGTGTCGAGAGTGTATGAACAGCATAATGAGGTCTCTCTGTTACATAGTTTAAAAGGAAGGCGAATTGTGAAACTCGATGACGGCACATTGCTCAGTCCTACAGTCAGTGGGTCCACATATGTGCACTTCGTGGTTTTATTTCGTAAAGCTCGTGAACAGTTTCTGTCGACTAAAGACCTCTAGTACACGTTTGTGGAAGTTTCGTAGTTTCAGTCCATGCCACGATATTGCACCACAATCGGCTTGCAGTGCCCACTGTGATGTTTTGAAGATACGGGTCGGTGAAATGGCTACACACGACGGGCGCTGTGAAGGTAATTCAAAACAGTACCTTGTTCTATACGCTAAATTTACTTTCTTTTTTGATTTAACACGTAAAAAGAGTCACAAATGTGATTTATATATGTTTTCTCCAAAATTCTCTCTTATTGTGAATACAGTGGACATCGAAAGTCGAAGTATGCATTTGTGTACTTCAGGTCTCAACCTCAAAATTTTTCTGTTTATCTTGTTGATTGTGAAGTTTTGGTTTTTATTGTATTGTGTGAGGAAATCCTAATAATTATCCAAGTGTTGTGGCAAAATGTTATATAATTTTTAGGATATCGATTATTTAAACATCAACAATTAATTTGCGGCGTTATTTTAAGAAATCAACGATGAAGAAATACTTAGGATTCTGGAGGAGAGTGACTTCAGTTCACTTTTAGACGATGAAAGTCAACTCTTTTCGGATAAGGAGGATGTTTCTGAATCTGCTGTCACTACTGAAGACGCAGAAACGGAAATAGAAGACCCTACGCCTGATAGGTCGCTGAACAGTGGATGTAAACATAAGTTACAATGGACTTGCTCAAAAATGGAAAACAAGGAACCAGATGAAGATAATTTCGCAGATCTGACGGATGGTGTGGTCAGGGATCCTGCTGAGTGCTTTTTTGAGTATTATGATAAGAATTTTTAAAATGTTGTTGCAGAACAAACAAATCTATATCATGTGCCAAGTAATAGTAAGAATTTAAACACAGATGTGAACGGAATTCTTTCCTTTGTTGGGATTGAAATTCTGATGGATAAACTCAGGCTACCACAAAACAAGATGTGCTAGAATAGACTACTTGACCTCCCTCTCATCAATGATACTATGATTCAGGACAGGTATTTCAAGTTACTGAATAATTTGACTTTCGTAAATAATTTACACGATCATGATAGGAGTGACAAACTTTGGAATGTGAGGCCTGTGATCAATTTTTTTCAGGAATAAGTGTCTCATTTGCCACGATCTAAACATCTCTCAACTGATGAGCAGATGATTCCATTCTCTGGTAGATGTGCAATGAGAACGTATGTGCCACCTAAACCTAATCCTCTTGGGTTGAGAACTGTATTTTTGCGTCTTCACATGGTTTAGTTCTTGACTTAATAACATATACTGGCAAAGGAACAGTACCTGATACTGAATTAAAAGAAACAGATTTAGGTGCAAGTGCAATTACGCTTTTGACTGTGACAGTTCCAAACGGACAGCATGTAATATATAGGGCGTTTCAAAATGAATATACGGGTTCTAGGGCTTTGTAGCATTTATTGCATTCAACTTACAGTTATAAATAATACATCAAATGAAAGAGAAACTGAAAGAGTTTTTCTTACAAGCGTTCAATGAGACCACCATTCATCTGACATCGAGTCGGTATGGGAGTTATTCCCAAACCTTGGTCGTCATGCAGCAACGTTTCGTTAGCGAAGCTGACACATAAACTGTACGTTGTAGGCTTTTTACAACTTGTAACAACTGTAGGCGATAAGGACGTAGTTGTAAGCGTCTCCTTAAAGGTCTCCACAGAGACATCACTGGAAATGCTAAGTCACGAACTTATTTCTGTTGTGCGTGAAAAGCACTCACTCGTTCAACACGTTCTTCAGTCACTCTTAGTCGTTCCAGTCTCTTCCCTTTACGTACAGATATACAAACAAGACTGGCTGAGTTGCTCTTTCATTTGAGGTATTATTAATATTTGTAAGGTGAACATAATAAACGCTAAGAAACCTTAAAACCCGTATATTAATTTTGAAACATCCTGTATAGCGACAGATTTTTTACAGCCATTAAGTCAGTTGAACTTCTCTTAGGCAACAATGTATATCAAACAGGGACTGTTGCGAAAAACAGAATTTCTGACATGGTTTCAAAATTCAAAACTGACTGTGATCCAAACAGAGGTGAACGGGATGAATATGTGAGGGAAGACAAAAAGGTGTTTGCACGTAAATGGAAAGATAACAAGTCTGTTATTTTGGTATCATCTTGTGTTGGGAGTGAATCGAAAGTTACTTGTAAGCGATGGTAAAAGGCTCAGAATAGAAGTATTGATGTACCACAACCAGCAATTGTGAAGAGTTACAATTGTAGCATGGTTGATATTGACCTATGTGACTGGTTCATGACCTACTACAGGTCAAATACCAGAACAAGAAAATGGACAATCAGACTATTTAACCATTTTACTGATTTAGTTATTATTAACTGCTGGATTATGAACAAAAGAACTTGTGCAAAAAACGTACCAAAGTGTAACGGGCTGTACGTAATAAACTTCAGACTGAATCTGGCTAAAGTACTGATAAAGTGTTCTAATGTCTGAAGTTCCTCAGAGCTCTCCAAGGAAATAACCTTGAATTAACAGATCACTGGCAGTTCAGGAGAAGATGAAGAAAAGTTGTTTCCATGCCAAGGAAGCCAACTTGATACGTATGTAGAGGCAAAAAATGTTTCTAAGTATCGCTTTGAAGGTTAAAAATCCCGCACCAGAAACTTGTGCAAGAAATGTAATGTATAACAGTTATTTCGTAAAATTTCATCAACAAAACCTTTAATATGTTTTTCAAGGTATTATATATTTACCAGTTGATGCCTGAAGTCCACGTATGTGTACCTCATATATAATAAAAATTGCAAATAATGTAATCCTGAATGTAATCATGTAAGACTAATAAAAATAACCCTGAAAACAATTTTCCTCACTTATTTTATCTTCGGAACTCAAAAGGTTAAAGAAAAGGGGGTCTCGTTTATTCTTTTGGATGCACCAGAGCAGATTTAAACTGTCAAGTCATGGTTTGAAATAAGGGAAACATTATGAAAAGTACGTGAGAGTATGACGCCTTGTCGACGTGGTGAAGGTGATAATCCAGTGCCCAATATCTCGAACCCGAGTTTAATGTCACATCCATCATATTTTTCGCTCTGTTCCTAAACGGTGGAATATAGGGGTAGAAGTAGTATTGTAAGAGGTGATACAGCCCATTATGCTGTATTTTCTCTAATGTGTTACCTTGCTGTACCAAACTGACCCACAACTCTAATTTTCTAAGTCCTGATGCACGTGGACTAACACGCGACAGTCGTTCATCATAACACAATGATATGCACCCAGCTTCAGGCCAGTATTACCTCGTGGTACATTAATGGCTGTTTCCCTTTTTACTGCATAAACCCATGCTGCGCATTTCAGTTAATAATCTATGTGATCATTAATTTTATGTCTTTAATTAGTTAATGATCTATGTGATCATTAATTTTATGTCTTTAATTAGTTTTATTCTACCCCCATGAACCATGGACCTTGCCGTTGGTGGGGAGGCTTGCTTGGCTCAGCGATACAGGTGGCCGTACCGTAGGTGCAACCACAACGGAGGGGTATCTGTTGAGAGGCCAGACAAACGTGTGGTTCCTGAAGAGGGGCAGCAGCCATTACATTATTTGACTGATCTGGCCTTGCAACACTAACCAAAACGGCCTTGCTGTGCTGGTACTGCGAACGGCTGAAAGCAAGGGGAAACTACAGCCGTAATTTTTCCCAAGGGCATGCAGCTTTACTGTATGGTTAAATGATGATGGCGTCCTCTTGGGTAAAATATTCCGGAGGTAAAATAGTCCCCCATTCGGATCTCTGGGCGGGAACTACTCAGGAGGATGTTGTTATCAGGAGAAAGAAAACTGGCATTCTACGGATCGGAGCGTGGAATGCCAGATCCCTTAATCGGACAGGAAGGTTAGAAAATTTAAAAAGGGAAATGGATGGGTTGAAGTTAGATATAGTGGGAATTAGTGAAGTTCGTTGGCAGGAAGAACAAGACTTTTGGTCAGGTGAATACAAGGTTATAAATACAAAATCAAATAGGGGTAATGCAGGAGTAGGTTTAGTAATGAATAAAAAAATAGGAGTGCGGGTAAGCTACTACCAACAGCATAGTGAACGCATTATTGTGGCCAAGATAGACACGAAGCCCATGCCTACTACAGTAGTACAAGTTTATATGCCAACTAGCTCTGCAGATGATGAAGAAATTGATGAAATGTATGATGAGATAAAAGAAATTATTCAGGTAGTGAAGGGAGACGAAAATTTAATAGTCATGGGTGACTGGAATTCGAGAGTAGGAAAAGGGAGAGAAGGAAACATAGTGGGTGAATATGGATTGGGGGAGAGAAATGAAAGAGGAAGCCGTCTGGTAAAATTTTGCACAGAGCATAACTTAATCATAGCTAACACTTGGTTCAAGAATCATAAAAGAAGGTTGTATACATGGAAGAATCCTGGAGACACTAGAAGGTATCAGATAGATTATATAATGATAAGACAGAGATTCAGGAAGCAGGTTTTAAATTGTAAGACATTTACAGGGGCAGATGTGGACTCTGACCACAATCTATTGGTTATGAACTGTAGATTAAAACTGAAGAAACTGCAAAAAGGTGGGAATTTAAGGAGATGGGACCTGGATAAACTGACTAAACCAGAGGTTGTACAGAGTTTCAGGGAGAGCATAAGGGAACAATTGACAGGAATGGGGGAAAGAAATACAGTAGAAGAAGAATGGGTAGCTCTGAGGAATGAAGTAGTGAAGGCAGCAGAGGATCAAGTAGGTAAAAAGACGAGGAGTAGTTGAAATCGTTTGGTAACAGAAGAAATATTGAATTTAATTGATGAAAGGAGAAAATATAAAAACGCGGTAAATAAAGCAGGCAAAAAGGAATACAAACGTCTCAAAAATGAGATCGGCAGGAAGTGCAAAATGGCTAAGCAGGGATTACTAGAGGACAAATGTAAGGATGTAGAGCCTTATCTCACTAGGGAAAGCAGAAAGGTGGAAAGAGTATGTAGAGGGTCTATATAAGGACGATGTACCTGAGGACAATATTATGGAAATGGAAGAGGATGTAGATGAAGATGAAATGGGAGATATGATACTGCGTGAAGAGTTTGACAGAGCACTGAAAGACTTGAGTCGAAAGACTTGAGCCGAAACAAGGCCCCCGGGAGTGGACAACATTCCATTGGAACTACTGACGGCCTTGGGAGAGCCAGTCCTGACAAAACTCTACCATCTGGTGAGCAAGATGTATGAGACAGGTGAAATATCCTCAGACTTCAAGAAGAATATAATAATTCCCATCCCAAAGAAAGCAGGTGTTGACAGATGTGAAAATTACCGAACTATCAGTTTAATAAGTCACAGCTGCAAAATACTAACGCGAATTCTGTACAGACGAATGGAAAAACTGGTAGAAGCCGTCCTCGGCGAGGACCCTACGACGTATCTTAGAAAATAGATTAAGGAAAGGCAAACCTACATTTCTAGCATTTGTAGACTTAGAGAAAGCTTTTGACAATGTTGACTGGAATACTCTCTTTCAAATTCTAAAGGTGGCAGGGGTAAAATACAGGAAGCGAAAGGCTCTTTACAATTTGTACAGAAACCAGATATCAGTTATAAGAGTCGAGGGGCATGAAAGGGAAGCAGTGGTTGGGAAGGGAGTGAGACAGGGTTGTAGTCTGTCCCCGATGTTATTCAATCTGTATATTGAGCGAGCAGTAAAGGAAACAAAAGAAAATTTCGGAGTAGGTTTTAAAGTCCATGGAGAAGAAATAAAAACGTTGAGGTTCGCTGATGACATTGTAATTGTCAGAGACAGCAAAGGACTTGGAAGAGCAGTTGAACGGAATGGACATTGTCTTGAAAGGAGGATATAAGATGAACATCAACAAAAGCAAAACGAGGATATTGGAATGTAATCGTATTAAGTCGGGTGATGCTGAGGGAATTAGATTAGGAAATGAGACACTTAAAGTAGTAAAGGAATTTTGCTATTTGGGGAGCAAAATAACTGAGGATGGTCGAAGTAGAGAGGATATACAATGTAGACTGGCAATGGCAAGGAAAGCGTTTCTGAAGAAGAGAAATTTGTTAACATCGAGTATAGATTTAAATGTGAGGAAGTCGTTTCTGAAAGTTTTTGTATGGAGTGTAGCCATGTATGGAAGTGAAACGTGGACAATAAATAGTTTAGACAAAAAGAGAATAGAAGCTTTCGAAATGTGGTGCTACAGAAGAATTCTGAAGATTAGGTGGGTAGACCACATAACTAGTGAGGAGGTATTGAATAGAATTGGTTAGAAGAGAAGTCTGTGGCACAACTTGATAAGAAGAAGGGAACGGTTGGCAGGACATGTTCTGAGGCATCAAGGGATCACAAATTTAGCGTTGGAGGGCAGCGTGGAAGGGAAAAATCGTAGAGGGAGACCAAGAGATGAATAAACTAAGCAGATTTAGAAGGATGTAGGTTGCAGTAAGTACTGGGAGATGAAGAAGCTTGCACAGGACAGAGTAGCATGGAGAGCTGCATCAAACCAGTCTCAGGACTGAAGACAACAACAAAACAACAATTAGTTTTATAACAGAAATATTACAAGGTTATAGCGAGAGTTTACTTTCGTTTGGACACTGATATTTCCAGCGCGTTTTGCTCCAGCATTGTCTGAACGTTATTCACGTACCGATCAGGTACCTTTTTAGACATACTTAGATGCTGTCTCTCAGCCATAAACTGAACAAGGTAGCAGTTATGCAACGACATTCTCTGTAAGTCACTTGTACACACGTTGAACAATAGGGGAGACAATGGAGACCCTAGCTCTATAGGTTTTGTACCTCTCTTGATTTATAACTGTCAATTAGACAGGAGGTTGGTAGATAGGGAGAAACCCTGTCAAGAACTCCATGTATAACTACACGGACCAGTCACTTTAATGCGACCACCTATCAAAAGCCTGAATAACCACCTTTTGTAGCGCAGGCATGTAGCAAGAGAGTCAGTGACGTTCTGGAAGCTAGCGACAAGGATATGGAGCCGTGCCGACTCCAGTAAGAGGGCCAGCTGCACTAGGTTTCACAGTTGAAGACCCATTACGTGTAGAGCTCGATCGAGTTGGTTCCACAAATTCTGGATTGGGTTTAAATCCCGAGAGTATGGTGGACAGGGCAGTACTGAAACTCAACCTGGTGCTCTTCGGACCACGCACGTACACTGAGCTGTATGACACGTTGCATTGTCCTACTGGAAGAAGTCATTGTACCGAGGAGAAACAAATTGCTTTTAAGGGTGGACTTGTGTTAATCCATTGTGCCTTCTAGAATGACGATATCACCCAGCGAGTGTGATGAAAACATTCCCCAGACCATAACGCTCCCACCTCTGGCATGGCCCTTTGCGACTACTGTTGCAGGACCATTTACCCCAAAGGCTATCTGTCTATTGGAGTGTAAAACGTGATTCATCTGAAAAGGCCACGAGTTCGCACTCAGTGAAAGTCCAGTTGCGATACTGGCGTGTTAATTCCACCCTTCGTCACCTACGAACAGTAGTCAGCATAGGTGCATGCACCAGATGCTTGCTGCAGCTACGTCCACTAAACGGTCGTTGAGGAGACATTGCTGGTAGCCACTTGCCCCATCTGGACTGTTTGTTGCACATCTATTCGCCTGTACACATCTCCGCAACCATCATGCACCCCTGACATCTATGGCCAATGGTACCCCACAGTTGCCTCGGCGCCGGTTTTGGATAACGCCATTTTACCGTGCACGGTATACTTTAACTACGGCGGAATGGAAACAATTTAAAAACTTAGCCGTTTCGGAAATGCTTCCACCCTTGGCCCGAATGCGAATGACCACACGCTTTTGGACGTCAGATAAATCGCTCCGTTTCCTCATTACGACAACGATTGGATTGTTATCCACGTACCCCCGACACGCTTTACCCGTATATATCCTCCACTACTAGTGCTGCTACATGTCGACATGCAGTGGTTATTTGACGTAGGCATCAAACACAGGCGGTGGTGCCATTAATGTCATTGGATCGTGAATTTACTTTTTAGTACGGTCATACACACATCATAGACGCTCATGACATCTGAATACACTGCCATTAAGTAGTTCTGCCTGCTGCAACATCGATGTATATTTCTCGACTGTAAGTTGAAATAAAGTTTCCTGTGCCCATATCACATCTGAAACAGATTGCTCTTCTACAGATATTTGGTTTCAGGCTAATTTTTATAATTCGCTCATGTATTTTGTGAGATCAAGAGAGTAGGTTTGTTAGTGTATATGACATTAATTAAAGTAATGGTTTGTGGGATGTCTTGATAGGCACCATTCTCGATATCCTTAGTTGTGAGATGTTAGTAACGTGACGCTATTCTCTGTTGAGAATGTTGAGTATCTTTAAATGCGACCATTTTAGGTTAGGCTTTACCGTGACTGTTATTTATATAAAATGAAACAACAAGATTACTGTTACCAGTCACTTTATTTCTCTCCGCGACGCGTTTCAAAGGTTTAAACCTCCATCATCAGGTGGATTTACATTTGTAGTATGACATTTGTGTGTGTGTTCTGTTACGATTATTTGAAGGAACTTATGGCACTGTCCAGTGGAGAAACAAAACATTATTTCAGAACACGGTTTTGGATTTCTTTTGACAAAAAAATTAACGTATATCTAGCGGTAGAAATAAATTGAGTAAAATGTAGTACCTCCAGTGGTCAGACGTTCCTTTCACTGTCGTAACACACTACATGTATACCGTCACATTTTATAAACGAATATGGCGTCTGTAACTATTAGGTGCAAGGATCGTATATCAGAAGAGAAAAAATTATCACAACGTACAAAGAATATACATTGTAACAACATTTTTATAGAACAAAATTTAAAAGGATTTTGGAGACGTTAGTTTTAAGGTGACGAATACATGCGTTGGAATAAATATTTCACGTGGTATATAAATTCGATTTTGACAAGTTATTATAGCTTAAACTTCAAACTCCTTTATGCAATCGGGTGACATGTTACAAATTTTAAGTAGAATAATTATGTTGGCTACAGTGGTAAAAATATGCACAAATAACAATTTCGGTTGGGATTCACAGATAGATATGAAAGGCTGGAGGAAGAGGGAGAGGAAGAGAAAGTTGTAGTAGGGAAAGAGAAGGTGGAATCATGATAACGTGACAAAATATTTATGGTATATACTAAGATGTGTGTGTGTGTGTGTGTGTGTGTGTGTGTGTGTGTGTGTGTGTGTGTGTGTGTGTGCACTGCAATTTTAATAACGCAGGAAGCTGCTGAAAGCAGAGATGATAGTATTGTAAACATAGTCATTTTTGTTATTTAAGATGGATTCAGTTTATTTTGTTTGGTGTTTGTATATTTGGAGTGATTCAAGGATGTCTAGTTTTTTGCCTTGTGGCTGGATGTGTAGGATGCTGTTACTTGCGTTGTAAACATGGTGTTTTGCTTCATGCAGGAAGGCGGCTATTGCTGATGTGTGGTATTATTTGTTTTTTAGTGGTGCCATGTGTTCTTTCAATCTAATCTCAAATTATCTGCCTGTTTGGCCTATATAGAAGCAGTCACTGTCCAAACATTCAATTTTGTATACACCTGTGTGATGAAGTTGGTTTCGTGTGCTGATGTTGTGGGGTAACTTCAGTCCAATTTTGTTGTCTGTGGTAAAGGATACTCTTATGCCTTTTCGTTTGAAGACATTGGCAATCTGACATGAAGTGTTACATAGATAGGGGATTGTATGGAATATGTTATTTTCTTTTTGTTTGAAACTGTATGTACATCAGCAACTGGCAGAAATTGTATATCCAGCTGCGTATTTTAAAGCATTAACCAATGTATTACCCCAACCTTTAGGCAGTTAATGCATGTAACAGATATAATCTTAAGACCCGCTGCTTTGTAAAGTTTGCTCTCATACAATCACTCCTTCCGCCCTTCTCTCCCTCTCACTTTCTCTTTCTTCTTCCTCTCCCTCTGCCTCCAGCCTTTCATATCTATCTGTGGATCCCAACCAAAATTGTTATTTGTGCATAATTTTACCACTGTAGCCAACGTACTTATTAGCTTAAAATTTGTAACGTGTCACCTGATTGTATACAGGAGTTTGAAGTTTAAGCTATATTAGCCTGTCGAAATCTGATTTATATACTACGTGAAATATTTATTCCAACACATGTATTCGACACCTCAAAACAAACATCTCCAAGATCCTTTAAAATTTATTCTATAATCATGTTGTTACGATGTATATTCTTTGTACTCAGTGACAATGTTTTCTCTTCTGCTATTCGATCCTTGCACCTAATAGTTTCCAGACGCCATATGCGTTTACAAAATATGACTATACATGTGGTGTGTTGCAACAGTGAAAGGAACGTCTGACAACTGGAGGTATATTTTACTTAATTTGTTTCTACCGTTAGATATATGTTAATTTTTTTGTCAAAAGAAATCTAAAACCATGTTCTGAAATAGTGTTTTGTTTCTTCACTAGACACTCCCACAAGTTCCTTCAAATAATCGTAACAAAACACACACACAAATGTCATACTACAAATGTAAATCCACTTGATGATGGAGGTTTAAACCTTTGAAACGCATCGTGGAGAGAAATAAACAGTGACTGGTAACAGTAAACTTGTTGTTTCATTTAATGTTGAGTATATTTGCTTTCCTAATGACGACAGGCGTTGTAACGTACTATAATGTGTACGTTGTCTGATCTCGGTGCTGTTTCTCTCCCATGAATTTCCATGATCCTTTCCATCTCTGGCGTACCCAGAGGCTGCAATAGCTCATGATACGACATTAAGAGGTTTCACAGCGCGTAGGGAATTCAAGCCATCTCATAAAGATCATGTACTGTTTTTTAATAGTAGTTATTTGTGTAGAATCATACTATACGTGGTGTTTAGTTCATGCACATGTATCATTCGTTGTGTCAGAACATTACAAACGTGAGCATACAAATGTAATAATCTATGAAGCTAGAGGTGAGTAACACTTATACGTACCCATACTTGATGAAGTTGCTCCAGAGTCTGACCAAATTGCTCCTCAAGAGTCCAAATGTTGTGTTCGCATCTGGTGGGGACTCATCGGGGCGCAACCAGAGCAACTGTGCGTCAGAAGCATGCGGCGTTCCTTCGGAGGAAGAAGTAGTTTATAAGCTCAATATGTCATCAAGATTTTACAGTAAAAAGCGTCTACTGTCTAAAATAAATGAATACTTTGTCTTAAATTAGTTTTTCAGAATGCCTGCAGACTACGATGCACGGACGTTGCTATATCATAAGCAACCGAATTACATTTTATGGACGATTAAATATTACAAATTCCCACTAAGTCAAAATATATCTATTCTTAGGTACAAAGCTAAACCGAAACTTAACTGTGAGGAAAATAGACTGCAGTTGTACAAGTTGTTGTGCCTCGTGACGGAAATAAATCGCTAATCCCCCCCCCCCCCCCCCCAAAAAAAAAAAAAAAAAAAAAATAGAATAATGAAATTTGTCTAGGTAACATACTTAAGTGATTAAAAATACAGGATCATAGGTTAATGTAAGCGCGAGATACGCTATTGCAAACGTGAAATACTGGTAAATTAATAACCGGTGAAACTGCCAGAATGTCGAATGAAAGCACGCAACCGTGCAGGCATCGTGTTGTACAAGTGCCGGACGTCACATTGTAGGAATGAATTGTATGCTTGTTGCCCTTGGCCGGTCCATAAAGGGGCGGTTAATGTTTGTGGATGGCGATGGAGTTGTCATCCGATGACGTCCCACATGTGCTGCGGTAGAGACAGATCTGGTGATAGATCAGGCCAAGGAGATATGTTGACACTCTGTTGAGCATATTACAACAGCGGTATGTGGGCGAGCTTTATCCTGTTGGACAACATCCTCTGGAATGCTACTAATGAATGGAAGCACAACAAGTCGAATTACAAGAGGCACAAATTTGCAGTCAGAGTGCGTGGGATAACCACGAGAGTGCTCCTGCTGTCATACAAAATTGAACCCCAGACCATAACTCCAGGCGTAGGTTCATTGCGTCTAGCACGCAGACAGGTTGGTTCGGGCCCTCACCTGGCTTCCTCCTAACCAGCATAAGGCACCGGGGCAGAACGAGCTTTCGTCAGGAAACACAACAGTCCTCTTCCCTGCCCTCTAAAGAGCTCTCACTTGACACCACTGAGGCCAAAAATGGCTGTGGTTTGAGGTCAGTGGAAAACATGCTACAGGGCATCCGGCTCGAAGCTGGCCTTGAATTAATCGATTTGTAGCAGATCATTGTGTCACTTTGGTGCCAAATATTTCTCAGTTTGCTGCTGCAGATGCAATACGATGAACCAAGGCCATACGTCAAACACTTTGGTCTTCCCTCACGGTAGTGCCACGTGACTGTCCGGAACCTGGTCCTCTAGCGAACTCCCAGCCGGAGTGGCCGAGCGGTTCTAGGCGCTACAGCCTGGAACCGCACGACCGCTACGGTCGCAGGTTCGAATCCTGCCTTAGGTTAGTTAGGTTTAAGTAGTTCTAATTTCTAGGGGACTGATGACCTCAGATGTTAAGTCCCATAGTGCTGAGAGCCATTTGAACCAATCTTGCGAACTTACATCTTCATAACAACCGCTGGCAGCAGTCATGTACAGTGGCTACATTCCTGCCAAGTCTTTTAGAAGAATGGCAGAAAGAACATTTGACATCTCGAAGGCCTATTACAAGATTTCGTTCAAAGTCAGTGAGGTGTTGATAATGGCATCTTTGTCGCCGTAAAGGTGTTCACGGCTAAAATAAGCTCACCACATCCAGTCTCAAACGTAATTAGCGTTCACGACCATTACAATGTGTCTCTAAATGTAACCTGATTTGCATCCTCATAGTGGCGCTACTGCCGCGAAATATGAATAGACATCATCTCTCAGATGTAGAAACAGGCGTGCGAACTTTCGTTTACGTCACAATCTCTTTCTCCGTGTTGTAACTCTGTCTGTACAGGGTAAATCAGATCTCCAACGATATTTCGGTGCTTGTTCAGGGCTATTTTCTGTGTATTCTAACAAACCTGTGGATCGTTTTTCATTGGCTCATTACAGCGAAATAATGTAATTATTTTTCGGTTTTTTACCCCAGTTACCTTTCTTTCTGTGAAAATACCTTTACAACAGGAAAGAAACATGTAATATGCAATCAACAAAACAGGAAAACCAAAGCTTAGACTAACGCAAAAGCCCCTAGTGCTCCTTATGGTTGCCGTCGCTGTAGCAACAGTTCGTCATAGCGTCGTCATGCTGCTCTTCCACTGCAGTTACATCTACATCTACATTTATACTCCGCAAGCCACCCAACGGTGTGTGGCGAAAGGCACTTTACGTGACACTGTCATTACCTTCCATTCCTGTTCCAGTCGCGTATGGTCCGCGGGAAGAACGACTGTCGGAAAGCCTCCGTGCGCGCTCAAATCTCTCGAATTTTACATTCGTGATCTCCTCGGGAGGTATAAGTAGGGGGAAGCAATATACTGAATACATCATCCAGAAACACACTCTCTCGAAACCTGGACAGCAAGCTACATCGCAATGCAGAGCGCATCTCTTGCAGAGTCTGCCACTTGAGTTTGCTAAACATCTCCGTAACGCTATCACGCTTACCAAGTAACCCTGTGACGCAACGTGCCGCTCTTCTTTGGATGTTCTCTATCTCCTCTGTCAACCCGACCTGGTACGGATCTCACACTGATGAGCAATACTCAAGTATAGGTCGAACGAGTGTTTTCTAAGCCACCTCCTTTGTTGATGGACTACATTTTCTAAGGACTCTCCCAATGAATCTCAACCTGGCACCCAACTTACCAACAATTAATTTTATATGATCATTCCACTTCAAATCGTTCCGTACGCATACTCCCAGATATTTTACAGAAGTAACTGCTAGCAGTGTTTGTTCCGCTGTCATATAATCATACAATAATGGGTCCTCCTTTCTATGTATCTCCAATACATTACAGTTGTCTGTGTTAAGGGTCAGTTGCCACTCCCTGCACCAAGTGCCTATCCGCTGCAGTTCTTCCTGCATTTCACTGCAATTTTCTAATGCTGCAACCTCTCTGTATACTACAGCATCATCCGGGAAAAGCCACATCGAACTTCCGACACTATCTACTAGCTAGTATATATATATTGAAAAGCAATGGTCCCATAACACTCCCCTGTGGCACGCCAGAGGTTACTTTAACGTCTGTAGACGTCTCTTCATTGAGAACAACATGCTATGTTCAGTTTGCTAAAAACTCTTCAATCCAGCCACACAGCTAGTCTGATATTCCGTAGACTCTTACTCTTTCTTTATCAGGCGACAGTGCGGAACAGTATCGAATGCCTTCCGGAAGTCAAGGAAAATGGCATCTACCTGGGAGCCTGTATCTAATATTTTCTGGGTCTCATGAACATATAAAACGAGTTGGGTCTCACACGATCGCTGTTTCCGGAATCCATGTTGATTCCTACAGAGTAGATTCTGGGTTTCCAAAAATGACATGAAACGCGAAACAAAAACCGTGTTCTAAAATTGTACAACAGATCGATGTCAGAGATATAGGTCTACGGTTTTGCGCATCTGCTCGACGACCCTTCTTGAAAACTGGAAGTACCTGAGCTCTTTTCCAATCATTTGGAACCTTCCGTTCCTCTAGAGACTTGCGGTACACGACTGTTAGAAAGGGGGCAAGTTTTTTCGCGTACTCTATGTAGAGTCGAATTGGTATCCCGTCAGGTCCAGTGGACTTTCCTCTGTTGAGTGATTTCAGTTGCTTTTGTATTCCTTGGACACTCATTTCGATGTCAGCCATTTTTTGGTTCGTGCGAGGATTTAGAGAAGGAACTGCAGTGCGGTCTTCCTCTGTGAAATAGCTTTGGAAAAAGGTGTTTAGTATTTCAGCTTTACGCGTGTCATCCACTGTTTCAATGCCATCATAATCCAGGAGTGTCTGGATATGCTGTTTCGAGCCACTTACTGATTTAACGTAAGACCAGAACTTCCTAGGATTTTCTGTCAAGTCGGAACATAGAATTTTACTTTTGAATTCACTGAACGCTTCACGCATAGCCCTCCTTACGCCAACTTTGACATCGTTTATCTTCTGTTTGTCTGAGAAGTTTTGGCTGCGTTTAAATTTGCAGTGAAGCTCTCTTTGCTTTCGCAGTAGTTTCCTAACTTTGTTGTTGAACCACGGTAGGTTTTTCCCGTCCCTCACAGTTTTACTCTGCACGTACCTGTCTAAAACGCATTATACGATTAGTGAACCTACACACGAGGTGCGTATCACCCAGCCCTCCTGCAAACTTATCCATACTGCTGTGTGTTACTGTTGAGGTACAACTAACATTGCTGGAGCAGCGCTGAATACAAGCTTGAGGACAAAGAGTAAAAACGGTATTTGCGTTGTCGCAGCATACCGCGTTACGTCGACATTTGTACTGTTGGGCAGGTATTTTCAGTGCACTGCCAATGCAGAGATAAACGGGGTAAGAAATCACGCGAAATGTAATTACTCTGTATCGAGTTATCGGAGGCCACGCGTCCCTTCTACCAAAATAAAATTTTGTCGGTGGAGTTGTAGTTCACCCTATACACAGATATATCTACACCATCTATTAGATTGTAATATTCCATTTACTTAGAATCGATGTCACCAGATCTGCATACACAGATTTCCTTTGCTGTAGAAAAATGGTGACATCATCAAGCACTTGCAAGAGATTACTCGCTAAATTTTTCTACAAGGATAAGATACGTGAGGTGTGCTTAAACCAACTAATGAAGGCGGAAGGCGGTACTGATATTAAGAGGTGCATTTTTTCAAAGTTAATATGGTATCGTAGCTCCTCGAAATATTCAGGGGGATTTCGAGATGAGGTTTCAAACATTTACGGATGCTGGAAATGGATGAATGTATCTATTTGCAGTAAGGGATCCTGGTCCGAAAACGACGGAGTCGAAAGTTATAAGCGGAAATCGTTGCGATACCTTTGACAGTGGAATACCTGTGCCTACGACTGTAAGGTAGGCAACTTTCAGAGATGGTAGTATATACCAAAACTAGAAAAAATCTGTGGTAAATATGGGCTCTAAAAGCATACGCCAAGAGCTACGAGCACTCGTTCATCTTCTCTACTGTGGAACACATCTCTTGTACTGATCAACTACTCATAGCTCTTAAGGTATGAATTTTACAGTTCAAATTTTCTGGATATTTTTGTTGTTGTTTTCGCCCATACTGTCATCTCTGAAAGTAGTCTATCCTACAACCGTTACAACAACGATACCGGCACATATATTCCACTGTCAGAAGTAACTTAACATTGTTAGTTTCCACTGGGTCGTGTCCGGACCAGATACCATTACCTCGAATTTATACAATTACCCTTCTCCATCATCCCTGAAAGTTTGTACCATTATCGCGCAGTCGCCCTATATATAAGGCGTGTTTCTTTTATGGTTCACAGGAGAGAAAGACGACTACCTCAATCCCCTTCGGACGAAAGAAGATAGCTGCAGCTATACATCTGCTCTACGTTCATCCGAGCAGGGAAAGATAGTCATGAAATAACCAGCGCATCTAAAAGGAAAGACCGCTGTCGTTGATGAAGGTGTATATATCACGTGCACCCTTCTGTGAGTAACGTTTTATGGTTTGCACACGGCTGATCGCTTCCTGTACACAGCGCACTCTCGAAGCTCTCTGTGTAGAGTACTGGACGACGTCGCCCATGTGGCTTGTGCAGTACTGGTCGCTAAAAATGTAGCACCGTGAAGGCAGTGTGCAATAAATATCAAAATGGCATGAAGTTTACTACATTATTGGATACGAAAATGATTTGCATTTATTGCGACTGCAAAAAATAGGTATTCATTCTACATCCAGCACATAATGGAAGATTACTAAACGCGTGTTTAATTCTGAAACAGCATTTGACTGTCGTTTGTTTGTGATGAAATCACGGTATGTCTCGTGTCAGAAGGGGAAACTCTATCAACACAGCATTGTGACCCATCGGGACTGTCTTTTGTTGTTTGATACAGTTTCTCCCTTTGGTCGGCATCACGCGACTGCCATGCGCATGTGCAGTCTGTGGATTCTGAAGGTTTGTACGCAACGCCATGCAGGATCTCGATGGCGCCATGCAAATAGCGCCTGGCGGTGCCATGCGGCGACCTCCAGAGGGACAGACACTATTGTCCCGCTCTCCCGTACATGATCGTATAGGACCGTCACGAAACTTGAGTCAGGAAATGGGCTTATTTTGAAGAATAAACGTAGCCACATGGACACTGAAAGCTCGGGCTGTCTGAATGGAGACAATTGGAGCGACTACTCTTGGCACAGTAGTGGCTTTCGTGATGTAGCACGTGGAGCACTAGACTCCAGCCTTGGAGATCACGGGTTCAATCCTGGGTGGGAGGGGGGTGGGGGGAGGGAGATATTTTCTCGTTATAGTCACTTCAGGACGGCCCCAGTTCCACTCACCCTACTGTCAAAACGAATACAGGTGATCTCTCCGGGGCGAAAGGTGGCCTCACCCCTCCCCCTTCTAGTGCCGCGTCGGATAGAAGTGCTGCACTCTGCCTGCAGTCAGCCCGATATCCCGGTCACAGGCCTGCGCCACAGGCTTTACTTCACCCTATCTCTTGCCTCGGCAGTAGACAGAGCCGCGCCAGCAGCGGAGCACCGAACTTGAGCAATGGACACAGAAGCAGTACGACGTCGTCTTTTCAGACGAATGCCGGTCCTGCGTACAGTATCACGATGAACTTATCCATATGTGGAGGCACCGAGAAGAACGATCGTTGTCAGATTACATTCGTCACAGCATACATACCTAGAATCTGGCTTGTGGGAATAGGGTGCCACTCGGTACACAACAAGGTCACCTCTGGATTGCATAGATCGTAATTTGGACAGAAATGGTTAAATTCATGGCATATTAAGGCCAGTGTGCGCTATCTCCGAGGGCTCTGTGACGTCATCTCTCAATAAGATAGCATAATGCTTCGCGTTGCCCGTGTTGTCGTGACTTATCTCGGACAGACCGTGTTGGAGTATGCTCCAGACAGAATGTTCTTCAGATACCCCACCAACTGAAAACATCTGCTTGCCGAGAGAGCAGAACAGCACCGCTCACCAGCCAATGCGATCGATGAAGTCTGGCATAGGTCTGGAGCAGCGTGGCACATCATACCCGTCTCTGTAATTAAAGATCAGCTGGACTTGATGCCCATCCGGGTTTGGGCCATTGTTTCGGCCAGGGCTGAAACTTCTGTGTCACTTTATATACGTCTAAATGTCTTACAAATTTAATCGTGTATTTTTCCTCCAATAATGTACTTGCACAAAAGTAAAATCATATTCTTTGGTATCCTTCCAGATGTTGCAATTTTAATGACAGGCAATGTAGTTTCTCACAGCTTTCTGACCGATATCGACCATTAAGAACACAAATTTCAATTACTTACCATATGTTGAGTTCCCTAATTCTGGCCCCCGATAGTCAAACTGGTAGTAATACAGGGGTCCAGCGTCGGAATGGTTGGCGATGATCCGCACGGCTGAGTCCGCTGGTTCCACAAAGAATATGTCACTTGTCATCTGTGGACAGAGGCTCTTGCTAATGTTACATATAAAAAAACGAGAAAAATTCTGTTGTATATAAATCAATAGGAGTGTTTCTAAATGTTTCAATGCACTTGAGTACCGTATATCCTCTGACGACAGAACAATATTCCTGAAAATAATTTCCTCCCCTGCGACGATGCCGAAGGTTCCTTAATCCAATGAAAATTACACTAAAATTGAAGCACAGATACATAAGTCAATAGAATTGTAGAGTGTGAAGAGGTATCTGGACTCTATGGCCGCCACTGTAGTGATGTCTTAGGGACATATGTGGCGGGATCACTAGAAAACACGTATGTAGTGTGTCATTGACAGCAAACTGTTACCTCACGATATGGGCTATTCATGATAGCAGTGAAAGCTCTAGCTGTACAAAACATCACGCCAAAGTCATTGCGTTCATGTGGGACTTGATGTGAAAGGAATATGCATTGAAACCAAATGATATGGGCCATGATTAACGCAATGTTCCCGTATTCGGATGGGTAGTCTGAGTACCTGTATTTGGGTATACTGTGAGTATCCTAAACCACTTTAAGCGAGTAATTTGTGAAGGTTCAGCACAATCCATATGCAGCGCATTCGACTTGTGTTACCTACTTCACAAGGCTATAAAGCTTGGTGGCAGATTAAAATAGTGCATTTGCCTTTCTTTTCTCACAAATATTACATTAGTCACAAATTCAATGCGGGATGTAGCTCTCTGCTGCTTTCCTAACTTCAAAGCGTACCTCCCACACACCTTGCTGAACTAGCACTTTCGGAAGAAAGTATATCACGAATAAATGGTTAGCCACAGCTTAGAAGAATATTTCCATGTTAAATATTTCACTTTTTCTGTTAGTATACCTTTACAATCTGTCTTACATACTTCACGAGGCTTTGGGTAGACGTAACGCTCAGGCATGTGAAACACATCCATATCACAATGTAAACCATAGCCTTCCACCTAGTATCAAACTAAGTAACTCTGCAAAGTACTCGTAGTAAACCATTTTACTATTTGTGATTAATCACGTACATTTCGTATCTGTTAATGAAGAACGCTGACGTGGCAGACGAGTACTGGATAACTGATCTTTAATAGAAATAAACGTAAACGTCTGCTAATAAACATGAGAAAATAAGAACTATTTATTGTCTGGTTACACGAGTGGCAATCAGTTACTAGAATCAGTCACTACCGATAATATTCAAGAGTGTGCGTTTGGGACGGCAAAGTGAAATCCTTATATGAAACTAGTTTTAGCTCGGAGAGACAACAATCTCGGCTCAACGAGAAGCATTTTATGTACATATGATTTGCTCACAAAAGAGGCAATCACAAAACCCTCATTCAATGAATTCTCAAGTACTTCTCGACACTGGAAACCTTGGCAGGTAGGATTAACAGCTAAGATAAAGCAAAACCAAAGAAGAGCAGCACGTTTCCTCATGCATTCGTTTAGAAAGAGTGACAGTATCACGGTGATGCTCACTCAACTCCTATGGAATACGCTGCAATGTCGCTGTGCACTGAGTAGAAGCTTATTATTAAGACTGAGAGGAAAACAGCTGCAAAAAGGGTCAAGGAACTTACCATGTCCTCGTACATACATCTCGCGAAATGAACTGGACGGCAAAATCAAGGAAATTTGTTGTTGTTTTCCCGCACTGTCGCGTTTGGATCTGGGAAGCAGGGAAATGGTGGTACGCACAGCATCCTTCGCCACACACCATGAGGTGCCTTATGGCGTATGAATGTAAATGAAGGTATACATCAATTTCACGGTGATATTTAGGTATGATATTTAAATGATGTGTAATGTGAAGTAAAGGGTATTCGAGCTAAGGAGTAAATGTACAAATAAACATTGTTAGCAAAAAAGAGTCGGTAATACAAGTCCCGAGACAGCGTTCATAAAAGTGTAACCAGCGATCGAATGAAGCGTTCGTGATCCTGATGTGCAATAACTAACGCTTCAATCCAAATGTTGTACAGTGTACCGGTGGGTTCACCTTTTTTTAAATTTCTTTTCTTACACTTAACTACCGTAAGCAAGTGTCATACTCGTATAACTGTTGAACATCTTCACAAAATATAACGGAAGATACACGTGAATGATTCCACTCTGGTCTAACAAAGCTAATAAATAAGTAGTTGTCTTCCATCTTGAAAACAACTGATCACACTAGTTGTGCTATAAGTAAGAGTAATATAAGTTTGAGTGAGGTTGGCTGTTTTATTTAATGTGTATACATACGACTTTGGGCTGTTGTATTCCTAAATACATTGCCATCAGCAGATTAATTTATGTTTATAAACTACGTGTACAGGGTGTGGACAAAAATATGGAAGCACCACGAGGCATGCGTGCTTGAACATAAATGCAGGTGCTAGACAAGCCTGCGGGTTGTGGTGTTGTATTTGACCATAAACGGCACCTGTTGCAAGTGTAACTCGTTGCCAGAACAGTGTCCTGTGTAGTTGCGATTGCATTATATCGTAGCTAAGTGACTTCGAATGGTTGGTTCTCATTTCTCATATGGTGCGTGCTTCCAAACTGCTTAGTGTTTGAAGAAGCACCGTAACGAAGATTTATAGCGTTTACAGGGAAAGCGGAAAAACATTGTCAGCTACGTCAGAAAGCGGACGGAAATATGTGTACAGTGACCGTGACAGGTGGTCCATTGAAGAGAATTGCGACAAAAGTAAGAGGACGACAGCAGCAAAAGTCACTGCAGAAATGAATGTTGCACTCATGGAATCTGTAGGCACCGAAACAACAAAACGGGGAATCCATAAACAAGGAACTGGAAGGCGAGACGTAATTCGAAAACCACTCATCACTGATGCAAATGTTTGTAACAGGAAAACGTTGTCTCGAATTGTAAAACCTAGACTGGAGCAATGAAAGAAAGTCTTTTGTTCAGATGAGTTCTGTTTCTTACTGTTTCCAATTTCTGGACGAGTTTACATCCCAAGAGAGAAACATGACGGTTTTTTTAATGATTTAGGCAACCATATTGTGGTATTCCATGAGCCCAGGATCACTCTACAAGGTCGCATTACTGCCATGTAATGGGAACATTTTGGCTTATCCAGTCCCTCCCATGGGACAATGTTTGTTTCCCACCGTAGTTCACATGTATTTCGAATGTGATAATGTAACAGTATTACAATGTTAGGACAGAAGTTTAATGTCCTCGCTATTTTTGACTGACAAGCTGCCAGTTTTATTTGGTGTGAATATTCAGCAATAAATTAAATCTCTGGAAATGCCTTTTGCACTCAAGACAGCGACTCTAACCATTCGGCTAAAGAGGTGGTACCGAGCCCAATTACGCCACCCACGTTTTTTGGATATAGCACTCCGTCTTCATGCCACAAGTGGCCCATCGGGACCATCCGACCGCTGTGTCATCCTCAATTGAGGATGCGGCTAGGAGGGGCGTGTGATCAGCACACCACTCTCTCGGTCGTTATGATGGTTTTCTTTGACCGGAGCCGCTACTATTCGGTCGAGTAGCTCCTCGATTGGCATCACGAGACTGAGTGAACCCCGAAAAATGGCAATAGCGCATGGCAGCCTGGATGGTCACCCATCGAAGTGCCAGCCAAGCCCGACGGCGCTTAACTTCGGTGATCTCAGGGGAACCGGTGTGTCCACTGCGACAAGGCCGTTGCGATATTGAATATTTTATCATTATAACTCATCAGAGAATCATAACTATGAACAATTACTATTTAATAACCGCTATGAGTTGTCCTATACTGGTGAGTGTATTGTTAATAGTGTCATTATTACTTTCTTTGAGTAATCTATATTATCACTGAAGCTTTTTACGTTTTAATTTCTGACAACTGGACTTTTGTACACAAAAAAAGAAAACTACTCTCCATGGATAATCCTAACGGGATGGGGGCCGGAAATGGGTATATGTGTTGTATGTGTACGGCCAAATGAATGATTACAATTTTAGAAAAAATGGATTATTTATTCAAGAAAGGACTTCACAAACTGAGGAAGTCAATAACGTGTTGGTCCACCTCTGGCTTTCTGCAAGCAGTTATTTGACATTACGTTGATTGATAGAGCTGTTGAATATCCTCATGGGGAAAATCGTGCCAAATTCTATCCAATTGGCGCGTTAGATCGTCAAAACTCTGATCTGATTGGAGAGCCCTGCCCATAATGGTCCAGATGTCCTCAGTAGCAGAGAGAATATCGTCTACGTAGCGCTGTGTTGTGAGCTTGCCTCATGACAGGCGACAGCCTGGTTGGTATCCTTCCACTGTCTCTGGGGCGTCTTCACACACGTCTTGCTGGTCATCTGGAGTCATTTCGAAGCGGGGCTCATCACTGAAGACAATTATACTCCAATCAATGAGATCCGAGGCCGAAGATGTGTCTGGAGACTTCCCCGACAGTCGTGGGATACCAACGTGACTGTCGTCCGCCATACGGCCAGACAAGCAGTAGTGATCGTCTGCGGTGACATTTCTTTTCATAGCAAGATCCATTCGGTTGACATCTGCAGCATCCTTACAGCATAGCGGTTCGTCGGCGATATTCTGCCCCCCGTTATACTCCCCGTTTTTTTGCTCTTCGTGGCAAGTCATCTTGGGCTTACATTTCAATAAGATAATGCCCGTCCGCTCATAGCGAGAGATTCAATTGCTTGTCTTCATGCTTGCCGAACCCCACCTTGTTCAGCAAGATCGCCGGACCTCTCTCCTGTTGATAATATTCAGAGTATCATTGGCAGGACTGTCGAATCACCTTGGGATTTTGACGATCTAACGCTCCAGTTGGATAGAATTTGGCAAGTTATCCCTCAAGAGGGCATCCAGTAACTCTTATCAGTCAATGCTAACCCTAATAACTGCTTGCATGAGGGCCAGAGGTGGACCAACTCGTTATTGACTTGCACTATTTGTGACTCTCTTTCTCTTGAATAAACCATCCAATTTTTCTGAATTTGTGTCATTTATTTGTCTGTAAATGTAAATCACATCTACCGATTTCCATCCCATTCGGATAATTGCTTCCTGATGCGTCGTTTTCATGTCTTAGAGCGTGTTTCAAAATTTGTTTTCATGTAACTTTTTGGTAAAAACTGACCTGCTGCTATAGCTTAATGAAGTTAATCTGGCCACACAATTAAAACAAAATAAAATTTGCCAAATCATGGAAATCGGCAGACTTTGTACGCTAAGAAAAAAAAGAGAGACTAAATTATCACTGAAGCTTTTTGAGTCATCGTCATTACCAGTATCTTGTTACAAAAGTAACACACCTAGCAGTAACCCAATGCGCATCTTCGTCACTAGG
Source organism: Schistocerca americana (assembly GCF_021461395.2). NCBI lineage: Eukaryota > Metazoa > Arthropoda > Insecta > Orthoptera > Acrididae > Schistocerca > Schistocerca americana. Next base: position 778,238,250 of record NC_060120.1, read on the forward strand.
ATGTCAAATGACCAAGATGGGTATCAGATTACAGGTAGACGTGTTACTTTTGTAACAACATGTTGAGTCTCATGAGATCTCATGATAGTCGAAACCAGTAAACTGCTATAAACCCACCCAATTCAGTCAAGACAGTGGAGAGCAACAAAATTGTCCAACATAGATCGAGTGCTCCTAATTGACGATGTCCTATTTTTGATTGTAGCTCTTTCCGTTCAAATGTCATGTATTGCACTATTATACAGGGTGAAAAAAATGCCGAATTATATATAGCAAAACCTAGTCCCGCCAACAGGTTTAATAGAAATGTGATTTAAGAATCGAGGGTCTGGCAACGCTGTACCTGCGTGCAGAGAAGCCGAGAACGGGTAGCATTAACTACGCGCATGCCGGAGCTGCCTCATAGCTCATTAGCCGGCAAGGTAGCTCAGCGTCTTCGGTCAGAGGGTTAGCTGCCCTGTGTAATAAATAAACTCAGTGAGCAGATCAACGATAAACCTGAATAGGTACCATGGGACGTCCGCAAGTGCAACGAGCAATAACGAACAACATGCGATTTAAAAAAAAAAAAAAAAAAAAAAAAAAAAAAAAAAAAAAAAAGAAGTGCGATGAGACAATGCCGTGGAGAACGATATGCAGACTCGCCGATGTTCGAGTCGCGTTCACACCACACTTTTTTTTTCAGTTAAAGCATCAGATTGTATCAAATTTACATTTCGACAATGCGGTATCTTGTGTATTTCTTTCTATTATTGTTGCCTTTATTTATATATTCAGACATAAACGGCCACTTTGTTTCGTCTATGATATAAATAAAGCCAACAGAAAAGAATAATGGATACAGTAACACCGTCTTTATCCAATGAAGTGCAAAAAACACAATAGGTAGGCTACAATAGATTGCACGTTATGCTACGCACAATAATAATTCTATTCTGTACGTGTGATTTCCAGGCTTATCTTCACACGTACAGTTATGACCAACGCTCATTTAATAGAAGACGTTAAAAGCGACGACCTTGCATTTGCAAACACTTCGCCACTCAGTGGATCATACTTTGCTGGAGCCTAGCCGGCCGGTGTGGCCGAGCGGTTTCTACGCGCTTCAGTCCGGAACCGCGCGACCGCTACGGTCGCAGGTTCGAATCCTGCTTCGGGCATGGATGTGTGTGATGTCCTTAGGTTAGTTAGGTTTACGTAGTTCTAAGTTCTAGGGGACTGATGACCTCAGATGTTAAGTCCCATAGTGCTCAGAGCCATTTGAACCATTTGAAGGTCCGAGGAACGTGGCAAACACAACTTTGGACCTCCACGACCAAACAATTTCCCTGGAAAAGCTTCATTTACGTAGTTCTGCAAATTCATTACAAAGTGTGCCGGTGCAGCATCATGCTGAAATCATAGATGTCACCGAACACCGAGTGGAACGTTTTCTATTGCGTCAGGCAAAGTATTGCAAAGAAATGTACGATGTAGGGGTGAATGCAATTTGTCTGGAAATAGTCATGGGCCAAAAGGCACACCTCCACGTTTCCAACCCACGAGTTTATGCCAAAGGGTGCCTGAAAGCGACGTTCGCAGGTGACCTTTGCGATGTGTGTCCAACAAGGTTCAAATAGCTCTGAGCACTATGGGACTTAACATCTGAGGTCATCAGTCCCCTAGTACTTAGAACTACTTAAACCTAACTAACCTAAGGATATCAGACACATCCATGCCTGAGGCAGGATTCGAACCTGCGACGGTAGCGGTCGCGCGGTTCCAGACTGAAGCGCCTAGAACCTCTCGGCCACACGGGCCGGCTGTCCAACATGCGCTGTTGTAGATGATGATAATAGCTTCACGAGTGAAGCTAGATTAGTCAGTCCGTATCACGTTACTTATGAAACGTGCACTATCTTCCACGTGGTGCAAAAGCCGTTCACAAATCTGTACTCGCAGAATACAGTCTCTTGGCTGCTGTAGTTGAATTAACAAGTAATGATGCGGATACAGTTTTTCATTGTGCAGCACTTCAACAATATGTCTTTGAGATACCTGCAACTGCCTTACAAGATCACAGACACTTCGCCGAGGTGATTCGCGAACTGATTCAAGAGTCATGTCCTCTGTTTGTGTTGTACCTCTTGTCCTTGGACGACCTCTGTCCATTACTTGTGGACAGAGATTTCCGGCTTCCCGAGGCGTTGGTTCAAGTGAATGATGATGGCGCCTTTGAGGATACGGCGCAGCATACTCACGAGAACCAGTAGAAGAATCGGATGCACCCAGCACCAAAAGTGTTCATCGTTTGTGTACTTCATCGGGACACCGCTCTACATGATGAACAGGAAAAATTAATTTAATCGTGGCTTGGCGGTAGGAAAACGCCATGATCGTCGACGAAGTCGGACTCCAAGACAAGATTCTATGCGGAAGTAAACCGAGGACCTGTAAAAAATAAGAAAAAGAGCCTGACCATGATTTGAACCGTAGTTCCATGGTGAATGTGGGTTTTGATGTCCCAGCAGCGTATTCAGTGAATTGTGACGGTAGTGCGGGGTCATAAACGTTCCTTTGTATATTCCGATGCGCAGCCCGTACCATGTCACAGTGTTGCCAGCTCCTTGTTCTCATACATGTGTTTTTAAAATGTACCCGATCTGATTTCACTAAATAAACTTCTGTCTTGAGTCTGGGCGAGGACTCACATGCTTCCCTCCAAGTGTGGCATTTTTTCTTCAGCCTGTATTTCAATACCCATCATTACTTTCACATAATAGTGCAGAAAATAATCATGTTCTGTAACTTGTACCCATTCTTTACCGATTGGGTTTTCTGTTTCTGAACGGAGGCTTTGTTTCGATCTGTTAGGTGTAATTTGACACGTTGATCGCCGTTACCAGTTACCACAGGCAGTGCTGCGAGGGATACGAGGTTGGTAACTTACGTCGACGAGGGCCTGCGCGTCGTCCAACGTGATGTTCTCGTGCCCGAAGTAGAAGTCCCGCAGCTGAAGTGCGGCCTGCTCGCGCTGCGCCGACGTGGGCAGGTGGACCAGGGTGGACACCGCCTCCACGAAGTGGTCGCTCAGCTGCTGCAGCAGCGCCGCGTCCTCCAGGTAGGCAGGCTCCAGCGGAGCTGTCAAAACGGTCACCATGCAGATCCGTGTCCGTGTGGCAACGTATGTGGACAAATACACTGCTAGCCATTAAAATTACTACACCACGAAGATGACGTGCTACAGACGCGAAAGTTAACCGACAGGAAGAAGATGCTGTGATATGCAAATGATTAGCTTTTCAGAGCATTCACACAAGGTTGGCGCCGGTGGCGACACCTACAACGTGCTGACATGAGGAAAGTTTCCAACAGATTTCTCACACACAAACAGCAGTTGACCGGCGTTGCCTGGTGAAACGTTGCTGTGTTGCCTCGTGTAAGGAGGAGAAATGCGTACCATCACGTTTCCCGTGGTTCTACCCTTCATTCGATCCCTGCGAAACCCTACATTTCAGCAGGATAATGCACGACCGCATGTTGCAGGTCCTGTACGGGCCTTTATGGATACAGAAAATGTTCCACTGCTGCCCTGTCCAGCACATTCTCCAGATCTCTCACCAACTGAAAACGTCTGGTCAATGGTGGCCGAGCAGCTGGCTCGTCACAATACGCCAGTCACTACTCTTGACGAACTGTGGTATCGTGTTGAAGCTGCATGGGCAGCTGTACCTGTACACGCCATCCAAGCTCTGTTTGATTCAATGCCCAGGCGTATCAAAGCCGTTATTACGGCCAGAGGTGGTTGTTTTGGGTACTGATTTCTCAGGGTCTATGCACCCAAATTGCGTGAAAATGTTGTCACATGTCAGTTATATTATAATATATTTGTCCAATGAATACCCGTTCATTATCTGGATTTGTTCTTGGTGTAGTAGTTTTAATGGCCAGTAGTGTACATTTCCCATATTTTACGGAGTCTAAGACGCACTTTTTTTTCCAAAAAATGCCCTCCAAAATTCGAAATTTACATAAGGATGTTTAATGTTTGATTTAAAATGCGCTCTCCAACTTCCATGTACCTATTTTATTTGTCTGACAAACCCTGTTCTCAGGGCTATATTTTATTTGACTAATGAAACTGTGCAGATGTTTGTAAAAACGATAAGGACAAATCGCTTCATGTTAATGTAATACTGCCGTCTTCTGAAGAAGATAGATTTATATCTATTGAAACCTAGGTAAAGATTACTTTATCCTTTGCAACTGGTCGGCTGCTCTTAATCTGGTTATGTATCATTAATATAAATGCCCACAAGCAGCTTATGTCTCTAACTCCTTTGTGTCTTGATTCATAGTGGCTGCAGGATCAAAATGGTCGAGACTACTCGCGGCAAAGTTGGCCACACATCATATAAGAAACAGAATTGCTTGAAAACGGAAACAGAGAGCTCGGAAAATTTCAGTGACACTATAAACGTACATCGGACTGAGAGATTAAATTTCTAAGGAGGAAGAAAGACGAATTCGAATATGGTCAAGGCTGTTATGTGTCTGTGAATGTAGGTTAACTATCTGATGTTTCTAGTGACTACATTATTCGAAAACATCGGTCATAGCATCTCCGAAAGACAGCATAAACCCGCTAGTACGGAAATACCTCGAGGATACGGTAGTAGTAGGTGGTGACTTTGACCTACATAGTAGGGAATTGTCAACCGCATATGATGCTGGCGGTAAGGGAAAACCGTTTTGTGAAGTAGCATTGAAGGTATTATCTATCCCGAGCAATCAGAAGGGAGGAAAGATAGAAAAACAAGTATATACAGAACAATGTGCCAGAGATCAACGACAGAGAAAGTTACAGGAACAGAGAATCACCAGGGGAGCAGACAAGAGACGAGGATACAGCAGATCTCACAAGAAAAACAGGAGAGAGAGAAGAAGAAGAGAAAAGAGGTTCTGGGAGGAGAGGAAACGCAAGCCATGAAGGTACTATCTGTGATTACAAAGTGGCCTCAGTGAAAGGGGAGGATGAAAGCAATCTATTTTTCACACGAGCGATTCTCTGATTACCACTTCCTGCAGGCATCTCATGATGTTTGAATGCATTTCTACGAATAGATGAGTAATCGAGGTAGTAATAGAACTCAGAAACAGTCCTTTGAGAAAAGCAAAGAGTTATGTATTGACAAAAGCGTAGTATGTCGTACAGTTTATTGCGTATAGTGGAAATTCGTAGAAGAAGGCAGTAGGAGGAGTGCTGCCTGTAGCAGAATCTACTAGTCCTTACGGGATACAGTGGTATTAATTTACAGAATTAAAAACAGCCAGTACACTGAGGCGCGACACAAGTACTTAAGTAAACAGCTTACGGCCTAGTAAGATGGTTCCCTCTCCAGACGTAGCTCCCTCCAGCACCGGCACCTTGTTGAAGCGACCTGCCCTGAGGTTGTTGGCAGGCCTGTCTGTCATGAAAGCACCCTCCAAGTCGGGCTCAACCACGGGCAGGAACACCATCGGGTTCATGGACAGCCTCTCCTGTGGTCCAACACACGACATGAACAATGCTAAAAAGCGAACTCAGGTATCAGCAGATGTATCAAATTATGTCTACACATATGTTTCACAAACCAGTGCAGATAGTACTTAGTGCGTTATTCGTCACTCCCTTGCTGTCTGTGAGTGAGGTGATTGATGACACGGCCGTCCATATCCAACCATAATTGCACAGGTATCTGTTCTGTTGTACAAAACGTACTTTTGCAAAAATACTATGGAGCTAGTAGAATTGATTTTCAAGGGCAAGCTGAAAACTTCGTTCTGCGGCTCAGAGATAGTAGTACAGATATAATTAAAATTCTGTAATATTTGTACGTATTCCAGAACAACTAAAACTGCTGTCAACTTGAATTTTGCAGTAGATTTGTTTATTTAAGTTTTTGTAGCGGATGTGGTCGTGCGTGTGCGTGTTTTTGTGTTTGTGTAGACAGTGTGGAATGCTGTGCCTTCACAAATTCCATTGTTTTGGATTTATATCGACAACAGAAACCTGTACAAAGTTAATGGAGGTTAGTGGTCAGTTTGTCCTTCCGTTTTCAACAGTTAAGAAACGGGCAAGTGAAGTCAAATGTGGCAGCACCCGGCAATTCAGACCTCCTTCTCTACGTAATACAAAGCAGAGAAAACTGAAGCCAGGATTGATTCTCCGCGTTGAAATAAGATGTTAGAAGTCTTACTTACATTAATAAGAGAGATGAGGAGAAACATGTGGTCTACATTATCTAAAATAGCGGATCTAGTGAAAGAAAGCAGAATGGAGAAAAACTCTTTGGTAGAATTAATTGTCTAGGTAGCATATAGGAATAAATGAAACAAAGGCAAATAAGGAGGAGAACAAGGTGTATCTAAACACTCAGAGTATCTGAGACAATAAATCGAAGATTTCTGTTGCCTAAAAAACAAATAACATACAAGTGCCCGAAGCGCGGAAAATGTCACAAGTTGATTGGTGCTGGAAAATGAAACTTTCTTCAACCAAAGAGATTTGTAGGTATCAGATATTGTTACAGAGAACTGAAGAATCCAAAGGGATGTTCTTATGTCTGATACTGACGTGTTTCTGAAGACAAAAGAATTATTGGTTCAATTTCTTTACGTGTAATGGACAGTGAATTGTTACAGAGAACTGAAGAATCCAAAGGGATGTTCTTATGTCTGATACTGACGTGTTTCTGAAGACAAAAGAATTATTGGTTCAATTTCTTTACGTGTAATGGAGAGTGAATTACATGGAAAGGGATTTATAGAACATGATATTGTATTGGAAACAAGATTTAAAAAAAGTTGAGCAGAAGAAGGTGGAAAAATTTTAAACGAGATATTACAGCAGGATTCATTTGATTTCATGTGAGTGTTGTGGGGGAATTGATAACAGTTGAATCGTGTTTTTGCGCTTCGCTGATTTTTCTCGATTTTTGTGCTGCGCGCGCTGATTATAGTCGTGGGACACTATCGCGCTGTTAAGCAACTATTGCCAAACGCTGAGAGGAGGACCGTATGCTATCTAACGGCAGCAGTGAAGCCTGTGCAATGGTCTGGATAGAAAACTACAGGGTGGCCCGGGACGAACAGTCAGTATTCAGGGATGTAACAGGAACTATCACTGGAAGCAAAAGTCTCTAATAAGCATGGACTCTGAAGTGTATATCTTAAGAGGTGTGAGCATTTGTTCGTCTTCGCTACATGAAACACATCTCCTATACTGAACAAGTGCTCATAGCTCTTAAGATATCTGTTTTAGAGGCCATGTTTACTAGACAATGTTGTATTGTTTCGATCCATACTACGTCCTCCCAGAATGTGGAAAGCATAGAGCTTGCAGTAGAAGAGCTTTGTTTCACCGTATCGAAGGTCAAGATGTATTCATAGCTCTTACAGTACGCAATTTAAAGCCCGTGTTTAGAAGGCTTTCTTGTTTATCTTTCGTGTTGTATCCCTAAACATTGACTATTTCTCCTGCGATACCCAGTATAAAGAAAAGATGGGCAGTGTGTTAACTCATTTGATTAATTAGTGTTGACAGTAAATCATAGCGTCGAAAGGAGGGTAAAAGTGAGTTTATCGGTCTTAGAGGCGAGTGATTAGAGAAGAGTAATCAAATAATTCGAATTGGTATCGTCGGTAATTTATATATTATGGACATTAGGCAGTGGTCTAAGGCATATTTGTGTGCCTGATATCTCCTCTCTTAAAACTAGATATATTCCCAAAGTTGATTTTCAAACTTAGGCAAGCTCAGCGACTCGAGCCGTTTATACATAACCACGCAATTTTCTAGACAGCACAGATAAACCGCGAGGCGGCAGCAGATTATGCTTTGGGATCACGAAACCACTAAATTAGATTGTCCGATACTGTTGTTTTATCAGGATCCAATCACTAGTATGTTAGAATTTACAGACAGGCCACAGAAATTAAAAACACAGAAATAGCTTCAATAATAGAAGAGGAACGCAGATGTCAGACAAGTTGTGGGACCTAGTGCTTAATAAAACTGAACAGCGGCAACGCTTCTGCAGTACAAAGTTGTCGTCACACCGGACGAGGCTTCTCAAGTCGACGTGAACGCGGACGGCAAATCCAAAGTCACGAGATATTGCGCCGTCGGCACATGGGACGAGCTGGTTGAGGTGACATGCGTACCCAGCGCTCTACAGCGGCAATGGGAGGCTTTATTTGGCTTGCAAACCATACAGTTTGGTTAACGAAAACGGACTCGCTCAAAAGATCTACGCTAGCTCTATTAAAACGTACATTTCCTCCCTTTTCCGTATGCTAGTCAAGTTGTTCTGTTTGTAGAATGCATAAATAAAACCTTCAGCATCCGTGAGCATGTAACAAGACGAAAAACGAAAGATACATATCCAGTCAGTAAGGACACCAGTTTATAAATGTTGAAAAGATCGGAAAAACGGATTCCTGAAAGAGAGTGCACTTACATTTCCGCCACTTAAAATATTAAGGAAATTTTTTCTGTTAACTTAATAAGAAAGCGGCACAACCTTTTAGTAGGTGAAAAAAAAAGAGTATAGGTTCAGCTGGACGCCAACCCCCTACCTAGGGGACTGATGACCTCAGATGTTAAGTCCCACAGTGCTCAGAGACATTTGAACCATTTGAAGGCATGTGGAATTGATGATTTGCCAGCAGAACTGTTGAAGAGTCTGGGAAACAAGGCAAGAAAAGAAATAGTCTACCTCTCTAACGAAATATATGACAAAGGGGAATGGCCTGAGGATATCCTTGCAACAGTTATGATACCAATAGAAAAAAAGAGAAAGGCTAAAAAATGTGAAGAGCGTACGACCATGAGTCTAATTTCTCATGCAGCTAAAGTCTTGCTCACAGTGTTGAATAGAAGGCTACATGGCAAGTTGGATAGAGGGATTGCAGAGGAGCAGTTCTGATTTAGAAGAGGAAAAGGAGCAAGAGATGCTATTGGCGTGTTAAGAACTATAGGCCAAAGATATATGGAAAAAGGTAGAGAAATCTTTGCTTTTTTTTTATAGATTTAGAAAAGGCTTTTGACAGAGTTCAGTGGAACAAGCTGATGGATATTTTGAAGAGGAAAGGAGTAGATTGGAAAGAGAGACGACTGATACAGAATCTATATTTACACCAGAAAGTAAGGATAAGGGTTGGAAATGAAATGTCAGAAGGAAGCAGCACTGGACGAGGTGTTAGACAAGGTTGTTGCCTTTCCCCACTGTTGTTTAACGCATACCTTGAAGAGAAATGGCTCAAATGGCTCTGAGCACTATGGGACTTAACTTCGGAGGTCATCAGTCCCCCAGAACTTAGAACTACTCAAACCTAACTTACCTAAGGACATCACAGACATCCATGCCCGAGGCAGGATTCGAACCTGCGATGCTAGGAGTTTCGCGGTTCCAGACTGTAGCGCCTACCTTGAAGAGATTATTGCGAAAGGCTTAGAGGGGAAAAGAGGAATATGTATTGTTGTAAAGAGAACAGAATATATAAGATTTGCTGCTGACATTGTATTAGTGCCAGAAAGTGAACTGACAGTGAATAATATGCTGAAACATCTGAGTGAAGCTTGCGTGGAATATGGGAGGCAAATAAACACAGCATAAACAAAGAGTATGGTCATCAGTACAAGACGCAGACTGTCCAATATTAAAATAGGACAATCTAGCATTAGCCAAGTAAGTGCATTTAAATATCTTTGAGGGACAATAATTGAAGACTTGAGAAGCCACCAGGAAGTGAAAACTCGAATTGCCACAGCGAAGGAGGCATTCAACAGAAATAGACTTTTATGTGACAAATTATATGAAGGTCTAAGGAAAAGGCTTGGCAAATGTTTTGTCTGGAGTGTGGCACTACATGGGGCAGAAACATGGACGCTGAGACGAGAGGATGAAAAAAGGTTAGAAGCATATGAGATGTGGATGTGGAGGAGAATGGAGAGAATAAGATGGATGGAAAGAGTGAGTAATGAAAGAGTACTGGAAAGTGTTGGAGAGAGAAGATGTCTGCTGAAGGTTGTAAGAGAAAGGAAAAAGAACTGGTTGGGACATACACTGGGAAGGGAGTGTTTACAAGCAGATGCTTTGGAAGGATTGGTTTGTGGGAGAAGACTGAGAGGAAGAAGGAGATACAAGATGATAGACGACAAAAAGGGAAGAGGAAATTATGCAGACGTGAAGAGGATGGCAGAAGACCAGACAGCCTGGAGAACTACCATGTCAAAACCTGCCTTTCGACAGAACACTGATGTTGATGAATTATAACAAAGTCTACGAAGAATGACACATTTTTGGCGAATCTCCAATGTCACGTTGGCTTAAAATGGTGTACTTTCAGAATACGCGAATTATAATACGAAACTGTCTAAATTCGAAAATTTCTTAACCACCAGTATGACGTTTCTCGTCATTTTATTACAACAAATCGCATCAATAACAGTACTGGAGAATCTTCTCGAGAGGTTCAATGTACTGGTGCTTAGAAACAGTATACGAGTATATTCATAGGGTGTAAGTTATAACATAAAACCCAACAAAAATGAGCGTCAAACAAGAAAATTACAATATGGTGTCTCACAAATTCTGGTTGTGACATAGAGAGCGTTCTTATTTCTCACTGGTTCTGTGTTACGTGGCACGTAGCGGAATAACGTGTTTCACGTAACGAAATGGCTGCTCAACGTGGAAGAGCAAGAATTTGTTGGGACTTGGCAAGACAGCCAAGCCACTAGGAGGTAGCCGAAAGGCACGCGTTTAAGCTCACGGAGGCTGGCGTGAGGTCTGGAACAGGTAAAGTAATTATACTAGCAAAAGAAGGTACGTAGCTTCTGAAATACTTAACTTTAATCCATAATTGGTGAACATCGGTCTGACGGTACATGCATCACAAGATAAATAGCAAATGATAATGGCGCCTTTCTAGGTCGTAGCAAATGACGTAGCTGAAGGCTATGCTAACTAACGTCTCGGCAAATGAGAGCGTAATTTGTCAGTGAACCATCGCTAGCAAAGTCGGCTGTACAACTGGGGCGAGTGCTAGGAAGTCTCTCTAGATCTGCCGTGTGGCGGCGCTCGGTCTGCAATCACTGACAGTGGCGACACGCGGGTCCGACGTATACTAACGGACCGCGGCCGATTTAAAGGCTACCACCTAGCAAGTGTGGTGTCTGGCGGTGACACCACAGAATTGACATCACAAAAATCGTAAAGCGCCACGTCAACGTTGGCTAACTCGTCGCATGTGATGACGGCATAAATTCCGTTACACACGTTGGCGCGACTCCACGATCTTTGGCAGCGGTCAGATGTAGTCACATTTGCGTAGTTACCTATAAACAGTATAGCTTGTTGAGCTTGTGTACGTTTGAAAATCAGCTACGGCTTAATAGTTCTGTGAAAGTCTCCAGCGTTAGGACACGAAACATGAAGCGCGGAAGCATGTCTCAGAACTCGGTCTAATAATGCCAATAAAACAGAAATCATCAGAGATGTAAATAGCCGCTGTGAAAAGCTGCAATGTATTCTCAGAGCGATCTTGCGCTTTCAGTAACTGCTGTTATCATGCAGGACGAAAGAACTGCGGCAGAATTGTCATGTCAAAAGGGAACTTTTATACTGATTGCAGTTTTGCATTTTCATGAGTCCTTTGGGATACGGCAAACTATGCTGTGACATTAAACAAGGAAGTAACGAAGGGCCGTCATCACAACAATAAAGAATAATAAACATTTCATTTGAACTAAGAAGGAGAAATATATAAAAATCAAAAGAGACTTATCCTCTTATACAGCAAACGATCGGAAATCTCGCGACTTGTGATCCCATTCTTCACACGCCTATCCAACTGTATCGAATAGCTGTTTAAGTTTTTATTATGGCCAAACCAAGTAGGTGGTTATTCCATTATTACAACATACTATGATAGTGAAGTGATCGGAGTACTGTTTTAGGCAGCTTTTATTACCTTGCCATAGAGCGGTATTTAAAAGCGGGCAGATAATGTATGAAATGTGAGCTACTATAAGGGGCGATCAAAAAGTTTCATTTGAGGGCGTTGCTGCAACGTAGCACGACTTCGATGTGGGTATATGAGCATCGACATGTGGCATTCGTATTTTTCCGATGTGCGTGCAGTAAATGCAGAATTACGGCGACGTGATTACCAAATGCATCCAGAAGGACCAACACGCTATTATTCATTTCTCGGGTGCCAAGAATAAACACCGGTTGACACTCACCGGAGGATGAAGACTGTGTACAGGGCAGCTCGTCTGTCGAAAACCACCATTGCTGCGACAACGAGTGTGGCTGCTTCATGATAACTCACGTTCCCAAATCGCAAATATCGTAACCCAAAAGTAGTGCCAACTGAAGTGGAAGACACGCAAACATCCGCCCTATTGAACTGATCTCTCCCCCATGCGATTATCGAGCCTTCGGTCTCTTAAAAGAGGCCTTGAAGCGTCGACAATTCCTGTCTGACGAGGATGTACAGCAGACAGATACGGATTTTTTCACGCAGCAGGACACGGTGTTTAGCCAAACGGGTATCTTCAATATGGTGCGTCGGTGGGATAATTGGCTCAGCGCCGCGCGGGATTAGCCGAGTGGTCTAGGGCGCTGCAGTCGTGGACTGTGCGGCTGGTCCCGGCGAAGATTCGAGTCCTCCCTCGGGCATGGGTGTTTGTGTTTGTCCTTAGGATAATTTAGGTTAAATAGTGTGTAAGCTTAGGGACTGATGACCTTAGCAGTTAAGTCCCATAAGATTTCACACACATCTGAACAATTGGCTCAGTGCTTACGGCCTTTTTGCCTCATTGACATACCAAGTATGCACTGCACGGCCTTCGAACAGGAACTTTTTGATCGCTCCTTATACAAAGAATATTTAAGGAAAACATAAAAATATTTACCATAGAAGGAAATAAGTTAATGTACTATGCCCCTAATTATCTGGAAACAGCTGACCAGATAGAGTACAGAGGAATATTGTACGACCATAAAAATATTACAGTCTGTGAATCACATTATCACAACTTTGAATATAGTCGTTATGCAAAGAAGAAAAGAGCACCAGAACGTAGGTATAAGTGGTGAATACTATCAAACCATTAAAATATTGATTTATATAAAAAATCTGAAACTAACTTAATTAGTTTAAAGCACTTGTTTGAGGTCCATATACTGCGTATAGCGTTCGCAGGCGGCCACTTAGGCAGAGAACTCACAGCTTCTGTTTGGACGTCCGCGTCGTGTGCCACGAGTTCATGCGCATCCTGCGTCCTCAGGAAGTCCAGCAGCTCCCTGGAGTCGTTGGTGGAGAATCCCAGGACCTGCCCCAGGCGGAACGCCTTCTCTCTCGCTACGCTCGTCACGCCGTAAGGAGAGACTGACTCACCGCTCTCTATGGTCACTGACCGGAAGAGGCCTGTTGGAAGTCACAGTGGCAGATAAAGTACTAGTCTATTGCCTTTCCTCTGTGACACATTTCGAATATTTCATCACACATCTGGACCAGTGTATGGTGGATTATACAGTCAGTTCCACAAGAAAGTGACGCCGATATCTTTATGAAATAAAAGACACTAATATAAACATATATTTACATGGAAATACATGTAATTACTAATTGCACATTTACCTAATAGTTCAATTTTCGCCATTATCGATTATAGGTTTGCACCTTTTTGGCATGCTTTTCACTAAATTTTCTGCATATTCTTTCGGTAACGACCTTCATATCGTCCTGATTTTACATGACATCTGCTTCAAAGTACATATTGGCTTTCCTTTAAGCTTCATCTTAATACACGACCAAAAATATTCGATAGGATTTGTATTCGGAAACACTGCAGGCCAATCCATCGTGGGACACCCCATTGTCTTGTTTCCACGCTATACAGAGGCAGCTAACGTGTTTCACATCGTTATCCTCTTGAAGCACCCAGTTTGCCTCGTTCGAACCAAATAACTTCTTAACGGATCTCAGACGGCTTTTTTGATAAACATTACAATTTTTTGCGCTGCCTCGTGACGCTTCAGATATTTTGCACTAATTTTAAAATGCTACCGACAAAACAAAATATTCAACTCTCGCACTGTTTATCTATACACTGTGCAAAAACCCACTGAGTACAGATTCGAGACCACATTACATTTAAAATTATGATGTACACTTTATTGTGGAACTGACTGTCCATTACTGAATTCCATAAAGTAATTGTAAAAAATAAAACATTTAGTCACGAGACAATCTATAACCGTACGAAGAAAGGTTTAAAGCCACAGAACAATAACACACAGTAATAAATCCGTACGTCTTGAGGCTCCTCCACACAGAGATTCCCCACTCTGAGGTTTCTGTTCCTAAACGACTCGCATACTCTAGTGAATGGGTATCGATATGCACTATTTGTATAAATGTTGGCTAAAAGACCAAAACACTTACCGTCTATCAGCGAACAGTGAACGTGGGTCCTTTTTCTCATTTTTCTCTTACCTCCATCATTATATTTCTTGTCGCAAGGAACATGCAGAACAATATTTGGACATCACCTGTAAGTCTACTACTTGTCCTGTGTCGACACTAATGACTCTAAAACTCCATTCAGTGAAGTACACTCCCTCTTCATCCAAGAGCTGTCACAGGAAAGTGCTGTATCTTTGATATTAGTTGCATGACAATTTTCTTGACTTTCCTCCTGGATTGCCATTTTCATGCTCTCTTCATCTTTCTTCTGTAACTGCATTGAGGAGAGTAGTGTTCATTGTAGTAAATTTTAGGGGAGGACCTGGTATGTTTGTAATATCATGTAAAGGGGTTCTGCCATCTCTTCCAATTCTTATACATCTTAGTCCAATGCAAATCTCATATTGGCTTCATACATGCTTTTTCCTGTCTTCGATGTCTTAAATGGTGTGTCAGAACCACAGTCTTGACATAAAATGTGCAGTGTGCAAACCAAACCTTCTCTCCTTCCATCATTCACCAAATTCGCATTTTCTACAAAAAAATAGCACTTACAGGCTTTTCTAAGTGCCAATTCCAGATCCACAATTCTGAAACCTATCTTTATGTTATAATTTATTTCTTCTGTCACAGTACCTTTCCCAAGTTTTAGTTTAGATGCACTTGGAGACAAACTAATGTTTGCATCTGCAGACCTGACTCTAACCTTAACATCAGTTTTCCGCTTTACATTGGAAATATGAGACTAACTATATTTTTTAAATACCTTACCAGGGTTAGGCACTGTAAAAAGCAATCAATATATTCAACCTTGCACAAAGAATGACACAATAAATCCAACTTCTCTCAAATTCCACTAAACAGCGCAAAACTTGTTTACAAAGCAGCACAGCCTTCTATACCTCGCTGCTTGGACCACAAAATGGCTCCACAGCCTTCTATACAACACTGCTGTGTTGCATACAAAAAATCACAGCCTTCTAATGCTATACTTTCCTGGTTCACAGGAACTGCTTACAATTTAAATTTTTTATGCCATTTGTAGTTCGAATTTTAAAGAAAAAATTTGGGATAATAATGTCAGTTATATTTACTTTCAAATAAGCAAATAAAAAACATATGTAAATTTTTCATGTTTTGTGCCACTGTCCTCCCTAGACCACCATGCGTGCTGGAATTAATCTGATCCTATCCTTATGATCCTAACAGGAGTGATACATAACAGGTTGTAGTATATTCCTAGAGTCATGTTTTAAAGCTGGTTCTTGAAACGTTTTAAGTAGGCTTTCTCAGAACTTTATATGTCTATCTTCAAGAATCTGCCAATTAAGTTTCTTTAGCATCTCTCTGACACTCTCCTATGGATCGAACAAGCCTTTGGCCATTCGTACTGTCCTTCTCTGTATGCATTCAATATCCCCTGTTAGTCCACTTTGGTATGGATCTCACATACTACAACAATATTCTAGGATAAATCATATGAGAGATTTGTAAGCAAATTTCTTTGTAGACTGATTGCATTTCCCCTGTATTCCACTAATAAAGCAAAGTCTACCAACTGCTTTACCCACGAGTGAGCTTATGTGATCACTGTTGACAGATTCCAGCCCTAAATCACTAATACTCTAGTCATAGGAACGTTTTTTAGTTTTGTGAAGAGCACACTTTTACATTTCTGAACATGTAAAGCAATTTGCCGATTTTTGCACCAGTTTGAAATCTTGTCAAGATCTAACTGAATATTTATGCTGCCAGTACTTCATTATGGATAACTAAATAATCTGCAAAAAATCTACTATCAATATTGACTGCAAGCTCATTAATATTCAACAAAGACAGTAAGGATCCGACACATTTCCCTGGGACACAATTGAAGTTAACTTCCACATCCGTCGATGATTCTACATTCCATATAACTACGTCATTCAAACTTGTAAAACATTTTGTTTGTTCATAGACGCAATCACATTCTTATGACACAGTCATAACCGATTTCGGCCAAACAATAACAATCTTCAGATTCTAAAGGTGGCATACAATGAACACACCTGTATTCATTGTGTTCATGCGTTGTAAAACTTTTAACTACGCATGAACCTGTGTTCAGTGTTATAATCTGAAGATGGTCATTGTATGGCCGAAACCGGTTATGACTGTTATAAGAATGTGATTGCGTCTTTAAATAAACTAAATATTTTTACAAAATAATCAATCACTCGTTCCATTGACAAAATGTGTTTTTTTTTCATTCAAACTTGTTTGAGTACACTGTCAGCTCCTGCGGCACCTAACTACTGTGTCATATGATGGTGGATTGCAGCCATGCACTTTGTCGTAACCACCATGGAATGTTACAGCGTTGTTCCCCTTCAAATGCAAAAAACCGATTGGCGTACGACACCTCACTTTATCGATAAGGAAGGTCATTTTGTTTTGGCTCTTACAGAGGCGTTCTAATCTACTGTGGCTGGGAATTTCAATATGTCCTATGCCCGTTTGCATGTAGCCGCAAAAAGAGCTTTATTTCTTAACTATTTTATGGATATGGTAAGTAAAATTTTATCACTATCCGGTGTCCTCCAGGAAGAGAAAGTTTAGTCTTTAACATGCATTTAGCAACAAAGTCATTAGAGGAAACCAATACCAGGTCGTGCTCCAGTGCAGTAACGTACATTAGCAACCTCGGCTACAACAGCATTAAAAAATTTAAAAACTCGTGGCGTTGTCTCTGCAGCATTCCCTGTGTGGATTAGATCGTGAAATGTAGCTGCAACATATTTCTTGCAATTCTAGCAATATTGCTAAATCGGTAAGAAAGGACAGCACGAAATACTCTATGCAGATTAGTTCAGTTTCTCCTTAGTTTTAACAAGGCAGGATGGGAATCTGACTCACCTGCGGAGCTGGGCGATATGAGGTGGTGGGCCGCTGAGCTGCCGCCAGCGCTCTCCCCGCCGACTGTGACCTTTTCTGGGTCAGCGCCGAAGGCTGCGACGTTCTGCTGCAGCCACCGCAGGGCCATCACCTGGTCCTTCAGGCCTGCGTTGCCAGGGATCACCTCGTCCTCAGTGCTGAGAAATCCTGTAGACAAACATCGTTTCTCAAGCTACACTTCAAATATTCATGCAACAGTTAAATATGAAAGGCGAACAGTGTAATGAAACTGTATCAGTAGTACGACTAATTGTAACAATGTGCATAGAAGAGTGACAAGAAGATCGAAGGCAGAATAACAACAGAGGAAATAAAAAAAAAAAATAATGGAGCCCTTAGACATGGAGGGATGTCCCTTTTCACAAAGACAATTACCTGTTTGTAGAGTTCATTAATCATTTTGTTTTAAATAGGACTAAAAATCGTGTCTGAGGTTTGCGACCATACTGATACTTATAAAAATTGTAACCAATGCTGATTGGTCGCTTATAACAGTCACAGGATGTTAACTGATTTTCTTTATTGCATTAAGCGTTTCAAGCGTATCCCAAAATCAGACGATCAACACGTAAATTTGAGAACTAAGTTTTTCGCTATGGCACTTGTTGTGTAAAACATTCTCGGACTTCTGGTCGTGTCAGTTCAGGGTAAAACCTCGAGCTTTCGACGATTAGCTCCTCGTCTTCGTCAGGAACAACTAACTGTCAAACTGCTGCTGTGGCGGTCTTGCATAGCCCAAAGATGGCTTGAGATTGCTTGGTAATTAAGTCATGCTGTCGCAGACGGTGTCAACGTCTACGCTGGTGGCGTCGCCGCTCCCGCCGTAGAATAAACATAGCGACGAATATCTCTGGCTCTTCTCTGCACCGATAAATCGCTTCCATGCACCTCTAATGTTACATTCGCTGTCACGGCCGAAGATTTTCTCACACATTCTCGCTTCTATCGTCTCTTCATCTACAGAGTCCCAGTATGTAGCAATCTGGAAGAAATCTTTTGTTTAATCAAACAGTATTTTATATTTGTTTGTGAGCTTGTGCCAAGCAGCTGCAGGTTTCTCCAGTTCTCGACTTTATTATATGGCGCTGATGCTTTGTATAGCGGTCGGAAACAATGCGGGTGGATTGACCGATGGAATTGCTTCCGGCTAATAATGGGTGTTGTAACTTCCAGAAATCCTGAGGCTGAAACTGTCCTTAACAGGTGTGGTATCTCATTTATATTCCTAGGATGTCGGAAAATAGATCAGATACTTTGTCTTCCCAGGAGTCTGTCTATTTTGCAGGATGTAACACCGCAGAGAGGAAGGAATGCAGTCTATGGCTCATCAGTTGAATCTTCAACATTTTCACGTTCCCTTTTGTTGGAGAACACTGATTTCACATCAGCGATAGCATGACGTAATAATTGACCAATCAGAAATTTGACTGTCTGTTGATCCTGAGGAATGACGATGGAGGTAACTGTCGAATGCTCGAGGTTCTTTCCTGAACTGACACGACAAGAAATCTGAGAATGTTTCATACAGAATACAAACTTAATAAAAATGTTTTAGACACAAACAATGTAGGTCAAGTCATCAACATACCTCCCACCATCAGAGATCCACGCCCATCTCAATTCTACTTCTATCATCAGATATACAGTAGGTTCCTTTATTACGCTTTCTCGCCATTCCCGTGTAACCCACGGCTGGGAGACCAAACTAGTAATCAGTTTGAAGGAAACAAAATGTATTTATATTAGACTGACATCAGAATTCACGAGTTAAAATGTCAGAAGGAAACACAAAGAAGAGGAGACGGAAGGTGATAAAAGTATTCGAAGTTATCTGTTATGCTTTGTCTGATGGAATTAGATTAGGAAATGAGACACTTAAAGTGTTGTTGTTGTTGTGGTCTTCAGTCCTGAGACTGGTTTGATGCAGCTCTCCATGCTGCTCTATCCTGTCCAAGCTTCTTCATCTCCCGGTACTTACTGCAACCTACATCCTTCTGAATCTGCTTAGTGTATTCATCTCTTGGTCTCCCTCTACGATTTTTACCCTCCACACTGCCCTCCAATGCTAAATTTGTGATGCCCTGATGCCTCAGAACATGTCCTACCAACCGGTCCCTTCTTCTTGTCAAGTGGTGCCACAAACTCCTCTTCTCCCCAATTCTATTCAATACCTCCTCCTTAGTTATGTGATCTACCCATCTAATCTTCAGCATTCTTCTGTAGCACCACATTTCGAAAGCTTCTATTTTCTTCTTGTCCAAACTATTTATCGTCCATGTTTCACTTCCATACATGGCTACACTTTCATACATGGCTACACTCCAAACAAATACTTTCAGAAACGACTTCTGACACTTAAATCTATACTTGATGTTAATAAATTTCTCTTCTTCAGAAACGCTTTCCTTGCCATTGCTAGTCTACATTTTATATCCTCTCTACATCGACCATCATCAATTATTTTGCTCCCCAAATAGCAAAACTCCTTTACTACTTTAAGTGCGTAATCCCCGAATCTAATTCCCTCAGCATCACCCGACTTAATACGACTACATTCCATTATCCTCGTTTTGCTTTTGTTGATGTTCATGTTATATCCTCCTTTCAAGACACTGTCCATTCCGTTCAACTGCTCTTCCAAGTCCTTTGCTGTCTCTGACAGAATTACAATGTCATCAACAAACCTCAAAGTTTTTATTTCTTCTCCATGGGTTTTAATACCTACACCAAATTTTTCTTTTGTTTCGTTTACTGCTTGCTCAATATACAGATTGAATAACATTGGGGAGAGGCTACAACCCTGTCTCACTCCCTTCCCAACCACTGCTTCCCTTTCATGTCCCTCGACTCTTATAACTGCCACCTGGTTTCTGTACAAATTGTAAATAGTCTTTCGCTCCCTGTATTTTACCTCTGCCAACTTTAGAATGTGAAAGAGAGTATTCCAGTCAACATTGTCAAAAGCTTTCTCTAAGTCTACAAATGCTAGAAACGTAGGTTTGCCTTTCCTTAATATTTCTTCTAATATAAGTCGTAGAGTCAGTATTGCCTCACGTGTTCCAACATTTCTACGGAATCCAAACTGATCTTCCCCGAGGTCGGCTTCTACCAGTGTTTTCATTCTTCTGTAAAGAATTCGTGTTAGCAGCTGTGACTTATTAAACTGATAGTTAGGTAATTTTCACATCTGTCAACACCTGCTTTCTTTGGGATTGGAATTATTATATTCTTCTTGAAGTCTGAGGGTATTTCGCCTGTCTCATACATCTTGCTCACCAGATGGTGGCTCTCCCAAGGTCATCAGTAGTTCTAATGGAATGTTGTCTACTCCCAGGGGCCTTGTTTCTACTCAGGTCTTTCAGAGCTCTGTCAAACTCATCACGCAGTATCGTATCTCACATTTCATATTCATCTACATCCTCTTCCATTTCTATAATATTGTCCTCAAGTACATTGCCCTTATATAGACCCTCTATATACTCCTTCCACCTTTCTGCTTTCCCTTCTTTGCTTAGAACTGGGTTTCCATCTGAGCTCTTGATATTCATACAAGTGGCTCTCTTTTCTCCAAAGGTCTCTTTAATTTTCCTGTAGGCAGTATCTATTTTGCCCCTAGTGAGATAAGCCTCTACATCCTTACATTTGTCCTCTAGCCATCCCTGCTTAGCCATTTTGCACTTCCTGTTGATCTCTTTTTTGAGACGTTTATATTCCTTTTTGCCTGTTTCATTTACTGCATTCTTATATTATCACCTTTCAACAATTAAATTCAATATTTCTTCTGTTACCCAAGGATTTCTACTAGCCCTCGTCTTTTTCCCTATTTGATCCTCTGCTGCCTTCACTACTTCATCCCTTTTTGCAGTTTCTTCAGTTTTAATCTACAGTTCATAACCAATAGATTGTGGTCAGAGTGCACATCTGCCCCTGGAAATGTCTTGCAATTTAAAACCTGGTTCCTAAATCTCTGTCTTACCATTATTTAATCAATCTGATACCTTCTAGTATCTCCAGGATTCTTCCATGTATACAACCTTCTTTTATGATTCTTGAACCAAGTGTTAGCTATGATTAAGTTATGCTCTGTGCAAAATTCTACCAGACGGCTTCCTCTTTCATTTCTCTCCCCCAATCCATATCCACCCATTATGTTTCCTTCTCTCCCTTTTCCTACTCTCGAATTCCAGTCACCCATGACTATTAAATTTTCGTCTCCCTTCACTACCTGAATAATTTCTTTTATCTCATCATACATTTCATCAATTTCTTCATCATCTGCAGAGCTAGTTGGCATATAAACTTGTACTACAGTAGTAGGCATGGGCTTCGTGTCTATCTTGGCCACAATAATGCGTTCACTATACTGTTTGTAGTAGCTTACCCGCACTCCTATCTTTTTATTCATTATTAAACCTACTCCAGCATTACCTCTATTTGATTTTGTATTTATAACTCTGTATTCACCTGACCAAAAGTCTTGTTCCTCCTGCCACCGAACTTCAGTAATTCCCACTATATCTAACTTTAACCTATCCATTTCCCTTTTTAAATTTTCTAACCTACCTGCCCGATTAAGGGACCTGGTATTCCACGCTCCGATCCGTAGAACGCCAGTTTTATTTCTCCTGTTAACGACGTCCTCTTGAGTAGTCCCCGCCCGGAGATCCGAATGGGGGACTATTTTACCTCCGGAATATTTTACCCAAGAGGACGCCATCATCATTTAACCATACAGTAAAGCTGCATGCCCTCGGGAAACATTACGGCTGTAGTTTCCCCTTGCTTCCAGCCGTTCGCATTACCAGCACAGCAAGGCTGTTTTGGTTAGTGATACAAGGCCAGATCAGTCAATCGTCCAGACTGTTGCCCCTGCAACTACTGAAAAGGCTGCTGCCCCTCTTCAGGAACCACATGTTTGTCTGGCCTCTCAACAGGTACCCCTCCGTTGTGGTTGCACCTACGGTACGGCCATCTGTATCGCTGAGGCACGCAAGCCTCCCGACCAACGGCAAGGTCCATGGTTCATGGGCGGAGGACACTTAAAGTAGTAAATAAGTTTTGCAATTTGGGAACCAACATAAGCTTTTCCGAAGAAGAGAAATTTGTTAACATCAAATATAGATTTAAGTGTCAGGATGTATTTTCTGAAAGTATTTGTGTGGAAGTGAAACATGGACGATAAACAGTTTAGACAAGAAGAGAACAGAAGCTTTCGAAATATTGTGCTACAGAAGACTGCTCAATATTAGACGGGTAGATCATGTAACTAATTAGAAGGTACTGAATAGAATTGAGGGAAAGAGAAATTTGTGGCACAGCCTGACTAGGAGAAGGGATCGTTTGGTAGGACACATTGTGAGGCATCAAGGAATCACCAATTTAGTACTGGTGGGAAGTGTGGGGGGGGTAAAAATCGTAGAGGGAGACCAAGAAATGAATACACTAAGCAGATTCAGGAGGACGCAAGTTGCAGTAGTTAAACGAATCACAAACACAAATAATTAAAACGATAGCATACTTCTCAAGATGAGGAAGTTCGAAATAGGACGAAAGGAAAAGTGTTTGAAGACGACGGCGTTTAATAAGGTATTGAAGCTGGAGGAAAAATAATTCAAAACAAACGTGCATAGTCGTACTAACCGTTTTTGGATAACAGGGCACTGATTCAAGCAGTGGTACTGTTCTTCCTATGTGGGAATAATCGCAAATTCGGGCTGAAAGAGGAGTCTGTCAAGGACATTCTTTATTACCAGCACTGTTGTTAGCAGCCTTAAAGCGAAACGAATGGTAATAATAGAAATTTATTAATGGAACGTACCAGAACACCTTCCTTTCTCTCATGAAATTATATTGTCCGACTTTAGCGTGAATTAACAGTAGCTAATGGCAAAACTTTACTTACTAAGTTTAAAAGTAGCTTCGAAAAGCATATATTATGGAAATAATTATGTATACTTGACATATGAAAATGAAAATTGTTCATATTCGCAACGAAGTCACAGATCCAGTTGATAGAGTTTTGTGTTTATAACAGTGAAGGAGTGAGATTGGATGGAAAGTTTGAAGATTTAACAGGAGACTAAATATGGCATGAAGTGCATTTACACTGCCTGACAAAAAAAGAGCGAATCACCCAGAAGGGAGGAAGAGAATGAAAGCAAACTTCACGAGTTGAAAGGGTATGTATCGTTATTGAGACGATCACAAATGCGAGCCAAATTTGAAAAGAAAATGGCAGTACAATCCCACTTTGCGCACCCTCTGGCCTGAATGAATGCTCTGATTATATTGGGAAGAGAATCGTGAAGCCGTTGTATCCTTTACTGAAGTAAACTGTCGCACGTACCTGGATAGTGGCTCTGGGACGCAGTCGTTGCCCTAGATGGTCTCACAAATGTTCCATAGAGGACAAATTTGGGGATACTTCTGGACACGGGAATACCTCAGGATCATGCAGTTCATGAAGATACGACTCATGTCGCTGCCATAACGGATGGTCTTCCAGGAAACTGCAGAAACGCAATTTATCGCTGAACACACTGCGGAGCCAATCATCATTCCAGGGTTCCCGGTCACGACACCACTCGGAACGTGATGTTTGTCTTGCTGTGAGAAACCTTGTCCTGTTGAAAAATAGGACGACGATACACGAGCGGTAACGCATGAGGATGTCCATGAGGTACCGTTGTACTTTCAGGGTTGTCTCAGTCGCTACTGGCCGAGACCTGAGGTCATACCCCACTGCTCTCCACACCATGCTGCCAGAAGTAAATCGCTATGTCTCTCGAAAATATTTGGAGAATGAGACCTATCCCTACGCCGCCGCCATACTTTCTGACGATGGTTATCCAGGTATAGCGGAAGCGCAGTTTACCGCTGAATACAATGCGACGCCATTCAGCAGCAGTTCATGCTTGCCGGTCACGGTAGCACTCCAAAAGTCGGTGTTGTGGTGCTAACGGCATGACACGGTAATTCCCTAGTTCAGCCGCTGGTCTCCGACCAATGATGGGGAATGGCAAATAGAATATTACAGTGAGTCCATTGCTTATTCTCGGATGGCTGTCGTAGATGAGAAGGGGCTATGATGTGCCTGCTGCACAGTACGGCGACCCTCCCTTGTGGTGGTCAGACGTGGTTGACCGGAATCTTGACGACCAATACGGTTCAAATGGCTCTAAGCACTATGGGACTTAACATCTGAGGTCATCAGTACCCTAGACTTAGAACTACTTAAACCTAACTAACATAAGGACATCACGCACATCCATGCCCGAGGCAGGGTTCGAACCTGCGACCGTAGCAGCTTCTTTGTTCCGGACTGAAGCGCCTAGAACCGCTCGACCACAGCGGCCGGCGACGACAAATGTGCCTGCCCCAATATTGCCATGCAATACAACATCGGCCATTGTCACAGCTGAATGCCCCACGAACCTCAATTCGACCAGCCGGCCAGAGACCGAATTGAGGCCACTTCCAAAAGCTGACAGGTGCTTGTAACACTGTCTCACTCGAGAACTCGGCTTCTCCTTGGTTTTCACAGTGATCGCTCAATATCTAACATTGTTCACTCCCTAATACACGCTACAAGGCCTTGTAAGAACACGAACAACATTAACGCACACTCGTGGCCGTTGCAACTGCTACAGAGAATTCCAACTCTAATCATTTACAAACTTGCGGATGACGTGTACGTGTACGAAGTTACACATACATCCAACCATGACTTATGTGTGCTTCACTTCATTTGTCAAGCAATGAATTACACTAAAAATAGTTTTTTAAGCCAAGCTTCAGATGTCTCTGAATATCAATATTCGTAATAGTTTTGGTCTATGACACTGAACATTGCCTGTTAATGCGAAAACTATTTGAAAACCAAATGTTGCTTGGCGGCTAATAAAGAATGAATGTTGGGTAAGACAACAAAATAAACAACCAAATTAATCAAGGGTAGGACTGGTGCAAAAGATGTAATTACGACTTACTGAAAATGAAATGACGGAGGATGGGACATTTAATCATGAGATTAGTATATTTATGGAACAAGGTAGTTTTTTGTTTGGCTATGAGTGATAAGAAGACTGACAATACTACGTTGTTGTTGTTGTTGTGGTCTTTAGTCCAGAGAGTGGTTTGATGCAGCTCTTCATGCTACTCCATCCTGTGCAACCTTCTTCAACCCTGAGTAACTACTGCAACCTACATCCTTCTGAATCTAGTGCATTCAGGTCTTCGTCTCCCTCTACGATTTTTACCCTCCACGCTTCCCTCCAATACTAAACTGATGATCCCTTGATGCCTCAGAACGTGTCCTAGCAACTGATGCGTTCTTCTAGTCAAGTTGTGCCACAAATTCCTCTTCGCCCCAATTCTATTCATTACCTCCTCAACAGTTACGTGATCTACTCATCTAATCTTCAGCACCACATTTAGAAAACCTCTATTCTCTTCTTGTCTAAATTATTTATCGTCCATGTTTCACTTAACACCATGCAAATACTTTCAGAAAGGACTACCTGATACTTAAATCTGTACCCTATGTTAAGAAATTTCTCTTCTTCAAAAAGCCGGCCAGGGTGGTCGATCGGTTCTAGGCGCTACAGCCTGCAACTGCGCGACCGCTACGGTCGCAGGTTCGAATCCCGCATCGGGCATGGATGTGTGTGATGTCCTTAGGTTAGTTAGGTTTAAGTACTTCTAAATTCTAGGGGACTGATGACCTCAGAAGTTAAGTCCTATAGCGCTTAGAGCCATTTGAATCTTCTTCAAAAACACTTTCCTTGCTGTTGCCAGTCTACATTTTATAACCTCTCTACTTCGACCATCATCAGTTATTTTGCTCCCCAAATAGCAAAACCCATCTGCTACTTTAAGTGTCTCGTTTCCTAATCTAATTCCCTCAGTATCACTTGATTTGATTCGACCACATCCTATCATCCTCGTTTTGCTTTTGTTGATGTTCATCTTACATCCTCCTTTGAAGACACTGTCCATTCCGTTCAACTGCTCTTCCAGATCTTTTGCCTTCTCTGACAATTACAATGTCGTCGGTAAACCTCAAAGTTTTTATTTCTTCTCCATGTACTTTAATTCCTACTCCAAATTTCTCTTTTGTTTCCTTTACTGCTTGCTTAGTATACAGATTGAATAACAGCGAAGATAGGCTACAACCCTGTCTCAACTACTGCTTGCTTTCGTGCTCCCCGGCTCTTATAACTGTTATCTGGTTTCTGTACAAATTGTAAATAGCCTTTCGCTCCCTGTATTTTACCCCTGCCACCTTTAGAATTTGAAAGAGAATATTCCAGTCAACACTGTAAAAGCTTTATCTAAGTCTACAAATGCTAGAAACGTAGGTTTGCCTTTCCTTAATCTTTCTTCTAAGATAAGTCGTAAGGTCAGTATTGCCTCACGTGCTCCAGTGTTTCTACGGAATCCAAACTGATCTTCCCCGTGGTTGGCTTCTACTAGTTTTTCCATTCGTCTGTAAAGAATTCTTGTTAGTATTTTGCAGCTGTGACTTATTAAACTGATAGTTCGGTAATTTTCACATCTGGCAACACCTGCTATTTTTGGGATTGGAATTATTATATTCTTCTTGAGGTCTGAGGGTATTTCGCCTGTTTCATACGTCTTGCTCAGCAGATGGTAGAGTTTTGTCAGGACTGGCTCTCCCAAGGCCGTCAGTAGTTCTAATGGAATGTTGTCTCCTCGTGGGGGCTTGTTTCGACTTAAGTCTTGATCTGTCAAATTCTTCACATATTATCATATCTCCCATCACATTTTCATCTACGTCCTTTTCCATTTCAGTAATATTGCCCTCAAGTACAGCGCCCTTGTATAGACCCTCTATATACTCCTACCTTTCTGCCTTCCCTTCTTTGCTTAGAACAGGTTTTCCTTCTGAGCTCTTGATGTTCGTACAAGTGGTTCTGTTTTCTCCAGATACTACGTATCTGTACATAAATGACATCAAATAAACGCAAAAGAAACATGCATGGTTACAGGGGAAGACCATAAAATTGGGGAAGTCTCTATCCAACAGTAATGTCAAATAGCTATCGTTGATGATGAAGGCTCGAAACTCAGCCGCTTTCATTTCTGTAGCAGCCTTTACTGTATCATATACCGAAACCTCACCAATGGAAATGTTTTACCGGTAGACAGCAACGTTAATTGGAGCTTACTAGTTTCATTCTCACCAACAACCATCTGCCATAGCGGCATCGATCTCCTCTATACCTGAGTCATCATTCGCCAGTGGCTGTATTTCATGAAACTGACCACAATGCTGGCAGTTCATCTTGCTGTATGAAATTCTACTCCAGCAAGCAACCGTGTTGTTAAGTTATCTTGTCTAAACGTTCTAGCAGAGCCGCACGTCATACGACATATAAAACAAGCAGTACCAAGTTAATTGTGTCCACAAGCAACAAACTTCCACACAGTATTTTATCACATACGACCTGATATAAAGATCGTTAATACAAACATTTAGAAATAACAAGAAATATCTTTCTGACTTCAAAACCCAATAACAAGACTATCTCATCCCGAAAATGTTCAATTCTCAATTTCCTCCTGTTGCACATACTGTACTTAACAGCATAACCTCTGGTCCCCACACTTGCTTGCTACCCCTTGATCCCTTAGATCCTGCACAGATACAACCTCTCACATTTCCAACTAACACTCTCTGCTGTGATTAAGGGTACAGACCCAGACATCATAGCTCAGAATGTTGAAAGGGAACTAAACTCCAATCCTGAATTACAGAGCCAAACACAATGAGCACCTGTAATAATTCTACTCAGATGTTTCTTGTACATGCATTCTCAAAATCCCCGCAACTGTTGATTACTTCTTTACACATGAGGATCAAATGTACCATTATGCACAGCGGTTTCCCGATATCAACCCTTTGCTGTTATGAAAAATAGCTTAGAGGCAGTGACTGCTGCTGCTGTTGATTAACGATCTGAAGAGACTAGACAACTTTCATCAGTCTCTTATTACACCCCAAAATTAAACCGCATGTCCCATCTGTCTGCACATAGAGCTAATCCTACGTGAAAATGCGTGAAAGTTTTCTACATGCACTGGCGGAAAGAAATCGCAGCACTAAAAAATAATTAATGTAGCATAATGAAATTTCAGGAATACGTGATTCTAGGTAACATATTTAAGTGATGAAAATTGCAACTTCACAGGTTAATGTAAGCGCGAGACAAGCCTTTGTAAATGTGCAATTCTACTACATTAATAAATGGTGTAAGGCCAGAATACTGATTGAAAGCAAGCAAACGTGCATGCACTGCGTTATATAGCTGAAGGATGCAAGTTTGTGGGATGGATTTCCATGCCTGTTGCACTTGGTCGGTCAATACAGGGACGGTTAAAGCTGTTTGTGAATGACAATGGAGTTGTCCGATGATGAGCCACATGTGCTCGAATGGGGACGTACGTGGTGAACTAGAAGGCCAAGGCAACATGTCGACACTCTGTAGAGCTTAGCTTCAACAGCGGTATGACGGCGACCGTTATCCTGTTGGAATACTGTTTATGACTGGCAGCACGACAGGCCGAATCACCAGACTGACGTACAAGTTTGTAGTCTGTGTGCGTGGGAGTACCACAAGAGTGCTCCTGCTGTCATACGAAATCGCACCCCAGGCTATAACTCCAGGTGTAGATCTAGTGTGCTTAGCATCCAGACAGGTTGGTTGCAAGCCCTCAGTCGGCCTCCTTCTAACCAACACACGGCCATCGCTGGCACCGAAAGAGAACCCGCTTTCTTCAGGAAACATGAGACCTCCACCCTCCCTCAAATGAGCTCTAGCTTGACACCACTGAAGCCGCAAATGGCGGTTCTTTGGGGTCGGTGGAATGCTCGCTATAAGGCTTCTGGCTCAGAACTGCCCTTGAATTAACCGAGCTGTAACAGTTCGTTGTGTCACTGTGGTGCCAACTGCTGCTCAACTGTTGCAGATGCAGTACGTTGAGCCAGAGCCATACACCGAAAACGATGGTCTTCTCTCCAGGTAGTGCCAAGAGATCGTGTGGAGTCCGGACTTTTGCGACTGTACATTCTCGTGATTGAACATGTACGGTGGCTACACTCCTGCGCATTCTGCAGTATCACATAAGGAAGATCCAGCTTATCGTAGCACTTTTACGGTGTTGATAATGGCGTCTTTGTCGCCGGAAATTTATTGTTGACCAACATCAACTCACCACAGCAATGTCAAAGGTAACTAACGCTCACGGCCGTTACAGCGTTTGTTTAAAGCAAACCCGATTTGCATCCTCATAGTGGCGCTACTACCATCACTCTTATGCGACTGGTGCGAGATTTGAAAAGAAAGACGTCTACTAACTTTCGTTTATGTTGCACAACTCCTTCTAGGTGTTGCGATTTGTTTGCCGTCTTGATATTTGCTTAACGTGTATTTTAAGTGGGGCACAGGTATCACCTAGTATTCACCTAGTGAAACCCACAAACAAGCTGGCCGGCTCAACACCCCTCGTCGTTAATCCGCTAAGTGGATTCAGACTGAGCCACACTCCCCGCTCCGAGCCCTGGAAGCGACGCGTCAACGATCTTGGCTACCCTGGGCAGGTAACAGACAATGGCCCACAATTGTGAACCGCTCGCCCTTTACTCATGGGGGATATCATATCGCCTTCTGAAACAATATTGAGGCATTAATATCTGCCTCCAGGGACGTATTGGTAACCAGTCATCCGAGACCAAAAGTGTAAGGCAAAATCCAGTTTTATAAAACTGGAACTGACTATTCCATCCACGCCGTCAATACACCTCTCCACACGGAAAACTCCATATGTTTTACCCCACCACAGAAGATAAAACCCATTTTGTCACGATATTACTCCAAAATATTTATACCAACCTTCCAACAAACCACACTTGCCACTTAATCTGTATTTCACTTGAAGCCCGCCGCCATAAACACGCACAACCTGAGTAGACTATATTTTTATTTTTTTATTTTTTGAGAAAGTGAGGGGGTGGAGGTGGTCATCAGTCTTCTGACCTGTTTGCGGCCCTCCCCTGCACCAACCTCTTCATTTCAGAGTAGCGCTTGCACCATACTTTCTCAGTTACTTGCTGGATGTATTCCAATCTCTGTCTTCTCTTCAGTTTTTACGCTTTACAGTTCCCTCTAGTAACATGGGAGTTACTCTTTGATGCCGTAACACATGTCCTATTATCCTATCCCTTCGTCTTTTCAATGTTTTCCACATGTTTCCTTCTTCGCATAATCTGCGGAGAACGTCCTCGTTCCTTATCAGCCCACCTGAATTCTTCTGTAGCATCTCAAACGATTCGATTCTTTTCTGTTCCGGTTTTCCCATAGTCCATGTTTCACTACTGTACAATGCTGTGCTCCAAAACTACAGCCTTAGAAATTTCTTCCACAAATTAAGGCCCATATTCGATACTAACAGACTTGTCTTGGCCAGGAATGCCCTCTTTGCCTGTGCTAGTCTGACTTTGA
Source organism: Schistocerca americana (assembly GCF_021461395.2). Lineage (NCBI taxonomy): Eukaryota > Metazoa > Arthropoda > Insecta > Orthoptera > Acrididae > Schistocerca > Schistocerca americana. Next base: position 778,269,209 of record NC_060120.1, read on the forward strand.
TGTCCTTTTTGCTCCGTCCATCGTGGATCGCTGGCTGCGTGGCAGAACTCCTTGACCTATTCTACTTCGTGATCCACGATTCAGATGATAAGTTTCCATTTTGCCTTATTTTGTCTCAAGTCTTCCAGAGCGCCGTTAAATTCCGACTCTAATACTGGGTTCCTGTGTCTTTCTTACTGACTCTAATTTCTCCCTCTATCACGTCATCAGCCCCCTCATAGAGGCCTTCAGTATATTATTTCCATCTGTCCGCTCTTTCCTCTGTGTTTAACAGTGGAATTCCCGTTGCTCTCTTAATGTTATCACCCTTGCTTTTAATTTAACGTGTGTTTTAGCTTTTGTGTGTGCTGAGACACTCGTACTGACGATCACCTCATTTTCGATTTCTTCGCATTATTCCTGCAGCCATTTTGCCTTAGCTGTCCTGCACTTCCCATTTATTTTTCTTCCTAGGTGTGTTTTATTGTTATATTTCTTTCTTTCCCTTAATATTTTTGTTCTTCCTTCTTTCGTCGTTCAGTTAAACTATTTCTTCCGCTTCCTGAGGTTTTTTTCGAAATTACCTTCCTTGTTTCTATGTACAACTTTCGAACATTTTAACTGCCCTCTTTAGAGATATCCCCTCCTTTTCAGCTCAACTGCCTAGTGTGGTATTCCTTATCGCAGTATATACATCTTTAGTCTTCTTCACATGCGTCTCATCATTCCTCAGTACTTCCATATCCCACTCCCTTTCACACTGTCTCTTCAGTACCATTCCGTTAATCTTCAGTTCACTCTTCATCAGAACTCAGTTATCATCAGTGTCTATATCTGCTTCTGGATACACCTTACAGTACATATCTGACCACGATGTGATCCAGCTGGAATATTCCCTTGCCTCCTGGTATGTTGCAAGTAAAGCTCCTCCTTTTGTGATTCTTGATCAAAATATTCACTATTATCGTCTGAAATTTATCGTAGAACTCATTCTCTTCTCTCAATCCTACTGCCTAGCCCATATTCTCCCGTAACCCCGTCATTCTATTCCTGCCCCTATAACCAAGTTCCAATCCTCCACGATTATTAGATTTTCATCTGCCTTTGCATACTTAATTACCTTCAGTCTCCTCAAATTCTTCCTCTGTTTCTTCTTTTTCTACTTGCCTCGTCGGCCTGTGTACCTGAACTATCGTTGTCGGCCTTGGTTTGCTGTCGAACAACCCTGTCACTGAACTCGTGACTGTCCTGCATTGGAGTCTAGTGAAGAAAATACGAGCTTATCGTGCATCGGACCAGATTTGCCACTGGACTTCCTTGCGGATAGAACTCAACGCGTCGCTCTAAACAGAATAAGATCGACAAATATAAAGGTAATTTCCGGAGTACCCAAGAAAGCATGATACGACCGGTACTGTTTCTAAGAGTATAAATGATCTAGTAAAAGGCGCCGTATAGTCTTTAAGACTATTCGCAGATCATGCTGTTGTCTATAAAAAAGTAGAAACATCATAAGACAGTATCTGTTTGCAGACTGACTTGCAGAAGATTGATGAGTGATGCCGGCTCTGGTCTGGTAGTTGAACCTGATCGTAAATAAACGTAACATATTGCTCATACATAGGAAAAGAAAGCCAGTACTGCATAACCCATCGTTGAGCTTTGTTGATCGGTATGGGATCCTTATCAAGTATGAGTGATAGAGGAGATAGAGAAGACCCAACGAAGAGCGGCGCGTTCCTTCAGGGGATCGTTTAATATGCGGGAGGGCGTTACCGAGATGCTGAACAAACTCCAGTGGAAGACGTTGCAAGAGAGGCGTTGTGCATCACGGAGAGGATTACTATGGACATTTGGAGAGAGCACTTTCCGGAAGAGTCAGACAACGCATTGCATCCTCCCATTTACATACTGCGTAATGACCACGATGACAAAATTCGAGAAATTAGAAACAATACAGAGGCTTATTGACAACCATTGTCCCCAAAGTGCCATTTGCGATTAGAAGAGGGTAGGAGGAATCAGAGGTACCAGAAGTACCCTCCACCACACTCCATTAGGTGGCTTGCGGAGTATGATGTAGATGAAGCTCAATCTCTGCTCTACTTTCATATCCATTTTGTGCTTATGTTGATTTTACCCTGTATTCGGATGACTAGAGATCCCTTTCATCTTCCCACTTGACTTCACTGACCTCCACTATATATAGTCTAAGCCTTCACATTTCTCTGTTGAGATTTTCTAGCTTTCCTACTACTTCCAAACTTCTGATATTCCATATCCCGAAACATAGAATGTTATCCTTTAGTTGGTTGCCCCCTCTTCTTCTCATGGTCACCTCTCCCTTGACTGTTCCCTCCTGGAGATCCGAATGGGGGTTAATCTGGAATCTTTTCCATTGGAGAGACCATCATGATACTTATTTAATTACCGGTCATATGTTCTGTTGATACATATCATGCGCCTTTAATGCCGTGGTCTCCACTGCCTTCTGTATCCTCATGCCGTTGATCATTGCTGATTGTTTCGCCATTTGGCTCAGTCTCCCACTGCTTAAGCAGTGGTTGTTTTTTTACCAGTCAAAGACGCTAATCCTAGATCACGGATTCAAATGTCCAGCGCCTGTGAGAATACCCTTGTGTAATCACACCTACACCGCAAATTCCTTCTTTCGAAGCATTACGTGATTACCAGCACAATTGTTACTGCCTAGAAAATTTCCTATTGATATTACATCATTTCTTCGTACAGATTTTTTATTATCACATTTCCAGTTTATTGTTCATCACTTGTTCGCTGATCCTTCGATGCACGCTAACAGACTGACTAGATTAGCGCACAATCACTGGAATCAATCAGAACGTCGAATACGTAGAAGTATCACCACTGAAGTATCACTGGAATAACCAGATACGTCTGGTTGTGGGGAAGATATTTTATGGGCTTGTGTGAACCAGAACGAAGTGTATTCCAACCACTTACAAAATACCTACTCGTCAAGTCGTAAGAGTTGTCCGGTAGTTAGCGAACACCACCTAGGTGGATTACGAACATTTAAACAACAGATGCATATTTAGGCACGGACTCTTTTTGTTAGTGCCTCACAAAAATGCTCAACAACCGTAAAGCGAGACGTTATTATAAGAAACGTGCTTTAAGTCATAAAACATTGCACAAAAAATAGTGAGAAGGTACCATTAAGCACAGGCTCAACGTCTCGATCATAATGGTAAAAACAGAGAAAAAAACAACGCCTTGTCGCAGCTGTTTTCCGATGCACCATCACTGAGTGGAAGAGAAAAGAGATGAAATCTATTATTAGTTTACTGTGTTATCTCCAGTACACACCACACAGTGGTTTGCTGTAGATGCATGTGCAGGAAATAGTAAGGATCTTGGTTTATTTTTTTTATTTTGCGAGTTATTTACAGCTAATACCGTTTATCCCTTCTCCATCTCTGTACTTTACCGTCCTGCCAATCTCCTATTGGGGATTCCAAAAGTCCAGAGTTTCGTTGACATATCACACACCGGCAAGATAAGTGACACAAATTAAAAAACGGCAGTTTTAGTTTGGTATCACTGAAAAATACGTGTGATATGCCTCAGCTTGCACGAAAAGTATAATGGAATTTGATGCCAACAATACTTACATGATATTTAAAGGAAGATTATACTATTTCAATGGAAGCTGTATAGAATTCCTTAAGTCGTTATTCCTAAATATTGGATTTCTGAGTTGTGTTCCTGTTTTTGCCAGAGTGACATGCATCATCCATTATGTTCCTCTCAACTTCCATAATTTTCCTATTTCTTCATTTACGATGTCGTCTAACCTTGAGATTCCAGCACTTCGTCTCCAGTAATCTATTTCTATGGCTAATAGCTAATTTTTCTTTGTTCCTTATATCCCAAACTTCCCACCCATATGTATAACGATATTTCCTTGTCCAAAGTTATTTTTAATATCTTCTACAATCTGTTCGTTCGCTTGTATAGCTATACTTAATATTTAAAAGAATAGCATCTAATACTAAAATCCCCAATATCTAAATCACGCTGATCGTTTCATCTACTATAATATAGTCAGTTATGTTTGTCTTTGATATATTGAAAGAGAGCGAACAGTCCATTTAACATTCGCAGACTTAGTAAGTGGCACTACGTGAGAAGTGGCTGGGCATGAGGAATAATGGCGTCTTAATACCCTACATTAATGCAGTTACATCTTTACACCAACAGCTCAGTGAAACTGGGTAATGTTCCATCAGAGAATTCCAAATTAGCGAAGGGGTTCGAGAAACTTGCCCACTGCCTCCTCTGTTGTTTAACATTTATTTGGTAGCAGTATTAAAGACACTGAAAAATAAATGTAAGCCGAAGGCAATTTCTGCGGCAGTCAATGAACTATCCTCTCTGTTAGTCGCTGATGAATAGGCGATAATTGACAAAGGTAGTGAGAGCTACAGCACTATGGTGAAGAAGCTGATTGAAGAATATGACAAGCGGTTTTAAAAATGAACACAAAGAGCCAGATTAACAATGTTAATTACTTGGAGTTGTTCACATATACAAACTAAAAATGTAATACGTTTACAAGAAATGTATGCGTAGTTGCGAATATTAACCATCTTTGGCTGTACTTTGGAATGACAACAATGAAAATTTGTGCTGGACCGGGACTCGAACCCGGATCTCTCGCTTTCGCTAGCGCTTGCCATAACCGCTCCGGCCAGCTGAGCACCAATCACGGCCAGTCCCAAAAATCCAATCGTCGTCGTCCATGTGTCACAACCTGCACTCATACATTACATATATTCCGAGGAAGGACATACACTCCTGGAAATGGAAAAAAGAACACATTGACACCGGTGTGTCAGACCCACCATACTTGCTCCGGACACTGCGAGAGGGCTGTACAAGCAATGATCACACGCACGGCACAGCGGACACACCAGGAACCGCGGTGTTGGCCGTCGAATGGCGCTAGCTGCGCAGCATTTGTGCACCGCCGCCGTCAGTGTCAGCCAGTTTGCCGTGGCATACGGAGCTCCATAGCAGTCTTTAACACTGGTAGCACGCCGCGACAGCGTGGACGTGAACCGTATGTGCAGTTGACGGACTTTGAGCGAGGGCGTATAGTGGGCATGCGGGAGGCCGGGTGGACGTACCGCCGAATTGCTCAACACGTGGGGCGTGAGGTCTCCACAGTACATCGATGTTGTCGCCAGTGGTCGGCGGAAGGTGCACGTGCCCGTCGACCTGGGACCGGACCGCAGCGACGCACGGATGCACGCCAAGACCGTAGGATCCTACGCAGTGCCGTAGGGGACCGCACCGCCACTTCCCAGCAAATTAGGGACACTGTTGCTCCTGGGGTATCGGCGAGGACCATTCGCAACCGTCTCCATGAAGCTGGGCTACGGTCCCGCACACCGTTAGGCCGTCTTCCGCTCACGCCCCAACATCGTGCAGCCTGCCTCCAGTGGTGTCGCTACAGGCGTGAATGGAGGGACGAATGGAGACGTGACGTCTTCAGTGATGAGAGTCGCTTCTGCCTTGGTGCCAATGATGGTCGTATGCGTGTTTGGCGCCGTGCAGGTGAGCGCCACAATCAGGACTGCATACGACCGAGGCACACAGGGCCAACACCCGGCATCATGGTGTGGGGAGCGATCTCCTACACTGGCCGTACACCACTGGTGATCGTCGAGGGGACACTGAATAGTGCACGGTACATCCAAACCGTCATCGAACCCATCGTTCTACCATTCCTAGACCGGCAAGGGAACTTGCTGTTCCAACAGGACAATGCACGTCCGCATGTATCCCGTGCCACCCAACGTGCTCTAGAAGGTGTAAGTCAACTACCCTGGCCAGCAAGATCTCCGGATCTGTCCCCCATTGAGCATGTTTGGGACTGGATGAAGCGTCGTCTCACGCGGTCTGCACGTCCAGCACGAACGCTGGTCCAACTGAGGCGCCAGGTGGAAATGGCATGGCAAGCCGTTCCACAGGACTACATCCAGCATCTCTACGATCGTCTCCATGGGAGAATAGCAGCCTGCATTGCTGCGAAAGGTGGATATACACTGTACTAGTGCCGACATTGTGCATGCTCTGTTGCCTGTGTCTATGTGCCTGTGGTTCTGTCAGTGTGATCATGTGATGTATCTGACCCCAGGAATGTGTCAATAAAGTTTCCCCTTCCTGGGACAATGAATTCACGGTGTTCTTATTTCAATTTCCAGGAGTGTATTTATTGCGAATCGAGGGCCTGGTATTAGCGAATAAATACGAAATATCAGTACCTGTGTTATTAAGAAGCACGACGCAAAGTTATTTCGGACATGCATGCATGTCCAATGGAACAGGCACTGCAACTACTACGGCCATCAACAAATACAGGAAAAGTATTCACAGCTACGTATATCAACCAACATCGACTGTACATTGGAATGACGACAATGACGGACAGGGACTCTACCCCGAATTTCCTGTTTTATGCGGACTGTCGCCTTCACAGCTTCGCCCATCCGTGCACAAATTATGGCCAGACCCGCAAGGAACATTGCTTCGCTCTTCTTAATAACACAAGCACTGCTATCTCGCAAGACGTTATTGTCAACTATGGATCATTGTGACTAAGCACCATAAGTGAAGGTTGTCTCACCTAGAGCCCCGAGGCGGTAGTTGACAGTGACCGCAGCGATACCTTCTTCTATGAGGAGGTCTGGCCCATACTGAGCGACGGTGCCACTGCCAACAAAGTAGGCGCCTCCCGGCATCCAGACGTACACTGGGGGCGGCTCAGTGGTGTTGAGGGGCACGTACAAGTTGAGGACGAGGCAGTCCTCGTCGCCGGGGTCTCTCGCCGTTGAGACATCCGGAAGCGGCACCTGTGTGCAGGCCGACCCCTCCTCTAGGGCGTCGCGAACGCCCGACCAGCTCGCGGCCGGCTGCGGCGCCTGCAGGACATAAAATGTGGTTCCTCATTTGCAGAGCCTAGTCTCAGTGCTGCATAAACTGTCTGACATATAATGGTCGGGTAAGAGACATAAAGATATCAGTTTCATCCATATGAATGACGATTTGATCTGTCATCAATGGCCACATAGGCGCAAATTAAACTAAATGCAAATAAGTGCCAAGTAATTATAGTGTCCCATCGGAAATTAATTAGTTCTGAATTCCGTGAATGATTGTTTCCTAGTTTCATCAACGATATCCGAATATCACATCAGTAAACAGTGAAGAACCTGAATGTACACTACTGTGTGGAAAAAGAGAAACACTCAGAAGCAATGGTCTAAAACACTCCACAATAAGAGGACGTGTAGAACAGTGTAACCATAAGAATTGACTTAAAAGGCAGAGAGGTGGCGTGCACGAAGGCCTATCAGCGCCCTCTTGTGTGAGCGGACAGGTCAGTCTTACGCAGCGCTCCGTTGGTGCGGAGCCGTCGTGCGCAGTGGAAACGTGGAATCAACTGCCACTATGCCTCGCCGTCATGACGGGATGGAATATTGGTATGCTGAGTGCATTCGGACTGGAGGCCGGTCTGTCGTTCCACCACACTGAGGCTCGTACAAGGCACCAGTTTCAACAGAGAGGCGTATGTGGGGCCTGTGCAGAGGCCATACACAGCACCGAAAGGTTACTGGATTGGGTTGTTTTGGGGAAGGAGACCAGACAGCGAGGTCATCGATCCCATCGGATTAGGGAAGGATGGGGAAGGAAGTCGGCCGTGCCCTTTCAAAGGAACCATCCCGGCATTTGCGTGGGGCGATTTAGGGAAATCACGGAAAACCTAAATCAGGATGGCCGGACGCGGGATTGAACCGGCTCCCGAATGCGAGTCCAGTGTCTAACCACTGCGCCACCTCGCTCGGTTGGCTACTGGGCGACACAATATCACCACAGCGCCGGCCAAGGTGGCCGAGCGGTTCTAGGCTCTACAGTCTGGAACCGCACGACCGCTACGTCGCAGGTTCGAATCCTGACTCGGGCATGGATGTGTGTGGTGTCCTTAAGTTAGTTAGGTTTAAGTAGTTCTAAGTTCCAGGGGACTGATGACCTCAGAAGTTAAATCACGTAGTGCTCAGAGACATTTGAACCATCACAATAGCGCGAGATGACCTCCATATTGTCTGCTTGGCCATAATGGGTAAAACAGCTTCGTTAACAGTGTTGGCGTGATGTTGGATCACTGCAGCGGATCTTGACATGATTGCGTCGACGTTTGACTCCGTCTTTTGCGGACTGGACTGGTGTCTGGCATGCAATTGCGTCAGCTTCCATTGACTGGAAACGACCAAAGCTACTGACTACAATGGGCACGTGAGAGCCGACACTGCAGTGCTGAGTGGCAAAAATGTGTTGGTTTTGGATGACTCCCGCTGCGACTTGTCCTAACGTGATGACCGAGACTCTGCTGCTCCTGCAATCCGTTCGACTTGCCATATTTCAGTAGTACAACGCCTGGCAGCAAGTGGCGAGGAATCTGCAAGCCTTCTTCGAGGAACGACGGGTACCACTGCTTCCCTCACCTGCCCAGTCCCTGACCTACCGTCCAGCGAACATGTCTGATATGTTGTCGGTCGGCAACTTGTTCGTTCAGGTCCCCCAGCAGCCAGCGTTGATGCTTTGTGGACGCGCCTACAAACCGCGCGGCAGAGTATTACCCAGCAGCATGTTTCAGGCGCTTTTTGAATCCACACCACGACGCCGAGGGCTCAAACTGCAGCATATGGTTGTGCTCCTCCGTGCTGAATTTCCAAGTCACAGTGCATGTACAGATCTGTAATGCTAACCATGTGCTTAGTGTCGTGTCTTTAATAGGTGGAATAAATTTCATTTTGATCACTTCCCTCGGTCGCTGTGTTTCACTTTTCCCAAACAATAGTGTAGCTTTGGATGAGCACCTCAACTGCGCAAAAAGTACTGTTGCCAAGTGCGGGAAGTCTTCTGGTTACCCGTATTTCTTTCAGAAGATTCGGAACATATTTCCACAAGATCTGAAACGTAAACTTGGACAATGACTCTTTCTACCGAAACAACACCAGTGAGATATGATTTAACACGTGTGAGTAGTGAAAACTCTGGACGGATAGAACTAACACTATGCTTGTGTGCGTTACGTCTGCAACATCTATTTGTTCATGTCAGTATTTCACACCCCCAGTTAGTATCGCTGCGGTTGGAAAGATACGTGACTACCAAACGGAGTGTTTGCTTCATAGGCTCCTCACTGTGCATGCACGCCAGTACTTGGCATCGGAGATCAATTACATATCATCTCGTCATAGTCACAACCCAACGTCTCACTTATGTACTATGCTAGTTGTGTCCATTCATGAAACAAAAGCTCCTTCTTTGTTACTGATGTCCGCCTCTAGACAAAGCTACCCTGCACCATGCGCACAGTTCAGCGCCCTGTTACATTTGAGAAAAACGGAAGCACTTCATTTTGTCAGTCTCATTATCCATAAAAATTAATGTATGGCCATTTTTCATCTTTCAAACAGAAGTGTAAATGCTTATATCTTCTCCCAGTTACACGTATTTCTCTTTTCGTTTCTCAATCATGCATGCCAAAATCCACCCCCTCTTTTTATTTCCCGTGTTACACAACGTTCTTGTCTCTCTCTCGCTCACTCCCTCCCTTTACCCCTCCTCTCTGACATCCATTGCTGCGTGTGCCACTAATTTTACGTAGAAATGCAAGTCTTAAATATAACCTAAAATCATTCTTCATAAACAACTTCTATTCCTAGAAAAATTTCTATTTAATAGCCGGTAGCTTACAAAACGAATGTAGTTGCATGAATAACACTAAAAAATTTGTTCATTAATGTTCGCACTAAACATGTATTCATATCCTGAAAACTGACTCGTTCCATATCATTTCGGTAAAAGAATCAAGTGGCCTATGGAAAAAGAATTACTCTACTCGTCTTTGTTGCTCTAGATTTCATGGTCAATATAAGCTGCTTTTTTCTTCGACTGTAGCTAGTACCTTTTTCAGTGGTTGTGTTACATTTAATTCTAATTGTTGTATACTACATCGACTATCAGACTTACTAAACACGAGTGTGGTAATGAACACAGCGTATTTGTAATGACCGTTTGGATGTAAGAGCTGACCGAAGTGGCCGAGCGATTCTAAGCGATACAGTCTGGAACCGCGCGACCGCTACGGTCGCAGGTTCGAATCCTGCCTCGGGCATGGGTCAAAAATGGCTCTGAGCACTATGGGACTTAACATCTATGGTCATCAGTCCCCTAGAACTTAGAACTACTTAAACCTAACTAACCTAAGGACAGCACACAGCACCCAGCCATCACGAGGCAGAGAAAATCCCTGACCCCGCCGGGAATCGAACCCGGGAACCCGAGCGTGGGAAACGAGAACGCTACCGCACGACCACGAGATGCGGCGCCTCGGGCATGGATGTGTGTGATGTCCTTAGGTTAGTTAGGTTTAAGTAGTTCTAAGTTCTAAGGGACTGATGACCACAGCAGTTAAGTCCCATAGTGCTCAGAGCCATTTAAACCATTTTGATGTAAGAGGGGGGGGGGGGGGGGATGGTCCTGGTCTTGCCAGGATAAATAAATACATAAATAAATAAATAAAAATATTAATAAATATTTGTGTATGAGTGTCTACAGAACTTCTGCTCGAAAACATTTATGAAAATCAGTAAGTTCAGTAACAGTGGATGAGCAAATTAGTGCGAACATGTTATTTGATATGTGTCTTCCCCGTCAGTACTATGGTTTTTCCGTTTAGTTTCACGGGAGATTATGTTGTTTCATGATGATCTTTTTGTAGTAAGATGCTAATCTCAGAGCACGTGTATCGCTGCTGCTTGTATCCTCTTTTGACTGATGCAGAAGAGATAGCCGTCTTTCGTTTCTGGGCGCCATACAAAGACTCACGATATGTATCATCCAGGGAGCCACTACTCGATATTCTGAACTGTAACTTTACCTCTGAATAAATAAGTGAGGTCTTTATGTAAATACCGCCTTCCGCATTTTTTGTATTAATTAAATCCCATATATTTTCCTGTTGCAGACAAATTTACGGGTGGATAGACGAGGAAAGGAACATGTGGAAAATACTGGAAGGAAGAAGAGTCCGAATAGGACGTGAGTTAAGACACTTGAGAGAGCTGTAAAGATTGGCAAATTGAGTACATTAGGTGCAAGTGCTAATCTGCGATGAAGAGGTTGGACAGGAGAGGATTTCGTGGTGGGCCGCATTAAACAAGTCAGAAGACTAGTGAAAGAAAAGCTATTGCAGTTGAGTAAACAAATGAGAAAGTATATAATTTCAAGTGGGGCCTATGTCCTAAACGACCGCCTCTAACTGAACATATTCGTTAACGATGCAAATTTTCAGTACCATTTTGGTACTTTCTTGTATCATATCACGTATCCAATATTTTCCAGTGGAAAAGGACATGTTACTACCGAGCTGTTGCTCAGCTGATGAACTTTGGCGAAGTTTGTGGCAAAGTAAGGGCATAGTTTTGTGTAGACTGAAGCGATGAGTGAAACTTTGTACCAAGGCCGGGAACCGAAGCCGGATCTTCTGTTTACTACGCAGGTGCGCTAGCCACTAAGCCACGTTGGCATAGAGGTTCGCACCACTGCACGGATTATCCTGGCACGCCTCCGTCCTCGATCCAATCCTCACTGGCGCCTCAGTGTAAATTCAGCAGTACACGCTAACAGAACTGTTCGTATGTAGGGGGAATTTAAAGTACAGTGAGGTGACACTGAGAATTTGGATCGAGGAGGGAGGGGTCCCAGGGTAATACGTGCAGTGGAGCGAACCTCTGTGGCTTAATGGCTAGCGCAGCTGCCTAGTAAGCGGAAGACCTGACTTCGATTCCCGGCCTTGGTATAAATTTTCAGTCGCTGCTTCAGTCTATACCAGGGGTTCCCAACAAAATTTTCTCGAGGACCCCCTCATCGGGCATGATTGGTACTTTGTCATATCACAGTATCAAGTACCTAAAAAAGCCAAATGAAGAGTCTTTTTATACGTCTTCTATTTTTGGTACTTCAAAAAACATTGACATATTCATTATTGAAAAAATATTGAGCGGCCAAAACAAAAAATCTGTTATCATACGAAATATATTTAATATATTTTTTATTCTAATAGCATCTTGCGGACCCTCTGGAATAGCGTTCCTTAGCTAAGCGAAAAATTCTGTAAATCCTTTCTAGTACATTTTTCACACGATATAAATACAAAAAATTCCGCGTAACAGAAATACAATGCGCAACGATCAAATCGTAAAGCAAAATACTGAGAAGAAATTACAAAATTAATACAGGTGTACTGGTTTTCATGGCTTTTGGCAATGAAAGTAAAATCATCAGGATGACTAAACTGCGCCATTTGCCTCTTCTTCTTCTTCTTCAACAAAACGTCATTTTCGACTCTTCTGGAATCGACAGGTGGCTGAATAGTGGGGAAAACCAGTGTCGTGTTCTCATTTGAAACAATGTTCCTTGTAAGAGGTCCATGACTAAGGATTTTATTGCTAGCGCACTCGAGCAGATGTAATTTCGATGTATTGCTCACGCGTTGCCTGCGATATGTAAGCTATAAGAGAATCTCAGACCAGAGAGCAGTGTTGGCTGCAGTAAGAGCAGTGGTAGTAGTGGTAGTAGCTAGCAGTCTGGTGTATGGAGTTGGCTAGGCCGGTCGTGGGGAGCGATGGCGGTGCCTGAGCGATGTAGTATAAGGTAAAAGCAGCCGCGTGCATATGTAGTTTGTTAAACTAAATTTGTACTGTTGTTATATCAAGTCCCATGCAACTGTTTCAAAAAATCTTTTAATAATAATCTTTTTTTATGAAATTAACTTTTTGACAATCATTCATCTGAATTTAAAGAATTTACTAATTTCTGCAATCCATGGTCATCCCGATTAACGTAAGGAAAAATCAGTTGTTTCTTTTTATACACGACAAATTTTGCGGCCAGCATTGCACTGGGCTGTGCCAGAAAAATTTCTTATAGGAGCAGATGTATACGCGTTATCCGGTGACTTCATTGAGGTAAGAATTTTCCATTTATTCAGTATGATCTTCCAGGGCCATGACGCAGCACTGCTGACGTCCAAATTTATCAGTTTAGATTCACAGTGAGTTAATTATTGAAAGGTTATATATGAGTCACTTTTTTATTGGGAGATTAGTCACGTTATTATTGCGACGTTACGGAATAGTAAGATGTTGGGAAGTTACACTGGATGTGAATGTGACACATATTTTTTTTGTTGCTAGGTTACATCCTTAGCGTGTTTTCCTGCAGAAAGTGTCACGAGACCAACCGGAGTATAATGCGTCACGTGAAAAATAGCATTTAAGTGGAAGGGAAATTAACTTTGTTGTTGTCGATTATGTGAAATTGTCATCCTTTTTAATATATATATGTTGATTTAATACAGATGTTTTTAAGTCGATATTGTAAGGTAATACGAGGAATTGGCTGCATAGTGGTAACGAAACCAAGTTGTGCGGATGTCAAGGAGTAGCCTCGGCATCGAAGGTGGCCGCTAGATGAAGCACAGACGTCCACTATCTACAGTATTACTATTGTCAAACATTTTAGTAACGCTATTGCATTGTCTTTGATTTTTTAAAACAACTGAGATTTTGTTCGGTAGTCGATAGATGGGCGAGTCGTTTGTGTAAAGTCACCAAATCTTTTACGGTGAAGTGAACTTATTGGAGTCGAATACGAGCACTGTGTGTACAGATTAGATCCAACTAAATGTTTTTTTTCGGATAAAATTCCTGTTTATCACAAAATCGTAATCGGCTGTTAGTATCGTAGCATGAGAGACTCAAGATCAAGGAACCATCGGCTGAGTAAAATTAAAGTGGTCGTTAGTTGATCTTCGAGTTAATAACGTCTCCAGCCTTTTACGTAGAAGCCGGCCGCGGTGGCCGAGCGTTTCTACGCCCTTCAGTCCGGAACCACGCGGCTGCTGCCGTCGCAGGTTCGAATCCTGCCTCGGGCAGGGATGTGTGTGATGTCCTTAGGTTAGTTAGGTTTAAGTAGTTCTAAGTCTAGCGGACTGATAACCTCAGATGTTAAGTCCCATAGTGCTTGGAGCCATTTGAACCATTTCTTTTACGTAGATGCCTGAATGGGAATAGTGTTTAATCGGTAGAATTTCTGATCACTATCTCGTTTGAAGTAGCTATCCGTTGGAAGAATGTTGTCTATTGGGAGAGGGTACTGTTCCTTTTCTTGTGTTTGATGGCTTGCACGTTATTTGAACTGATAAAGCGTCAATTGCAAAGTGGTGAAACGGAAGCTACAGTCGTTGTTTATCACGTAGTTCAGTGGTTGTGTAACTTAATTAATGTAGAAAAAAGTCATATTACTCTCTTCTCTGATGGTATCGAAGAACTCTAGAAAAACTAGTGACAAAGTTATTTTCAACTTAATGAAAGTGCTGCATCGGTTATCCACGAACTAATGTAACAAATTTCTAGTGATGGTTATTGTTCACCAACGTCTGAAGCAGATGAGATTTGTTACTAAAATTTGTAATTGACAGGGCTAACGTTTGGGTGGCAATTGACTTCTTTATGGCAGGAAAGGCCAAGTTTTTAAGATTGGAGAACACAGGGGGTTGAAAGGCAACGAATGGGAATGACAGAGAAGGAAAATAAATTTTAATGTACATTCTAATGGCTCGGAGCACTATGGGACTCAACTTCTGAGGTCATCAGTCCCCTAGAACCTAGAACTACTTAAACCTAACTAGCCTAAGGACATCACACACATCCATGGCCGAGACAGGATTCGAACCTGCGACCGTAGCGGTCTCGCGGTTCCAGACTGTAGCGCCTAGAACCGCACGGCCACTCCGGACGGCTAATGTACATTCTAGTTAGAGCTTAAACTATGCAGAAAGAACAAAAAAAGAAAAAGAAAAGAAAAGGCTACAAGAAAGCACTGACAACTATTTAAGTCAGAGACAGAAAAAGTGTCAACTTGGATAATGTGATATGCTGTTAACTGTGCACTTATAATTAACTCTGAGATTAAGAAAAAAAAAATAAGACAAGCAGTCAGGTACACATTAATGTAAAGAATTCGGTAGAAGAAAAGAAAAGAGTGTTAATTATATTTCTTGTTTATAAAGGAATATTGTTAACAACTGACCAGAAATTAGCGCGAGTTCTCTCTGACAAAGAAGTGATACCATTACAGGATTTTTGCTACGTTTTGATTCAGATTTATTCCATAATACCTGATTTTCATAACGTTCAGTCAAATTTAAAAAGAGGATTTATTTGCTACTAAACTATGGTGTTGTAAACAGAAAAGTTTTTCATTGGGAAGTAAGGCCTGTACCTTTTACTAGTATACAGTTAGCCACATTTAAGCCTACCATAATTCCGAATATTGTGCAAAAATTCACAACATTAATGTTCCTAATACTCCTGTTTCTTAAAAAATTACACAATCGGCGCCATATACGCGGAATAAATCAGTGGTTCAGGAAGTGTCGAATAAATTTTTTCTATTTGATAACAAAAAAATTTGCGTCATTAGACTGCCGATTTCGGTCAACGATGACCATCTTCAGATCTGTTTTACATCTCCTAGGATAAGGAAGCTATAATGGCATTTGTATTTCTTTACGATGCCACTATGGCTTCATTATATTAGGACATGTCAGATACCACCCAATCCAAATACCCCAACGTATTTACGAGAGACGCCGAAAATAGACAGGCAGAATCGTAACGTTCGAGTAGATCAAAGTGTAAATTATAGGTACGGAAAACGATTTGTTAGGCGAACAGCTCTTTTCTGTGAAACAGGCGTAGAATGTGATAAAACGAGAG
Source organism: Schistocerca americana (assembly GCF_021461395.2). Classification (NCBI taxonomy): domain Eukaryota; kingdom Metazoa; phylum Arthropoda; class Insecta; order Orthoptera; family Acrididae; genus Schistocerca; species Schistocerca americana. Next base: position 778,285,084 of record NC_060120.1, read on the forward strand.
ACAAAGAAGGAAGATGGAAGGCTTAGAGAAACAGGCGGTGCTCGTCTTTCGGAGATTCAAACGTTCTCTCACGCCTTATGTAATGGAGTCATCACTGAGGAGCGGAATCACCGGAAGCTGCTGCGCCTGGTAATCGACAGTCTGTCGAGAATCTGAAATTGCTCTCAAAGGATTTTACGTCAGCTGCAGACATCCAACAGAAATTAGAAGACATGCATAAATATCTTGAAAATAATCTTCGTCTAAATAGACTAGAGGACCTCAACACGTTGAAAGTAGACCTGCGTCATATTACTCAAATGGCACACCCAAAATATGACTGTGATTTTTCCGATCTCTGAAGTGATTGACAAAATTCAGTTGAAAGTGAACAACCTGCCAACTAACTTACGACAATCCAGAGACAAGCATTCACCAGGAGAAAAAAGCTTCTTGACCTGGAACGAACTTCCAGACTTTGTCGTAGCGCGTGGTCAGACCTGTTTTGATATCTCCCATTGTCTGTGGAAATCTCGTGTGTTTACTCGACATTCTTGACATATGCGGACATTAAAAATAAATGCTGTGCACTATGCGCGAGTAATGACTGAAATAAGTAAGTTAGTAGAAGATTGGGAGACAATTTCCTCAGTTTCCAATTCACGCAAGGACAATTGTAAGTGATCCAAATGAAAAACAGTACTTTTCAAAAAATTTGTATTCAAGAAAAAAAGTTCCAAACTTTGTGACGAACATGCTGCAACAGTAACTCTAAAGTCCTCACACCGTAAACTAACACTAACGAGCATTTACGTGCAAAGTTCACACAACGTTAAACCATATACACTCCTGGAAATTGAAATAAGAACACCGTGAATTCATTGTCCCAGGAAGGGGAAACTTTATTGACACATTCCTGGGGTCAGATACATCACATGATCACACTGACAGAACCACAGGCACATAGACACAGGCAACAGAGCATGCACAATGTCGGCACTAGTACAGTGTATATCCACCTTTCGCAGCAATGCAGGCTGCTATTCTCCCATGGAGACGATCGTAGAGATGCTGGATGTAGTCCTGTGGAACGGCTTGCCATGCCATTTCCACCTGGCGCCTCAGTTGGACCAGCGTTCGTGCTGGACGTGCAGACCGCGTGAGACGACGCTTCATCCAGTCCCAAACATGCTCAATGGGGGACAGATCCGGAGATCTTGCTGGCCAGGGTAGTTGACTTACACCTTCTAGAGCACGTTGGGTGGCACGGGATACATGCGGACGTGCATTGTCCTGTTGGAACAGCAAGTTCCCTTGCCGGTCTAGGAATGGTAGAACGATGGGTTCGATGACGGTTTGGATGTACCGTGCACTATTCAGTGTCCCCTCGACGATCACCAGTGGTGTACAGCCAGTATAGGAGATCGCTCCCCACACCATGATGCCGGGTGTTGGCCCTGTGTGCCTCGGTCGTATGCAGTCCTGATTGTGGCGCTCACCTGCACGGCGCCAAACACGCATACGACCATCATTGGCACCAAGGCAGAAGCGACTCTCATCGCTGAAGACGACACGTCTCCATTCGTCCCTCCATTCACGCCTGTCACGACACCACTGGAAGCGGGCTGCACGATGTTGGGGCGTGAGCGGAAGACGGCCTAACGGTGTGCGGGACCGTAGCCCAGCTTCATGGAGACGGTTGCGAATGGTCCTCGCCGATACCCCAGGAGCAACAGTGTCCCTAATTTGCTGGGAAGTGGCGGTGCGGTCCCCTACGGCACTGCGTAGGATCCTACGGTCTTGGCGTGCATCCGTGCGTCGCTGCGGTCCGGTGCCAGGTCGACGGGCACGTGCACCTTCCGCCGACCACTGGCGACAACATCGATGTACTGTGGAGACCTCACGCCCCACGTGTTGAGCAATTCGGCGGTACGTCCACCCGGCCTCCCGCATGCCCACTATACGCCCTCGCTCAAAGTCCGTCAACTGCACATACGGTTCACGTCCACGCTGTCGCGGCATGCTACCAGTGTTAAAGACTGCGATGGAGCTCCGTATGCCACGGCAAACTGGCTGACACTGACGGCGGCGGTGTACAAATGCTGCGCAGCTAGCGCCATTCGACGGCCAACACTGCGGTTCCTGGTGTGTCCGCTGTGCCGTGCGTGTGATCATTGCTTGTACAGCCCTCTCGCAGTGTCCGGAGCAAGTATGGTGGGTCTGACACACCGGTGTCAATGTGTTCTTTTTTTCATTTCCAGGAGTGTATTAATAGGCAGAGAAATGCGACACATTATGTACAGCGTTCGTCACATATCTGCTTTACAGCGAAGGACGCTAGCACAAAATCCGCGGCATGGTAAAGTCGTGTGATGGATGAGCGTGGAATACAAGCGCAGGACGCAATTAATGAATTAAACCTCTATGTGCTGAACAGGGCGGACTGTCCAGCCGCGTACGAAAACAGATACCGAACGAACAATGGTATCACCTTGTCAAATCGGTTTGAAGATAACAAAATCAACTCCAGAAGAACCTCTCAGCATGCTGCTGGAAGCGACCACCGTGCGATCATGACAGATTTGTTGGTTCTGGCTTACAACAAAGGAGTATGGGATAGGAACATATTCAACTTCGTTAAAAATTTTAAAAGTCTAACTGGGAAAAACTAAGTGCATAAATTGATGGTCAAATATCAGAAGATCCTGACCACGGCGTAACTTGCATAGCATATCGACACTTACAACTGCCTTACAAAAAGCAGAAAATGTGTGTATTACAGTATAGAAAACTCCTAGACATTGTGGTACATCTTGGAGTGCGGAGCTTACAGAGCTGAAGAAAACATATACAACAACTATGCAAATTTTATCAAAGTGCTTTGGGACACGACGAGAGAGAGAGAGAGAGAGAGAGATAGAGAGAGAGAGGGAGAGAGAGAGAGAGGCTAGACTGCTGTTGTACAGATCAATGAAATCCGAATACGCAACTCTCATAGATAGTACGTAGAAAAGTCATTGGGAATAATACGTTCAAAGGCAACTAGTAATAGATGCATGAGCGACTCCCTATAGTATAGAAACAGTAAAATTAAAAGCACCAAGTGTATGGCGTGAACAGGGAGGGACTGTTACAGCAGGTTGGAGAGGCTCCGCTGAATATCTGCTGCAGTCGCTTCTTCCGGAAGACAACAGTGAAAATGATGTCGTTCTTCAAAGAGAGGCATGAGAAAGTATGTATGTCCCCACATGAAATCCCAGATCTCGTTCTACCATTTGTACAAGAAGAAATTGCATTTGTTATCAATCAGCTAAAGATTGGAAAGACCATGGCCCCGATTACAATCATAACGAAACGCTGAAAGCAACTATGAGCAAAACTGTCCACATTCATCACACACTTATGAAATGAATCACCAAAACAAGGAAGAATTCCTGTGGTGTGGAAGTATATGCAAGATCTAATAATCCAGAAGTGCATGGATAGACTTCCAATGGTCCCTAAGAGGTACAGACCAATCAGTCTTTTTAGCGCCTTCGGAAAAGCACTGGAGCGCTTGATGTGCAACAGATTACAGACTCAAATGGAGCTACATGCCCTCTAACGGAGCCAGTTCGGCTTCATAAAGAGCAGATCTATAGATGACACAGTTAACTGTGTTCTCATCATTGTGGACAACTGTAGCAGCTAGTATGTTGTAGGCATCAGGGTTGACATTGCGGACGCAATGTTTGCCGGCCTGAGACACGTACAGGTCCCAAAACGTTTGTATCAGAGCCTCCCAGATTGCTGTGAAGGACTTATTGTTGAGTGGGGCACAACATCCAGTAAACTAGTGAGGCAAATCACTAAGAGTTGTGCACAGGGATCTATATGTGAACCAATTTTTTGAGAGCTTACTCTTGAGACATTGCTAACAATGAATGAAAACGCTTAATTATCAGGAATATTGACAATGACATGTTATGGCCACAGAGAACTCAAGAGCCAGTCTGGAAAGAGATGGGAGTAATGTGCTTGCACAGAGACAAAAATGGTGCTCAGATAATAAATTAGAAATCGTACCAAAATAAGATCACCTACGTGCTGCTCAAAAGCAGCCTCTCTCACCCGCAGAATCCTACTATCAGAATTGGGGGGAACTCCGGTGCTACGCAGTGAGGTTTGTAAGTATTTTGGGATACAGGGGGTATGTAAAATAATGTGAACAATGGTAGCAATGGGATGGTTGTGTTTGACGGTCAACAGTGCAGGTAAGGCACGTGTCGCGCTGGACTAAGCGCGTTGACTAAGGACTAAGCACCAGTGCAGGTTATATTGATTAAAATTCTTCTGGGTATTATGCCGGATCATTGCTAAAAACTAACAACAATAATAAACTAAAACCGACGTTTCGGCCGAATTGCAACGGCCTTCCTCAGGACACGACTGGTTTTGCATGGGGATAGTTGCTTCTATTTATTACAGACTATCGATTTCTGACGTCACTGTTGTAAAACTAATCGGCCCTCTAATATGATCGGCTAGTCATGACGTAAGGGAAGATGGACAGAAAGGGGCTATTCGCGGATGTATATGTCGTCAACGATTGGTAGCTGTCCGCCAATCAGCGTTCTGCTTCTGGTCGGCAAGCTTTCCTCCTGGTGTGCGCGGAAGTGGACTGACAGTTGTTCTACAGCTGTTTGTGCAGATACGTCCGTGTCCCGTGTAGCTTCTGCCCCACGACCGCTCGCGGCCCGTTGGACTGGGATGGCCGGGAGCCAGGACGCCGGGAGTTTGTAGTCATTTGCTCTTTTGATGGTGTCAGGATGTTTAATAATTTCGATCGCCTCCCCTATTTTGCGTTCTCGCATCCAAGATTCTTTCGCCAGTACTCGGGCCTCCTGGAACCTGATAGGTTGTCCACAGTCACGGTGGTGTTCCCCTAACGCCGATTTGTTATGTTGTTGTAATCTTACATAGCGTTCGTGTTCTGCTACCCGTAAGCTGACAGGTCTCCCTGTTTCTCCTACGTAGGGAGCTCCGCACTCACACGGTAGTTCGTAAACACCTGTAATGTTAAGAATATTGACTACATCCTTAGTGGATCCTGTGATGCTTCGAAAAATCGGTTTGAAACCTCGTCGGCGGAGGACGTTGCCTAGCCGTTCACTGACGCCTTTTACATATGGCAAGTGTACTAGTGGAAGCTTCTCTTCTTTGCCTCGTGTTCTGCTCCCTTTGGTTTTAGCTACCTTGCTTATGATTTTGTCGCCATAGCCGTTGGCACGAAGCGTGTGTTGTAGCTCCTTTAATTCTTCTTTCACGTTATTTTCATCGCTTATCCGGTAGGCTCGGGCAGTTAACGTATGCAGGACAGACTACTTTTGAGCTGGGTTGTGGTGGCTTCTCCGAGTGCAGGTACCGATTAATGTGCGTTGGTTTCCGGTACACTTTGTGTCCCAGTTTACCTTCGGCAGCTCTGTATACTTCCACATCCAGAAATGGCAAGGAACCATTGTTTGCAGTCTCATGTGTGAACTTTATATACTTGCCGACCAGAAGCAGAACGCTGATTGGAGGACAGCTACCAATCGTTGACGACATGGACATCCACGAATAGCCTCTTTCTTTCCATCTTCCTTTACGTCATGACTAGCCAATTATATTAGACGGCCAATTAAAAGTCTTACAACAGTGACGTCAGACATCGATAGTCTGTAACAAATAGAAGCACCTATCCCCATGCAAAACCAGTCGTGCCCTGAGGAAGGCCGTTGCAATTCGGCCGAAACGACAGTTTTAGTTTATTATTGTTGTTAGTTTTTAGCAATGATGCGGCATAATACCCACAAGAATTTTAATCACTATGACACCGGCCATATAGGATGGGGCCCCTCCACGCCCACACCAACGTGGTGACCAAACCAAAAGTTCTACTGTCAGCTCCGTAAACATCTTAGTTTTTGAATCAGGCGTCACAGGAAGCGGGCTGTGATGTTGTCCATGCGTCTGGGTAAGATTACTCATTAACATGGTCCATCAGGAGATAGAAGTGGTCGAAAACGATTGAAGGGTAGCGGTTGTAAGGGCAGAGGAAAAAAAGTGCCAAGGCAAGAGCCCAGGGAAAAAAACCTCTGCGACAGTAGGACGGGTAGTAAGGGCTGTAGCGGCTTGCTATCTGCGACAGTGCATGCAAGGTGTGGTTGTGTTAGTTCGAGGTATCGTGCATCGTTACCTTTGTCGTTGTTGGAGCTTGTTGCGGCGCTTGCTGCCGTTGCTGCGTCCCTGAAACAGTTCAAGGTCGTTGTAGATTAGTGGGCGATCGGTCATAGATCGGCTCACAGGCGGTGTAGGGGATGTGTGTGGCTGGTTTGCGTGCTGTGTACAGTACGGTTTCCCTGCGGTTGCCTGTTTTTCGGCTAGTCGCACATCTGGGTTTCCAGTAATAACTGTGTTGCAGGGGCTCGCCAGTACTGTCGTGTTAGCGTTCTATGGACCATAGATGTTTAGTTCCTAGCCAGTAATCTCTTTGGTCTGTTATGCTTCCATCTATGGTTGTGGTCATGACACCGGCCGTTGAAGCCTACGTTCTTATACCAGTGCAAGTTGTTTACGAGTAGTGTACACTTCGTATTTGCATTCAGAGGCGAGGTCGATGTGCAATGAAAGACCTAACAGAGCTCCAAAGAGGGCAGATTGTGGGGGCCAGACTAGCTGGAGCATCAGCAACCAAGATAGTCAACTTGCAAGAGCAACTGTTGCAGCAGTCATGACAGCCTACACAAAACATGAAAAGACATCATAGTGTAAACGTAATAGTGGGAGCAAATCAAAACTAAATGACAGAGATCGTCGTACGCTAACACGAATTGTGTCAAAACAACACAAAATTATGGCGGCTAAACTGGTTGCAGAGCTCAGTAGCCACCCCGTATCTAGTAATACTGTCCGCCGAGAACGCCAAAAAGGGAATATTCATGGACGGAGTGCTATATCGAAACCATTAGCGACGAAAACCAACGCAAAGAAGCGGAAAGCATGGTGTCAGGAGCATAAATCCTGGTAGCTGAACAGTGGAAACACGTCACATGGTCCGACGAGTCAACGTTTTCGTCATTTCCAATGTAGGGCCGGGTTTACTTCTGGAGAACGCGAAAAGAAGCCTATAATCCTGATTGCTTGATTCCAATGGCTAAGCATGGAGGGTGAAGTCTGATGGCGTGGGCAGTTATATCATGATATTCTGCTGGTCCCTTCATTACTCTCAAAGGCTGCGTTGCAGCCAAAGATTATGTGAACATTTCAGTTGATCAGGTGCACTCCACGATTCAAATGTTGTTCCCCAACAATGATGCCATATTTCAGGACGATGACGAAACCATTCACACAGCCAGGACAGTACAATCGTGGTATGAGTATGCAACTGAACTGCAGCGTCTTCCCTGGCCAGAACAGTCCCCGGACTTGAACATTATCTCTTGTGGGCGGTATTGGAGCGCAGACATCGGAGCTGATTTACGCCTTCCTCGTCACTACAGGAGTTAGAAGAGTGACATAGCATTCCACAGGGGACTATACAATTATTATACGCCAGTATTCCAAGAAGAATCGCAGCTGTATTACGGGCAGATTGGGGTCCAAACCCTTATTAATAAACCATTCCCAAGCAGATACAGGTGTTCACATTATTTTGCCTATCCCCTGTACACATGAACCAGAAGTGCTACTTTCACACGCAATGTATTTCACATATGTCAGAAAGATACTAACGTTATGACTAAATTTCCAAGACTGGACCCCACTTACTTTAAGATCCCTGTAATTTACTTACACTCTATCATGATACATTCCTCACCGCTATATAGAATTTCTCGTCACCCTATAGAGACAAAAACTGTGCTGAATCACTGCAAGTCAACGCTAAGGCACACACAAGGCCGTGTGCTGCTGAGGCTATAGGAAAACATCTATAGAGGCGCTATTAGTCATACTAGATTTATGCCAAATATATGCTGCTCCGGGACGCAGAGGCTCTATTCTGGCTTCGCAAAGAGAAATCATGGGTCAGGAAGTAACAACCAAATAAGTGCTAAAAGCATAGAAAGTGGCAAAGAGACTGGAAAAATGTCACAGCAGTACAACGAGAAACCAGTCAAAAGTTCCAAATTTTACTTTTTTTATTCACTCGATGACTAGTTTCGGGCCAAGTCCCATTTTCAAATCATCCAAACATAGTAAAAAATAGCATTTCCGAAGGTGTGAAAACAACGTCGAACTTCTGCAACTTACAGTTTCAGCGCATACAGCGCATACTTAGAGAATAAGAGAAACCTAACTGTAAGTGATTATGGGTAAGTGAATAATATGAGTGAGTGAGTGACAGTTGCTGAGGACAACCAGAAGCAGTGGATATGTGACCACAGTGTAGCAGCTATGGGAGAAACGGAGGAGTGAATGGGGTCTTATATGTGACTTATAAAGGTCTCCCAGCAAGAGCAGGCTGGAGTGAGGTTGGTGGGGTGAATCCGTTGGGGTCCACTATTTGACTTCACTGGGACTGTGGATGATGGCGCTAACTCACCAGTGGCCCCAGCTCAGAACTGACAGGTGGTGGATTCTAGACTGTATGGGGATAATATGGGTTTCCGGAACTCAGACCTAGAGATGTAGCATGCTGTCCACAGCAGTTGGGGACTCACTTGCGTAGAAGTAAGTAAAGGTAGAATGGATTATAGCTGTGGAATTATGCAACAGGAGCTTCCTGAAAAATATACTTTTCTTAACATTGATGTTTTCCTGTGGTTAAGATAGGTAACTACCAGTAAGCCATCTGCCGTAATAGTAGCATCATTGTTTAAGGGTTATCGATGGTTGTTTTCTTTTTTATTTAACAGTTTGTAAATTTTCTATTTCCTTTATAATTAATTTCACTAATTATTGAAAATTTTGAAATTGCAAATCTTAAAATAAATGTTAATATCAGCTGTATAAATCTTCCTGAAGCTATGTGAAATTATGGCCTGCATAGGTTTCCCATTGGTAGGTGTCGAAATTGTAAGCAATAATAAACAAATAAATTTATAATTGCACGACCTTGCATTGTGAGGTCATGTGGTCAAGGTTAGTTATCCATGGGTGGTGCCATAATGACGTTATAGTAAAGAGGCTGTGGCTTGCTGAAACATGGAGGGCAACTTTTTAAGGTTACAGGCAACTTGTTACAATTGTAGTGGAATTTATAACAATTTTGGAGAAACTTTTTACTGTTCTGGGGCATCTTCTTGCTGTTTGGAGGACTTTATTGGCTGCAAGAGGGAGTAAAACTTGTTACAGTTTCACTGCAATATGGGGAAACTTGTTGGAGTTTTGCTGTAACAGGTAGGGCAGCCCCAGCAGCTGACACTTCCGGTAGATGACCCCTCCCAGTAGTTCACACCCTCTGTAGTTGACCGCCAGTGCACGTACGCATTGTCAGCTTCTGGAGTTACTATGCAATTTTAAGATCCAGTAGGTGAAATGCACTGTCAGGTTGTAGAACATATATTGACAAGTTAAAGCACATACGTTGCCACTTTCTGGTTTTAGAATACTTTTCAGTTCTGAATGCCTATTTGTTTGTGTCACGTGCCGCTGCCTTGCCCATCTAGCACTAAGAGCAGAAAATGACAAGCGTTCTGTAATGCAAGATAAAATTAAAATAACCTAGTATGGAAAACTTACAGAAAGATATAACTGCCATTTAAATGCGTAATACACTTTATTACACAATCTAGATTTCAGTCTTAAGTCATTATCAAGTGGTACAAATGTCAAAAATCATCTGACCTGTGTGGATTTTTAACATTTGTGACACTTGATGATGTCCTTAGACTGAAACCTACGTAGAGTAATAAAGTACATCACACAGTCAGATGGTGATTATACCTTCCTGTAAGTTAATATGACTGTGGCTACATGTGAAGGAAAAATCACTCTAGAATGGAGTCACTATGATGTTAAGTTGACTTTGAAACTGAGTAGTTGAAAACATAGTAACACTTGTTTCTTACCAAAGCAAATGTGTGTTACTATTACTGTGTGACAGCACATGCTTGATAAAGTTGATATCCTAACATGAGAGTTACTGTCAGGTCTGTCATTTTCAGCAGAACATTGCAAACGTTTTGTACTACAAGATAAAATTAATACCCTAGTATGGAGTCGCTGTAATGCGTGGATGATTTTGAACATGTAGCAGCCATAGTTTTATACCTGTGCCAAATGTCTTATTAATGTTCAGTGTGCTCTTTCATCGAAGTGTCATGTACTTTACACTATCAGACAGCAGAAGGTAACAAAAATTTTCAACAGAAAGACGAAGATAATACTCAAGTATGGGATCACTATATTTTTTGTCTGACCTTGATATCGGTTTTAGAGACGAGATTGTGAGGAATTTAGATGAAGGAATAACATTGTTTACTTTGGAAATTCTCATTGACAAGTGCACTTTAAGCTGTGGCTTAGATCAAATGGCTCTGAGCACTATGGGACTCAACTGCTGTGGTCATCAGTCCCCTAGAACTTAGAGCTACTTAAACCTAACTAACCTAAGGACAGCACACAACACCCAGCCATCACGAGGCAGAGAAAATCCCTGACCCCGCCGGGAATCGAACCCGGGAACCCGGGCGTGGGAAGCGAGAACGCTACTGGCTTAGATCATCAGTATTTTTGACGAATGTAACGTGTGGTACAAAAATCGAACTATGCTTATATGCTAACCTGTAATTTATTTCTGTAGGGCAAATACGCGAGCAGCGTGTATTATGCTTGCAAAATGTGGTACAACAGTCGAACATTCGCCGTTGACAAGTGTGCTTAAACCATCAGTTTCATCAATAGTGTTAGTAGCCAGACTATGAGTATTTTTTAAATCTTGTTGAACATGTAAGTTATGACAGCAGTGGCCATTGTGTTTGTTCGAAAACTTGCATATTTTCTAAACAATTTTGTCTTGCTGCAAAGGTCGAATTTTTATTCGCAAAGAGATATGTAATTATATCTTCATATTTCGATAAGAAACATGTAAAGTGTGTGTGTGTGTGTCTGTGTGTGTGTGTGTGTGTGTGTGTGTATGCATGTGTGTTTTCTGTACTCAAAATCGTTACTTATTATGATAAATAATTTTAATTCATTGGCAAAGTTTATATTTTAGAGACTTATACTATTCATCTGTATTTTATTCCACCACCATCTTTGATCGTGTTGTACTGCATGTAAACTTTACATATTATGTAGATTTGTGTAGTTCTCCTTGCGTAATACAGTAGGATGTAGTTCAGGGTTGTATCACAAAAAGTATCTCGTCAACATACCTTTATTCCACCCGAAAACATGCTTGGTCATTTTATTTGTCTTTTTTCAAGTTGTGCGTTTTTACAGTGTTTACAGTGTGTATTTTTATTAGATATTTGGTAATATTTAACAACTGATTGTGGGAAATACAGTCTGTTAATGTTTTAGAGAGTCTTAGTATCTTAGTTCCGACTGGTAAATATTGCAGCTTTCTACGAAATTCGTTTTTGTGCTTAACCTCAGTTAGACATGAATCATTTGCAATAAATGCAACAACTGCCAAACAACATCATCGATGATTATACTTTTCTGACCTTACTACAGTAGATGTTGAAAGTGACCACCATTCATTTGTTGGCACTTTTGGGCCTTGATCAGCAAGCTGCAGAAGGTGGATCGAAGCTTGACTGCTGGAACCGTTGCAATCTAATTCGAAATGTTCTGCTGCAGTTTTTGAAGTCTATGAGGGTTGATGCGATACACATTACACTTGATGGCTTCTCACATAAAGTAATCACACGTTGATAGATCAGGTGGCCTGGCTGATCAGCTATGGCGGCGACCAGACCAACATCTCTTAATATCTTTGTTAGGCGTGAAGACTGTGTAAATTTGCTCTAATGTTCGGCCGGCTGAATGGACAGTTGCTCCATCCTTTTGGAAGTAACAGTAGGTCAGGGGGTGTGGATATATGCATATACTGAAATCCAATCGTATTCACACGTCCAGGCTACTGTTATTTGCCTCATTCTGTACAAGCACTGATTAGTTGGGAATGGAATTATGATCCATCCTCCTAGATGATAGTGAAAGAGAGAATCTAACCATTCTGTTTCCTCAGTACAGAACTTGACTACTAAAATCAGGCGATTAATAAGGAAATCGAAGACATGGGCTCCCTTTATCATGTATAAACTATAGTCTATATTAACAACCATTAGAGAATTTATCCTCTTGGAACATTTCGTTTCTACCTAGAAGCAATGACATCGTTAGCGAGTATGTGTAGCTAGCAGAAGTTTAAGGTCATTAGCACACACCTCTCATATGCTTGTGACTACAAGAAACAGGTACAAACATATTATTGAGGTTGCACATTATTCTTGGATGAAGAGAATGTGGACTGCAAATTTTCCCTAGAGCTCTACACATTGAAACGTGGGTTACGATGAGAAAAGGACTAAAAGTAGGTTCGTCAGACATCAGGACACTGGTTTCGTTAATTCTAGACACTAAAATCAGTATGTCAAGTTCTGCCTTAGCTAGCTGCATTACTTTTATTATACCAGAACCGGTTTCATATTTGTGTTATTTAGAACACTCTCCTGAACCGAGAGATCATCGTAAACTACAACGCACTTTTTCACCACGCACAGTGGTACGTCTTTCGGCGGTTGTGTCTACCCAAACGTAGAAAGGAAATTTAGACTGTAGGTGTGAGCTGTAGATCTGTGATCGTAGACATGGACGCATCTACTTTATATACACGTAATCTCTGTCCTTGAAAGAGCAATACACACAACGGTCACTGTTGTACTGACCGCTCAGGATGATTCTGCTGATATTAGAAACGAGGTAACAACAACAGACAAGCATGTTAGAGGGAACACATCTGTGCAAAGCTTCATCGGATTTTCCCTGTGGTTCCCATTTCGCGAATGATCGGATCTTACTTTCCAAATAGCCGTATTAATGATGTCGGTGTTCAGTGTTCAGCCCCGTTACACTGGTACCATTTGATCCAGCAATGCGCTAACGTTCAGCGAGATGCCCACCTGGAACCGGAGATCTCCCAGTGGAGGCGTGGCGTAGGGGACTCCTCTGAAGGCGGCGTACGGCGTGCCCAGCTTGCTGATGACCACGCTGCCCCTCAGCACGCCCTGCTCCACTGTCACCAGCACGTCCTGAGCCTGTCAAAACGAGACAACACAACTTTAATGGCACATTTTACTTCTAGCTTCCTTGGTCCTAACCCTCTGGTACATATAATTCCGCGGCCAGAGTCAGTCGACGTAAGACCCAGATGAAGGCCGCTGCAACCGTGGCCGAAACATTGGTTTTTTCCAGCAGCAGTAGTTTTTTACATTATGACGCAGTACCATACCCAGAAAACTTTTATGTCGCCTTTGGCACATGTTTTTCACTGGAGTGGATAGCTGTAAATGCCACTTGTCTGGCGTTTTCACTCAGTCATGAGGCTGCAAATGCATTTAGGGCACAAAACTCGTAAGGAGTGCCCACAGCACTGGGTTATGTGCACTTGCAGTCTCAGGACTTACTGAAAACGCCAAACATGCGACTATTAACAACTGTCCAGTGCAGTGGACGTTGTGCGCCACAGGACTAATAATGCCAAGCAAGACACGTGGTAAACGTTTTAGCATTTAGGTAAACGAGGAACACTTCAGTACCGAGGCATACACATTAACTGACATACAAGGTGAAAAGTATTTAAACAGACAAACTCTGGGAGATTGTAGGGGACATCAAAACAAATATTTTTCCCTAATGTCATTTTCTCCTGTGAGGAGTATTTAAACTGGTAGAGGAAGATTTCTCTGGCGACAAATTAATTAAACCAACAAACATTTCTCCAATTTTTTTTGTGGCCAAGAGACAACATATTAACACAACCCAATTTCAATTACAGTAGATTTTCAAAAATGCCTCCATTGACACGTAAACAAAGGTTACACCGTCGGATCATGTTCTGTCTGACACGGGCAAAAACCCCAGGAGTATCCTGAACTGTTCCTGCTGCTGCTACTATCCGGGCAACCAGATCCTCTTCTGATGCAACAGGAGTTGGGTAAACAAGGTTGCGCATCTCTCCCCTCACAAAAAAGTCCAGAGGGGACATATCTGGGGATCGAGCAGACCATGGTACAGGACCAACTCTGCCAATCCACGTTTCTGGGAGCCGTCGGTCCAGGAATCGACGCGCACGACGACTGAAATGAGCCGGCGCCCCGTCATGTTGGAACCACATACGTTGTCTTCTAGGGAGCGGAACGTCTTCCAGCAATTCTGGCAATTCTCTGGGGAGAAAATTGTAGTAGTACCTGGCATTTAATGGCCTGGGTAGCAGATACGGCCCAATTAAACAGTCCCCAACAACGCCGACCCACACATTAACGAAGAACGGCACTTGATGAGCGCTAGTAACTGTGGAATGTGTGTTAACCTCACTCCAAACATGCGAATTGTGCATGTTGAAGACCCCATCACCCCCGAACGTTGCTTCATCGGTAAGCAACACAGAGGATGGAAACGTAGTATGCATTTCACACTGTTCTAGGTACCACTGCAAAAGCTGTGCTCTGGGTGGATGATCAACTGGTTACAGGTTGTGGACACGCTGTAAGTGAAATGGACGTAACAATTGCTCTAGAAGGACTGTTTTTACATTCGTCTGATTCGTCCCTACGTCATGTGCAATTGCGCGAGTGCTAACTGAAGGATTCCGCTCCACATGCTGTAAAACAGCTTCCTCAGATTGCAGCGTTCTTACCGTGCGATAGCGTCCCTGTCCAGGTAATCTGCTAAATGACCCGGTCTCACGCAGACGTTGGTAAACAGCAGAAATGGTCGTATGATACGGCGATTAGCATATTGTTGTTGATAAAACAACTGTGCAGCTCGTCCGTTGTGGTTCGCTACGTAGTACGCACCAATCATATCAGTGTACTCACTCCAGGTGTATCGCTCCATTATAGTTCAATTCTTTTATCTTGGCGGCTCGCGCATGGCCGCCCAGACGCGGGAGATTGCTGCGTTGCCAGTTGCAAACGACGCACGCGTCACGACAAGCAGCGCCATAGTATAGTATAGTTCGCAAACTTACGTTTAGGGGGGAGCGCGCAGTTTATGAAGTAAAACCACCACGGCCGCATTAACCCTTTCGCTGCTACAGAGACGTGCTTCCCGCATTCCGCGCTGTGTGCGATTTTGTCATCACTGCACTGCTCAGCTGTGCAGACACATGGTGTTCCGACTGCTTTGACACACTTATCATTCGATTTCACAAAAACTATTTGGCTCAAAAATTTGATTTTTACACATCTTCTTGACTGTAACCTTCCCCCCATAAATGACTTAATTTTCTTTCGTTGTTCAACACAGTTATTGTGCAGCATTAAATGTAGTAAACCATTGCACGAAATTTTGAAGAGTTTGCAGAGGTAAAAGTCCATAGCGTATACTTTCCGTATGGTACCAAAACCGACGAATTTGTGGTCAAATTTGTTACAATTGGATGTCCCCTCCCGAGAGGAACTAATTTTCATTAGGATTTCTTTTGGCTCTGTGTGTCGTTTTCAAGAGATTTCAATGACCCCAGTTAAAATGAACACCCTTTATAACATAAACAGTATTTATAAATTGGGAAATATTCCATATTTAGCGACTATAATAAAACTTTTATTTATACCAGAGTTATTCGCTTTTTTCTAAAACGTTATGATTAAAACAAAGTTGGCGAAGTACACAAAACTGAATTGTGGACGTAATAAAACATAGAAACTAAAATATATTGTCAGTGAGGCGCAGTGCGCAAACAATTTGTGTTTGTCACAACGGACAGCAAATACTTGCCAAAACATAGACCAGTCGACAAAAACATTGAATGTGACGTTGCCAAAGCAGCGAAGCAAAATAATTGCATCAGACAATCAAGTAGCTCGGCAACGTATGAGCCGAAATTCTGCTCTAAATGATACTTTTAATACTGTCGCAAAAGAATACTTCTCAATATGAATAGTAAGACAGCGACTGTGGAAGAGAAGATATACAAACAAAACAGATAACATGAATACTGTATGTGTGTCTTTTCATTTTTTTTAATTGCTGTGAAAAGAAACATTGGAGGGCAAAATTAGAAAAATCGAAAACTTATTATGATTATAATGAAGAGACAAAGCACTAGAAATTTCAAAAATTACATTCAAACGAATAAAATTCATGAAGTAAGACACTTCGATATTGTTTTTAAATAAACAAAATATTAAGCACCAAACTAAGTTTGAACTCAGAACCTTTCGCTCATCACCCAAACACCTTAACCATTACACTAACACAACTTGTCTTTCATCAAAAGTCCTGGAAGACTCTAAATTATGACGCAAAATACCGACAAACACTGTTGGTATGACCACGAATTACTCACTTTTCGTTGAAGTACAATAGGAAATAAACAATTACCGCTGTTTTTTATTGCGGAAAAGCGGTTCGTGAGAATGATACAAACGCCTTTCCTTGCTATCGCCTGAATTAGGAGGTTTATTGATTGTTTGGTTTAATTAATTAATAGAATATGAAGCAATTGGTATAAAGAATGATTTTTCCAAACTTTCTATAAAAGAAAGTCTGCTATCAAGACATTACTTTTGTTCAATTACTTTATTTATGAGTGAATGTTTCTAAAACTGGAGACACTCGTCTGTGCTCTGCACTGCAGTCGAGCTCTGGCAACGTCGTCGTTCCCTGTTCATTGGCTGACTGTGTTTTATGACGTCAGGTGTGTAGAACGAACCTAAACTCGGCCGCCATCGTAAATAACGCGCACTATAGTAAACAGAGACAATGCACTGCTCCACTGGTGGACAGCAGTTGCCTACAAATGAAGAGCATAATACACCCTCTAACAGCTGAAGAGCATAATACGGCCTCCACCAGTTTAAATAATCCTCATAGGAAAAAATTACACTATGGAAAATTATTTGTTTTGATGTCCCCTACAAACTCCCAGAGTTTGTCGGTTTAAATACTTTTCACCCTTTATAATATCTAGAGAATAACTTGGTGAAACGTGGGATAAACTCACTCACATACACTGCCGTAGTCTCCAAACGTGGGAGTGCAGGCATTGACTCTGGCATCCAGTAAATCATACGAACGGCAAATACCGTCCTAGGGCAGGTTATTTTATGCCTGTTCGACCTGTTCAGGTAATTCTGTAGGAGCTGTTGGTCGACTGGTCGCACAAGCCACTTCTCAACCCACAATAATACCACATGTGCTAGAATGGAGACAATTTCGTTGGTCGTTCTGGCCAGGGAAGTTGCTGCACGTCTTGCGCCGCACGTTCAGTTTCACGGTTAGTGTGTGAGCGAGCATTATCCTGCTGGAATAACACATTACCATCCCGGTGCGAGAACGGCAAAAGAACAGGTCTAATCACATTCTGCACGTATCGAGCGTTGGTTAGCATACCCTCTGGAAATACCGAAGGTGTAGCATATCGGACCCCAAACTGTAAGATCTGGGATGGGGCCAGTACGGTTTGGAGGAATGCGCTCCGCGATTCGGCGCTCACGAAGTATACATCGTACGCGGAAACGACCATCACTTCAGTGCAGGTAGAATCTGCTTCAGTGGCAGAAGATCACCCATGTCAACTTTCAAGTGATCCTCTGACGGCACCAGTCGAGCCGTGCTCGTCGATGCTGTGGCGTGAGTGGAAAACTGGTTAAAGGTGTGCATGCCCGTAGTTCCAGTTCGAAACTACTAGCCATTAAAATTGTTACACCAAAAAGAAATGCAGATGATAAACGGGTATTCATTGGACAAATATATTATACTAGAACTGACATGTGATTATATTTTCGCGCAATTTCGGTGCATAGATCCTGAGAAATCAGTACCCAGAACAACCACCTCTGGCCGTAATAACGACCTTGATACGCCTCGGCATTGAGTCAGAGATTCGATGGCGTGCACACGTACAGCTGCTCATGCAGCTTCAACACGATAACACAGTTCATCAAGAGTAGTGACTGGCGTATTGTGACGAGCCAGTTGCTCTGCCACCATTGACCAGACGTTTTCAATTGGTGAGAGATCTGGAGAATGTGCTGGCCAGGGCAGCAGTCGAACATTTTCTGTATCCGGAAAGGCCTGTACAGGACCTGCAACATGCGGTCGTGCATTATCCTGCTGAAATGTAGGGTTTCGCATGGATCGAATGAAGGGTAGAGCCATGGGGCGTAACACATCTGAAATGTAACGTCCACTGTTCAAAGTGCCGTCAATGCGAACAAGAGGTGACCGGGACATGTAACCAATGGCACCCCATACCATCACGCCGGGTGATACGCCAGTATGGCGATGACGAATACAAGCTTTCAATGTGCGTTCACCGCGATGTCGCCAAACACGGACGCGACCATCATGATGCTGTAAACAGAACCGGGATTCATCCGAAAAAATGACGTTTTGCCATTCGTGCACCCGGGTTCGTCGTTGAGTACACCATCGCAGGCGCTCCTGTCTGTGATGCAGCGTCAAGGGTAACCGCAGCTGATAGTCCATGCTGCTGCAAACGTCGTAGAACTGTTCGTGCAGATGGTAGTTGTCTTGTAAATGTCCCCATCTGTTGACTCAGGGATCGAGACGTGGCTGCACGATCCGTTACAGCCATGCGGATAAGATGCCTGTCATCTCGACTGCTAGTGATACGAGGCCGTTGAGATCCAGCACGGCGTTCCGAATTACCCTCCGGAGCCCACCGATTCCATATTCTGCTAACAGTCATCGGATCTCGACCTACGCGAGCAGCAGTGTCGCGATACGATAAACCCCAATCGCGATAGGCAACAATACGACCTTTATCAAGTCGGAAACGTGATGGTAGGCATTCCTCCTCCTTACACGAGGCATCACAACAACGTTTCACCAGGCAACGCCGGTCAGCTGCTGTTTGTGTATGAGAAACCGGTTGGAAACTTCCGTCATGTCAGCACGTTGTAGGTGCCACCACCGGCGCCAACCTTGTGTGAGTGCTCTGAAAAGCAAATCATTTGCATATCAAAAATGGTTCAAATGGCTCTGAGCATTATGGGACTTAACATCTGAGGTCATCAGTCCCCTAGAACTTAGAACTTCTTAAACCTAACTAACCTAAGGACATCACACACATCCATGCCCGAGGCAGGATTCGAACCTGCGACCGCGGTTATCGCGCGGTTCCAGACTGAAGCGCCTAGAACCGCTCGGCCACTCCGGCCTGCATTTGCATATCACAGCATCTTGTTCCTGTAGGTTAAATTTCGCGTCTGTACCACGTCATCTTCGTGCTGTAGCAATTTTAATGGCCAATAGTGTAATAACTGGTTCGGAACAGTTCGTGTTGTCACGGCTAGGCTCGTAAGCCCTCTTATCTGTGATGTGGTAACTCTACGATCTGCCACTGTTGCCCTTACAATACGATGATCCTGGCGGGCGTCAGTGCTGCGTGGATGTCCAGAACCACGTCTAAGGGTATGAGATTGTTCATGTGACCACTAAACACAGAATCATTGCACAACTGAGGCAGCACTTTCAACTGGGTGGCATTTCTCTGAAAGGCCCATTCCCCTTACAGAAGATCACAGTTTGACACCTTTCAAACTTTCTCACTTGGCTATACGAAGCACGTGTGCGTCTCCGTAGCCTGCTTGTTTCTCACGTCTGCACAGCACTGAGCCTTCTGACTGTACGCATTCCCAGTTACAGGGAAGACGCAAATGGCGCCTGGAAACTTCGTCACCACGCTATCTGTTGGCGGAAGACGCAGAAACCGTTATCAGTACACCTACTATACCTCAGGTGGCATATGCCGTCATCAGATCAAGATCGATTGCGTCTTTCCAGGTGTTCTAATTTTTTTTCCAGAAGTGTATACACTACCAATCATTAATTTCAGTAAAACATGAATGCTATCTAGTATTTCAAAATGAACGTAAAAAACCTTATTACTCCAAAAAATATAATTATATACCCTTAAACACATATAATACAAACAGAAAAATTAGATTTTACTTTCATTGAAGTATACTCCCTTCGATTTAATAATCGTGTCACGAATTTGAGGCATGTGGTCAATATGCAGTCCGAGTCTATATGATACCACACGTTCTTAACGACATTCCAGAGATGTTCCTTGCTTCTTACGTGAACTCTCGGGATACGTCTGTCCGCTTCGTCCCAGACCATTTCAGTAAGATTACTATTAAGGATTTGGGACGGCCACGCCATATCTTTCAATCCCTTCTGTTTTTTCCTTTGATGCAATGTACTTCTTACAGAACGCCGAACGCTGTTTCGGGTCATTATCATCTCGAAATTTGAACCCTTTCCACATTAAGCGCAATCTACATGGTATCGAACGACAATGAAGTACTCGTCTGCGGTGGTAATGCTTCTGCTCTATACACTCTTCTAGTTTCACAATGTTGATATCTCCTGAAAAAACACCCCCAAACCATTATAGAACCACTACTGTGTTTAACTGTAGGTAGAATGCACTGCTGGGCCATTCTTTCTCCTTTAGATAGCCGAGCAAATTCCCTCCAAGGATTCATGAAATTTTCGTGGCGTCAAGAGTATTCCAAGTGGTTTTGGGATTGCAGCCGGATGACGTCGACTTTGTGCCACGATATATCGGTTGACAACCTTTCAGCCATCTTCAGGTGAATGTTTTTCTCTGGACATTGCTAGTTCACATCGCTAACTTCATGCTAAAATTTGGCGTGGAGACGCGTGCGTAAAGGCACTCGTTACGGTAATGCCCTCCTCGATTTTAGGTCCCTCCTCGAATACTGCTCCATCTGTGGCGCACAGGCGCATTACGGTGATACTAAATGCGATTGCGTTGATAATACATGAGCGCTCGTTGTCGGAATGAGGACGTGCGGTGTTAAAACTCGGATGGCAAATTAATAAAATTAAATGTCATTAGAAGTGTCACTAGCCATAAAACGTTCCCTTTCCGTAGACATTAGAGAAATCAGCGGGTCCCACGCCTTATCCAGGTGAAAGCCGCCATCACTATTAATAAAATCTTCTGCCTTCCGTGTTTCCATCAATTTATTCTTAACTATATATCTGAAGGATCTTCTCGAAGACAAGATTTCCGTGGCAGAATAATCCATAGAAAATCCTGTAGAAATACAGTGTTCGGTTAAGTCTAGCATACTGGGTTACGAAAGGCGAGTGTGGAGAACACGTTCAACGCACCTGTTAGGTGCTGTACGTTTTGTCTGATCAATGATCAATGTCACAATGGCAAGGTATTCCACAGGTTTCAGCCCTCCACAATCACAGATTGTCCGTTACTGAGCCAAAAAGAGCAGAAGTGTTTGTAGGTGGCCGGAAGGTAACTTTCACATAATAAGTTATTTCCTTAGGTTTCTTCCTAATTTCGAAGAAATTTCTTCAAAGGGTAGCTTGAATTGTTGTCAAGACGTCCTGGATCTCGGGTACGAACCGAGACACTTCCTACATTTTGAATAAAAATCATCAGCAGCCGAAGACCTCCAGCATAAGAAGTCACCCTGGTTCTGCTAACGGCCTTGTCTAAGAGACCACAGGAGCGGACAGAGTTTCAGGGCAGTCTCTTGTTCTTGGGCTGGGAAACTTCGCTATTAGGCGAAAGAATAAACAATCATCAACGGCATGAGGGTGCAGAGGGCAATGGAAACATCTGCGTTGAAGACATGTAAGGTGTAATCACAGGACAAGTGACCTGTAACTGAAAAAGTGTCATAATGACCTCTCCACCGGCAAAAGATTACGGAACAGTGTCCCATTCGGATCTCCGGGAGGGGACTGGTAAGGAGGAAGTGAAGATGAGAATAAGATGGAACAACCAACGAAAGGGTAACATTCTGCGAGTCGGAGCGTGGAATGTAATAAGCCTGAACGTGATAGGAAGGCTAGAAAATCTCAAAATGGAAATGCAGAGGCTCAATCGAGATACAGAAGTGGTCAGAGAAGTAAAATGGAAAGAAAAATAAGGATTTCTGGTTAGGCAAATATAGGGTGATAACAACAGCAGCAGAAAAAGTATAGCGCCAGTATAATTCCTCATGAATAGGAAGACTGGGTAGAGAATGAGTTACTATGTACAGTTCAGTGACGGGGTTGTTTCCATAAAATTCGACAGAAAACAACGGCCACAACAATATTTCAGGTGTACATGCCGGTTTCGTAAGCAGGAAATGAAGAGACAGAGAAAATAAACGAGGGTATTGCACGGGTAATTCGGTACGTAAATGGAGATGATAATCTAACAATCACGCGGGTTGGAACACGGTTGTAGGAGAGAGAATTCAAGAAAGGTGGCGGGCAAATATGGGCATCCAGAAGGAATGACATAGGAGAAAGGCTAATTGAATTCTGCAATAATTTTCAGATGGTAACAGCGAATACTCTGTTCTAGAATCACAAGAGCAGGATGTTTAATTGGAAAGGGCGCAGAATATTGCTCACCAATGTGGGATCCGTACCGTATAGGGTTGATAGAAGAGATAGAGAAGATCCAACGGAGAGCAGCGCGCTTCGTTACAGGATCATTTAGTAATCGCGAAAGCGTTACGGAGATGATAGATAAACTCCAGTGGAAGACTTTGCAGGAGAGACGCTCAGTAGCTCGGTACAGGCTTTTGTTGAAGTTTCGAGAGCATACCTTCACCGAGGAGTCAAGCAGTATATTGCTCCCTCCTGCCTATATATCTCGCGAAGAGACCATGAGGATAAAATCAGAGAGATTAGAAGCATACCGACAATCTATCTTTCCACGAACAATACGAGACTGGAATTGAAGGGAGAACCGATAGAGGTACTCAAAGTACCCTCCGCCACACACCGTCAGGTGGCTTGCGGAGTATGGATGTAGATGTAGGTGTAGATGTAGACATGAAAAGATTCCAGCTGGATTACATAATAGTCAGTCAGATTCAGAAATCAGACATTGGATTGTATGATACACCCAGGAGCAGATACAGACTGAAATCACAATTTAGTAATGATGAAACGTAGGCTAAGTTCAAGATAATCGTCCCGATGAATCTATGTGGAAGGTAGTGGGACACTGAGCACGCCCAGCTAGCCGCGCGGTCTAACTGGCTGCTTCCCGCGCGGTAAGGCGTGCTGGTCCCCGGCACGAATCCGCCCGTCGGATTAGTGTCAAGGTTCGATGTACCGGCCAGCCTGTGGATCGTTTTTAAGGTGGTTTTCCGTCTGCCTCGGCGAATGCCGGCTGGTTCCCCTTATTCCGCCACAATTACAGTACGTCGGCGATTGGGCGATTGCTGCGCAAACACTGTCTCCACTTACGCGTACACCATAATTACTCTACCACGCAAACATTTGGGGTTACACTCGTCTGGTATGGGACGTTTCTGGGAGGTCCACTGGGGGCCGAACCGCACCATCATCCTGGGTTCCGTTAGTGGCGGCGGTGAGGTAGGTGGACTACTGTAGCCTTTTGTGATGTGAACCACAGAGGGCTACGGCGGGGACAAAGGCTCACAGTCGTTTCTAGGTCCCCAGTTGAATACACAATACACACAATATAATAGGATACTGAAGTACTGAGAACCGATGAAAAAATGGTTCAAATGGCTCTGAGCACTGTGGGACTTAACATCTGAGGTCATCAGTCCCCTAGAACTTAGAATTACTTAAACCTAACTACCCTAAGGACATCACACACATCCATGCCCGAGGCAGGATTCGAACCTGCGACCGTAGCGATCGCGCGGTTCCAGACTGAAGCGCATAGAACCGCTCGGACACACCAGCCGGCAGAACCGATGAAACGCACTTGAAATTCTCTAAATGTGTGGACATTGGGATAAGCAATATCACAGTAGGAAAGGGAAATCACGGATGCTTAACAAGCAACAGGAAGATAACTGTCAAGAAACCTTGGCTGACAGAGGAAATACTTCAACTGACCGATGATAGAATTAAGGACGAGCACACAAATCTTTAGGGGAAGACAGGAATACTGCAATATAAATCACTTAGGGATGAAATAAACAGGAAGTACAGGGAAACCAAGGTGAAATGGGTGCAGAAAAATGTGAAGAATCGAGAAGAAAATGATTGGTAGAAGGTTTCACACAGGAAAGGTTGACACAGCTTACAGGAAAGTCAAAACGATCTGCGATGAAATTAAAAGTAAGGACGGCAAAATTAAGTGTGCATTGGGAATTCCATTGCTGAACACAGAAGAGAGTGCGAATAGATGGGAAAGAGACTCTGAAGGCCTCTATGACTGATAACTGTATAGAAGAAGAAATTGGAGACGATATCGACGACATTGGAGACCCAATATTAGTGTCTATGACGTGTCGAGAGGCACGTTAGCTCTGCCCGCGGCTGGAGATTCATGCTTGGCTTCGTGTAGTGCTGGAGACACCCCTGAGCACCGCTGGGGCTATGGTGTGACGGGGAGCACAGCGGACAAGTCAGTTGCCGCGAGTGGAACGAACAGAATCTTCTGGAGGCCAGCTCCGTCGCCATGGTGTAAGCGGAGGACAAGCCTGTGGTGCCTCGACAGGAGCCTTAATGACGCATCGAGCGAGGTGGCCCTAACGTCGGGGTGGACCCGAAGGAGTTGGAATGAGTCAGTTGCTGCACGGAGACGAACGAGACACCCTCTTCAAGCTGGTACGCCATGGAGCTGCCAACGGGACATCGCTGACGTTCGGCATGGGGTGTGGCTGTAGTGTGGGCAAGAACTGCCCTGTGGAGCGGCTAGCGTCTTTCCCTGGGACAGAGGACAGTGATTCCATATGAGGAGGAGACGGGGGCTTCTGCATTTCGAGGGGAGCGCTCCTTACTTGCTTTAGTAGCCGACAGTTGCATCATGGACGTCAAGTGATACAATATACGAGGGCTGTTCGGAAAGTAAGGAACGAGCGGTCGCGAAATGGTAATCACAGTGAAGATTCGATTGCGCTTTGAACATATGTGTTGGGCAGTGTCTTTAGTATGCCAGCAGATAGCGACACGTAACTCCTTTCAGTTCTGAGCGCACAACGAGTGCGTGAAAATGCGTAGAAATTAGTGTGTCCCATAATGCCGAGATAATTCGACCAGTTTCACGCGATCCCACATAACGTAACGGTCATGCATTTCCTTCTTCATGACAGTTCCCGGGTGCATACTGCAGGGGAATGGAGATGCTCCTGTAGCGTATTCGATGGGAAGTGTTTGATCACCATCCAATCATCCCGGCCTTGTCTCGTTGTGATTTTCATCTCTGGTCGGGTTAACCGCTGCCTATTAAGACAACATTTTGGCACAGACAACGAGCTGCACCCCAGCGTAGAAAATTGTCGGACTGCCTTCTGTACTGGAAAGCTGGTGCAACGCTATGACACATGTCTAAGTTGGAGCAGCGGCTATGTAGAGAAGTAGCTGGAAGGTATAGCTGTTGCAAATAAAAGAATTTTGATTTTCACTGTGGTTTCTATTTTGCGACCTATCGTCCTTTACTTTCCTAATAGCTCTCGTACTGAACAGTTACAGTATCAGTATCAACCCAACTGTTACAGGCACGCTGATGCTGTCCGAGAAGCCACCGGTACCCAGCTGCAGCCGCCGAGTCACACCGCCCCACAATGTCAATGCTATCCGCCTTGTCACCTGTCGCAGGCGGGAAGAAAACCGCTACTGTTCTTAGAACCTGAAAAGCGGCTACTGCTCTTACAACTCGACCCAACTATCGCATAGGTTTTTTCCCCTTGGCTCTTGCCTTGGCACTCACTCCCCCCCCCCCCCACCCCCCACCCCAACCCTCACCCGGCCAATCAAACCGCTACCCTTCGTCCAGCTTTCGACCCAATCTATCTCAAGATGAGAGAGTATTAAGGACTAATCATAACCAGATATACGGAAACATTGCAGTACACACATCCTTCGATACCTCACTTAGTGAAAAGTAAACAATACGCTGAGGTGGCAGTAGAACTTTAGTGTTGGCCATCATGCCGGTGTGGCCGTGAAGGGGCTCCACTCCCTCCCTATACACACGAAAAATCCATGGTTACAGTGCGATGTGTCATGATTGTTCTGTGATGACACACCGAGCGCGCGAATATGTTCTCTAAAAGTGAGAACCAACTTGATTTCGTCAACTACACCCCATTAGTGTGGTTGATTTGTACGTTTTCTGGTAGAGAAGATGATGTTGCCTTTAGGAGTCTGTGAGCGTGATATTGTTTTGGTCTGAGTCAATCATTATTACGTTTAATTTTAGAGAAGCATGTATTGTGATGTACGATATGCATAGGCGGTTCTGTAGACAGCGGACAGTAGCTTTTCGTTGTGCCTAGTTGTTGTTGGGAGTAACCCTAGATCAATCCTTAGCTGCATGTTTTGTGGATGGTCTTAAATCTGTTAATAGTTGCCTTACTGTCCTACAATTAATTGTTGAACTTACATTTATTGTATTTTCCTGTGGACAATGACCATATATTGTTTTTATTACTGATGTTGCCCCACTGTCTTGGGGATAGTTTCATTTGAATCCTGTTTAACTGAATTCTTTTACTTTACTCAGACAGTAATTTAAATGTTGTTCTCTTGACTGAGCACCGTATTCAGAATAACTTGTGCTACATGTTAAGTTGTGTTTAACTGTTACTGTTCTGCTGAGCAGGCTGTTGTGGCCCAGCGGTTCTAGGCGCTTCAGTTCGGAACCGTGCTGCTGCTGCGGTCGTGGTTCGAATCCTGCCTCGAGCATGGATGTGTGTGAATGTTAAGTCCCATATTGCTTAGAGCTATTTGAACCATTTGTTCTGCTGACCAGAAGATTTTATGGTTAATAAATTGGTTGTTGAATTGAGCCCAAGCAAACACAACCCGCGGCCCGTACATAGCTCCACGCAAATCCTACGCTACAAGTCAGGGTTTAAATGAGGTTTGGAAGATTTGATGTCAAATATGGTGGAAACAACAGATAACATTCCTTCGTAATTTCTAAAATCAATGAAGGCATTGTCAAGAGGTACGTAGCAGCAGTGACACTCGCGACTTACCATCTGACTTCCAAGAAATATCAACGATAGCATTACGAAGATAGCAAGGACAGTTACGTGCCGGAACCATCGCACAATCAGCGTAACGGCTCATTTATCCAAGCTGCTGGCAAGAAAAATGAAGATCAGTCAGATGATCATCAGTTTGGCTTTGTGAAAGGTAAAGGCACCAGAGAGGCAGATCTGACTATGAACTTGATAACGGAAGCAACAATGAAGAAACATGAAAACACACTCTTCGGATTTGTCTGTCTAGAAAAAATGTTAAAGAGAGTAAAATGTTCGAAATTCTGAGTAAAATAGGCATAAGTTATAGGAAAAGTCGGTAATAAGCAGTATATACAAGACTCAAATGGGAAAAATAGGACTGGAAGACCAGCAACGAAGTGCTCAGTAAATACGGTGTAACACTGTGATGCAGTCTTTCACCCCTACCGTTCAATCTATACGTCCAAGAAGCATTTATGGAAATAAAAGAAAGATTCAAGAGTGATATTAAACTTTAGAATGAAATGATATCAATCATAAAATTCGCTGATGACATTGCCATCCTCAGCGGAAGTGAAGACGAACTAATATCTGTTGAATGGAATGAACGGTCTGACTACAGAAAATAGAAGAGAGTAAACGGAAGAAAACCAAAAGTAATGAGAAGTAGCAGAAACGAGAATTGGTAGAAGCTGAACATCAAAGTGGATGATGACGAAGGAGACGAAGTTAAGGAATTCTGCCACCCTGAAAGCAACCCGTGACGGACAGAGAAAGGAGGAACGAAAAGAAGACAAGAAAAGGCGAAGCGGCATTCCTGGCCAAGCGAAGTGTACAGGTATCAAACATAGGCCTTAATTTGAGGAATTACTTTCTAAGAATGTACGTTTGGAGCACAGCATTGTATGATAGTGAAACACGGACTGTGGGAAAACCAGAACAGAATAGATGCACTTGAAATGTGTTACTACAGAAGAATGTTGGAAATTAGGTGAATCGATATGGAATGAGGAGGTTCTTCGCAGAATCCGCGAGGAAAGGAATATGTGGAAAACACTGACAAGAAGAAGATACAGGATGACAGGACATTTCTTTCGACACCAGGGAATAACTCCCATGGTACAACAGGGTAAAAGATATAGAGGAAGATAGAGACGGAAATACACCCATCAAATAATTGAGGACATAGGCTGCAAGTGCTGCTCTGAAATGAAGAGGTTGGCAAAGGAAAGGAATTCTTGGCGAGTCCCTTCAGACCAGTGAGAATAGTGATGTTAATAAAAAATGTGTAACTCCCTCAGTCTTTTATAGTAATTCTTAACAGGAAAAATAAATTTTGTGTATGGATCCACAAAAATTATACATTTAGAATAAAACTTTTTAAATAATTATTTTATGTAATTTAAAACGAAATACAAATTGCCCTTAATAGAACCAAATACGCAAACATAACAAACAGTCCTACGTTTACAAGTTTGAACAAATAAGACTGCGACAAAAAGCAATTAGCATAACATTCTTGTACAAACTGCTACTAAATATTCCTACATACATAACGATATTGAAAACAGTATTAATAAAAACAATAGTTAAGCTGATGTTACATTCACGGTTGTACCTCAAAATTGGTCACTGAGTACCGCGACGGGAATACAGATGAATGTGCTAAAGATGAGCGGTGCTCAAGTTGCCAACAGAACATCAAAGCGCTGAAGTCCAGGAACGAGGCCGTATTATATTTAAACCTCCACTTGCTCGCCGAAAAGGCCGATTCAGTGAACCTTGCAATATGTGATCAGATGACAAAACTGCTTAAAACGTGTTGCCTGACCATCGGAGAAATATGTACCGACCGTACTGCTTACATATAATTTCAGCATTTTCAAGCAGTTGGCCCTGCTCTCGCCTGGCATCACTCTTCTCACGACTGTTGGATAGTGATTGCCTCCCACCAATCGTACTGTCCTGATGGCTTAGTTGTGTCAGGGGCACCGGAATATGGCATGGCTGTGCGGCAAACGGGGATTTAAGAAGTTATATGTGTGATGTCTGTTCTTTGGAACATGTCAGAAAGAACAGAGACAATTCTGATCCTGCACCTGTTATCAAATAAGACACGAAGGAATTACGATATGTAGCTGCTAGTGCGCATTGATTTCCATTAATGGGGAAAATTTATGCTCTATCGGGATTCGAACTCGGGTCTGTTGCTTAATAGGTAGATGCACTCACCACTGAGCCATCCGGACACAGTGGTCATCGCTGCTGCCCAGACTACCCTAGCACGTCTCCCGTCAGACCCAAATTCTCAACTTAACCCACACACTACTGACGTAGTGCCCCTGCCCATTACCCTCATTACTCGCAGCGTTCCTCCGATTCCCGTAAGAGCTCGACCGTCGTGGGCAGTTGCACTGAAAGAATCACTGGCCAGTCTCGACTTAACTCTTTCGTGGTTGATGGGTCATATATGTCCCACTAACTTTGAGCGCCAGTTCTAGTGTCGGGATATATGTCACCCAGCTCTGCATGGTGCTGCCAGCTAGGGACGACTGTACTGAACCTGAGAAAAAATCGGGACTGCACCGCAAAGGCAATAGAGAAGGCGGTGAACAGACATTATTTGTAAAGTTATTTAACGGTTTGAAATATAATGTGATGCTGTTTTGTTCCTTTTCACACTGAAAATAATACAGTTAAAGCTTGCTATTAATGAATTTTGATTACTATTTTGCAGATACTGAAAGACAGTGAGATTCTCCATTATATTTTCTCGCTGCCAGATGATCCTGAGGATTCGGAAGCTGAAGCTGATTATCTTGAAGAGGACAATACTTCCGATGCAGAGTCATCTAGAAGTGGTATGCCACATGAGGTATCAGAAAATCGAACAGCAGGTGGTAGTTCAGACATTTCACAAACAACAAATAACACTGACAGTAGAATTGCAAATGTCTTTCCTGATATTTTCGCTGATGAGAACTCTTATGAAAAGGCTGAACATAATGCATGTGTTATAAACACTGAAGACACAGGAGATCAAGATGTAAGTGATTCTGACAGTGACTGGGGTGATGATACTACATGTTTTGAAAACACTGTGATTCTGTGTATGGAGCCAAAATCGAAAGTAGATTTCAGTGTAACAGACAGTGAATGTGTTTATTTTGAGAAACTTTTTTGCAAAAACATTATGGAGCACATATGTTTTCAAACAAATTTATATGCTGCCCAGAAGAAGTGTCAAATGGAAAGAAATAACTGTTTCTGAAGTGAAGGCATTCATAGGCATGCTCATAATAATGGGTATCCATCAACTATCAGCAGCTGACAGTTACTGGAGTTCAGATCCAATGTTGAAAGTGAGTTCAGTTTCAAACGTCATGACACTGTCAAGATACAAGAAAATCGTACAGAACCTGCACTGCAATGGCAACAGTGTTATTCTTCCTCCAAAAACAGATCCAAACTATGACAAACTTTATAAAATTAGACCCATTATTACAGCACTAAAAAAAACTGTTTAGCAGTATATGAGGCACTTCTACATTAGCAGTAGACGAATCAAACAGTATATGCCCATGAAGCCAACAAAAAGGGGCTACAAAATTTGGTGTCTTGCCGACTCGAAAAGCAGTTTTGTTTCAAATTTGTACACTGGTAAATAGAGCACTCCAATACAAGACTTCAAGAATTATCAGATGTGTGAACGATTGGTTCTGGAACTGTGTCAACCATTTTTTTTTTTTTTTACACAGGCAGAATCATTGTTTTCGATAATTTCTTCACAACTTACAAGTTGATGAAAGGACTGAGGAACAAAGGTCTCTATAGTTGTGGAACTGTAAGAGGAAAGAGGAAAGGACTACCAGGAATATTAGAAAACAAAAAAAGTGATCTCAAACGCGGAGAGTTTCAGTTTGCAGTAAAGTGTAGTGTAGCTGCTGTGAAATGGCAGGAAAACAAAGCAGTTTGCCTTCTTTCCACATACAACAATCCAAAAGATGTCAAATTTATTGAAAGAAAACTGAATGATGGTTCTAAGGTAATTGTATCCTGTCCTGAAGTAGTAAGTCATTACAATAACACAATGGGCGGCGCTGACCGATTTAATCAGCTACGTGAAAGATATATGGTAGGCAGACTATCCATAAAATGGTGGCATCTACTATTCAATTTTTTTCTTGATCTGGCTATTATCAACTCTTCATGGTTCATGGGACATATGTGTCCCACTTCCTGTTGTGAAAAAATGGAGAACTTAAAAAATATTTTGGTGGTGGAAATATAATAATGGGACTGAAAAGAAACCGTTAACACCTTAATATTTTAAAAATCTGTAAAAAATGAATTTTATCCATGAAAGGGTTAATTGTATGAGTGGCGACTGTTCTTTCGCATAAGATGAGAATTTGGGTCTGGCGGAAGGGGTGTTAGGGTAATCCGTACAGGTGTGATAATCAATGTGTTCACATTGCTCAGTGACCGGAACATTTGCCTAGTAATCAGGAGACCTGGGTTCGAATTCCGGTCTGGCACAAAGTTTCAACTTCGCCCATTGATAAAAATCAATGTTCACAAACAGGTCCACGTCGTAATTCCTTTGTATCTTGAATTTAAGAAGTACCGAAAGTGAGATACAGAGTTATTCAACGGTAGCCTTACTGAACAGCACGGAAATACCCTATGTATGCGGTAGTAGTAGGAGTGACTAACTTTCACAGTATCGGATGGGAAATATACGATACTGGCTATAAGGACGAACATTCTTGCTGATTAATACTGCCTCAAACAACTAGTCCGACAACTCAGTCGTGAAAGAAATATTTTAGGCCCCCTGGCTACAAACGGAGTCAGTATTTTCGAGATTTTTACAATGACAGAAGGATTGACGACTATGGTTCTATTGCATTAATGATGGTTACCAATGGCAAAGGGTTCATCAAGAATGCTTGGTTGAGCTGACCGGCTGTCACTGAAAACTTGTTTAAAGGAGGAACTGAGAATTTTTAGTACAAACTGCTACACTCGCTGCAACAGAGAGTACTGGGAAATGCAGAAAATTTAAAACCAGCTCATAAGAAGGGCCATCCATGAAGACTAATCTCAGATCCTGGTCAAAGATCTGTCAATTTTGGAAGTTCACCTCATATATAAATTCACTGAACGGATCTAAATTTCACACAGCATCTTAGGTGGATCTGTATGATTATGAAACTGAAAACAGTAGAGCATTCCGTAGCACTCGAAGAGAGTGATGTATCAGTCTGTAAGTAAAGGAACTTTCTCAGTTGGAGAGATTGAGTTGCAAAAGCCAGAGTGTTTATTTACACCAAGCACAACGTAAAGTGTAATGTACACTGCACTGCAACAACTATTTCAGATGTAACGGCAAGTCTCAGCGTATTATGTTTTTACAACATGAACGTTTTGATTATGTATAAAGATTAGTGTCAGGTGGTTTGTTCTGAATCTATTTTTGTAATAAATATACAAATAGGCTTGCTTACCACAACGGCCGAGACCACCACAGAGAAAAGCAACCAAGCCAAACGCGCGGACATGTCAGTTGGTTTCAGCTCTTTCCACGGATAAGATTGACAGCGTCAGCATCGAACTCTTATAGTAACTTTCCCCACTCCAAGTCCTTTAATATCGGCTTGTTCACTAATCTCAGAATGTCAAGAGTATTACAAAACTGCTCCATTTACTGATTTCGACCAAACTGTTCCAACCGTGATATGATAAGCGTGCCGTTGGATAACAGACAGATAACACTCGCTTTCTTTCATTCCCACGAGGTGTGATCACCCGCTGTGGCTATTGCCTCACGTCACAACTTACATTCTTGCGATGAGAATATCTTGATGGGCGTTTTCCGTCGGTTCACCGTACAACAATTGACTACTGCATTCATAGGAGAGTGGTATTATGTCACCAGGGGAAATAGTGATGTGTTGTAATTTTATAAACAAAACTCAGCCTAAATCATAATTTTATTGATGTGACAAGTTTCGGCTAAATTTGGGCATGTTCATATTTACAGTGAATCAATGAAAAGAAGAAACAAGAAAAGCTATTACCTATCATACAAAATATTTGAAAGTAGTACGTGAAAGGAAACGCAGATTTACCACGTTACCTAAAATGTGCAGAGTAGTTCCCCTGATATGTGTCATCAACACTGAGTCAGCATGGATGGCTCAGTAATTTTATACGAAATGGAAATAACGACGGAACAATGTCGTTACTATCCAAAAGATTAACTATAAACTATATACAGGGTAGTCGGAAATTCCCGTTACAGACTTCTAGGACTTGTAGAGGGGAGTGAGTACATCGTATTTTGAATAGGAACCCATGTCCGGAAACGTCATCCAACGAGACTACAGAGCGTCAAAGTTATAGGCGCGGACGTCTGTAAATGTACGTTTACACAGAGTGATTCCGTGATGATGTTACAGACTTTCTAGGATGATGGAGAACGATAAATGTATTAATATGAAGTAAGGATCCCTGTACCGAGTCGAAAGTTATCAACGAAAACCATTCTGATAGCTCTGACAGTTGAATACATGTACCGGTTCTTGTGTTGCGAAGAGTGTAGGGTTGGTAACTTTCAGTGGTGGTAGTGTGGACAAAAACGAGAAAAAATATCCAGTAAACGTGGTCTCTAAAGTGCGTACCTTAACAGCTATGAACACTTGTGCAATAGAGGAGATGTGTTTCACATTAGCGAAGATGAACGAATGGTCATAGCTCCTCACGTATCCAATTTAGAGCCCACTTTTATTGGACATTTTTTCTCGTTTATGTCCGCACTACCACCATTGAATGTTATCAACCCTACACTCTTCGCAACACAAGAACCGGTACATGTATTCAACTGTCAGCGCTATCAGACGGTTTTCGTTTATAACTTTCGACTCGTTCGTTTCCGGTACAGGGATCCTTACTTCATATTAATACATTTATCGTTCTCCATCATCCTAGAAAGTCTGTAACGTCATCACGGAATCACCCCGGGTATACGCACATTTACAGACGCCCGCACCTATAACTTTGACGACCTGTAGTCTCGTTGGATGATATTTTCGGACACGGGTTCCTATTCAAAATACGATGTACTCACTCCCCTCTACAAGTCCTAGAAGTTTGTAACGGGAATTTACGACCAAACTGTATATGCCGATGTACACATTTGTATTATCTGTACTTCTATTACAAAAACAACTTATGAACAATATAACCTACTGGCCATTAAAATTGCTACACCAAGAAGAAATGCAGATGATAAACGGGTATTCATTGGACAAATATATTATACTAGAACTGACATGTGATTACATTTTCACGCAATTTGGGTGTATAGATCCTGAGAAATCAGTTCCCTGAACAACCACCTCTGGCCGTAATAACGGCCATGATACGCCTAGGCATTGAGTCAAACGGAGCTTGGATGGAGTGTACAGGTACAGTTGCCCATGCAGCTTCTGCACGATACCACAGTTCATCAAGAGTAGTGACTGGCGTATTGTGACGAGCCAGTTGCTCGGCCACCATTGACCAGACGTTTTCAATTGGTGAGAGATCTGGAGAATGTGCTGGCCAGGGCAGCCAGCAGTCGAACATTTTCTGTATCCAGAAAGGCCCGTACAGGACCTGCTGAAATGTAGGGTTTCTCAGGGATCGAATGAAGGGTAGAGCCACGGGTCGTAACACATCTGAAATGTAGCGTCCACTGTTAAAAGTGCCGTCAATGCTAACAAGAGTTGACCGAGACGTGTAACCAATGGCACCCCATACCATCACGCCGGGTGATATTCCAGTATGGCGATGACGAATACACGCTTCCAATGTACGTTCACCGCGATGTCGCCAAACACGGATGCGACCATCATGATGCTGTAAACAGAACCTGGATTCATCCGGAAAAATGACGTTTTACCATTCGTGCACCCACGTTCGTCGTTGAGTACACCATCGCAGGCGCTCCTGTCTGTGATGCAGCGTCAAGGGTAACCGCAGCCATGGTCTCCGATCTGATAGTCGATGCTGCTTCAAACGTCGTCGAACTGTTCGTGCAGATGGTTGTTGTCTTGCAAACGTCGCCATCTGATGACTCAGGGATCGAGACGTGGCTGCACGATCCGTTACAGCCATGCGCATAAGATGCCTGTCATCTCGACTGCTAGTGATACGAGGCCGTTGAGATCCAGCACGACGATAAACCGCAAACGCGATAGGCTACAATCCGACCTGTGTCAAAGTCGGAAACGTGATGGTACGCATTTCTCATCCTTACACGAGCCATCACAACAACGTTTCACCAGGCAACGCCGGTCAACTGCTGTTTGTGTATGAGAAATCGGTTGGAAACTTTCCTCATGACAGCACGTTGTAGGTGTCGCCACCGGCGCCAACCTTGTGTAAATTCTCTGAAACGCTAATCATTTGCATATCACAGCATCTTCTTCCTGTCGGTTAAATTTCGCGTCTGTAGCACGTCATCTTCGTGGTGTAGCAGTTTTAATGGCCAGTAGTGTATGTTAAAACAGCGTTCATAATGGCATGTCGTTTTACGGCATGGTAGTTAGGTTGTCAGTCTCAGCTATTATGCACATAGGCGTAATCACGAAACTGTTACGCAAATTGTTAGATTAACATTTACTAAAACGATTCTGATGCCGTACAATAAAAGACAATATGTGAACTTCCATAATACGAAGTAACTTGTGATATTTTCAAAATGACTCTGAGCACTATGGGACTCAACTGCTGAGGTCATTAGTCCCCTAGAAGTTAGAACTAGTTAAACCTAACTAACCTAAGGACATCACAAACATTCATGCCCGAGGCAGGATTCGAACCTGCGACCGTAGCGGTCTTGCGGTTCCAGACTGCAGCGCCTTTAACCGCACGGCCACTTCGGCCGGCTGTGATATTTTCACTGTACCGTATGCATTGATGTAGTTTTAACGTCCTCCAATAGAGCACGCATAACAAAGTGTAATAATTGTTTACTTCCGAAAAGTCTGGCAGTCGCAGACTCAATTGTAGTGTTATCGGTGGAGTGAACTGGTGTCCTTACGTTGCCTTTGTCCTACGTGAGCGACGTGACGTGAACACAGCGTGTCACAGGATCGTGTGAATATTCCAACGACCAAGCACTAAGTGGTGTGATGCCTCTCTGTCCTACGTGGGCAGCATAGTCTTAACGAGAATTAGCGGCGAAGCACTGGGCGGATGTGCCAGCCACTGTGAAATACTTATCAACCAACTTTAAGAAAACTATTTGGTGAAAAAATTTGATTCCTTTGCATCTTACAACCTGGTATCTTCGCTCAGTAAACGACTGGATTTCTTTTCGATATTCGTCATAGTTACTTTGTTGCTCAAAATTAAGCAAATCATTGCATGAGATTTTAAGTGTTTGCGAAGGTATAAAAGACATTGCATAGAGTAAGCGTATGTTTCATGCTAGGTTATACATTGCTCCATATGAAATTTGTCCGACATATCGAAATTATATTTAAATCAGAGAGCAGAAAGATATTTAACTCCGTTCTCGATGTGATGGTTTGCTTGTCTGCAGGAGAATCGTGTACGGTGCACCCAGTTCTGTCCATATGCAGGGTGAATCATATGGTTGTGTCGCTTATTGTATTTCATAAATGGTTCAAAATATCGAAACGAGGTTATTCTTCTTTTTTTAAAATGGTAGCACACAAAGAGATGTGTATTTTGCCATATGTTTCATGTTTAAACTTTTTCTGTCCATTGATATACGGAACCAACTGTAGTTTTTTTCGATAGAACGATGAACTTACATTAACAGCATTTAATATCTCGTTAAAGAAGGATACTGTGGGACTGCACACATAAATATTTATAATAATGTATTTGGGCTACTTAGGTTTAAACAAAACATGTTTGTTGCTATATTACATGATGTAATCGGAGAGTAACTATATCTTTTAATAATTTCGGTTCGCTTCGACACCGTTATTTATAACTATATGTAATGATATCAGCTGCCTAACCTGTCTGTCCAGTAATGTTACTTGAATTGTCTTTATACAGAGGTACTGCATCTAGTACTCTATTTCATTTTCTTTTATCCTGTGATCTCAAGTACCAAATATGATAGCTCGTCCCCATCTTCAGGATTCACACGTCCTGTAGAACAATGTAGCATACTATATGAGCAGTTCCACTGATCAAAGACTGATTAGTAGTTATTTAGGGCCACAATTAGCTTAAATGAGTCCACTTCAACTGTAATGATACAAAGCTAACTCGCCACTTCAATGCCAAGATGCAGAATGTACTTTTGATTAACCTGCATGCACAGGGTAGATAAGCGTTAAAAATAGTTTCACATGTCATCAGTGCCTCCTTCGATCGACCTGCGTGTGGTTAAATGCTATTTGGAGTTAGCAGAAAAAGCTCTCCTGCACAAAATACGTGAGGGGACATGTACAAGGGGACTTACCCTCTGTCATGCACTTCATTGTAGTTGGCAATGTATAGTTGTAGACTTAAACAATGTTCTTGAACAGAACTGATCCAAATTTCAGACATTGAAATTTGAAATACAGACCGCAAATTACGTCCACTTCCTATGAAAATATTGAACCAACTGATCACATCTTCTTTGCGCCGGGGGCGTCGCACGATATCCCGTGCTTGTACGCTGACGTAGATCAATTCAACTGCTGGCGGCCGTTTGATATTTCCGCGCCGTGCTGAGTTCACAACAGTTTGGGCTGTCCACATCCACACTCATGCGCAGCACGAACATCTTATAGGAACAAAGGGCTCTTTGGTAAAACTCAGAATATCGTTAGTACTTTTATCGATAAACACAGTGTCTTGTGTTAATGCCTTTGTAAATATCAAAACACAATGGTGTCTTTCAAAATAGCAAAGTCACGTAGCATGCAATTTTATTTAATGGGCCTATACACTACGGTGGTAAGAAAACGTTATTAAATTTGTAGGTGGTTCAGGGAATACAGAATGCGAATTTAATTCACAGTGGTGCCACATCTGGCAGAAGCAATGCCTCTAGCCCGATTGGCCTTCGAGACGATAAGCTTGTATGACAGATACAGGAACATCATTCTTAGCTGCCTCATCTCTACGTTAGGGATGATCAGTCATAGAGGCTGGTGAGTGCTGGTGTGCCAGTCATGACTGTGGTACCGCGTGTCGATAGCATCCCATGGGTGACATCTGGTTTCGGAGGACAGAGCGGATCAGGTTGTGGAAAGGGGCCACGGTCAATTACTGTTAGTTATACAGGAACACACATAACTTTATTCCTCAAACCAATGCACAGTTTTCTCTTTAAAACGATAAAGATCAATTTACGGCTGAGTGTAACTTCTCCAGAATCAGTTTAAATGATTGCTTTTAAAACACCAGGATTTAGAGTAACGGCTGAAGGCCGTACTTAAGTAAAATTACAATATCTTCTCAGCTAAAGGCCGAATTAATATTTCAGATCAGCTAAGGAAATTCTTTAAAAGGCTAAGGCCATATTGAGGAAAATTCAAGTTAGTTCTTCGGCTGAGAGCCCAATTAAAAAAATTTTCTTTACATAATAAAACGAACCGTTCTAGGCGCTTCAGTCTGGAACCGCGAGACCGCTACGAAGAAATCGTAACAGTCGAATCCTGCCTCTGGCATGGATTTGTGCGATGTCCTTAGGTTAATTAGGTTTAAGTAGTTCTAAGTTCTAGGGGACTGATGACCTCAGATGTTAAGTCCCATAGTGCTCACAGCCATTTGAACCATTTGAATTTTGAACATAATAAAAGAGAGACTTTAAAGATAAGCCTTTACATAATACAACAGAAAAAAAACATCTTAAGAAAAGTTGAAGTATCTTGCCGGCTGAAGGCCCAAGCAATTACTCAAGAATAATTAAAGACAACTTTAAGATAAACATTTACAGAACACGGCTAAAGTCCGTTTCAAGAATTCAATATAATTAAAGAGAAACCTTACAGACAAGGATTGCATATTAAAGCCACAGGTTCTGAAACAAACGCGGCTGCAGGCCTAAACACAGAGCAAACAAGAAATTTAAATAAAACATGGCTGAATGCCTAATTTCAATCATTAAAACAGCACTAATACACTAGAGACGGCAAAGCACAGTACTTACAAAATTACAAAAGGGGAAACATAAATTAAAACAATAAAAAGTGTTGTTCAGAAAATACTCCAGGATCGGCCTGAGAAGGTCCATTACGGGTGTAGTGAAGTGGGACAGGCAGCCAAGGCTTAAGGCCAGAGAAGAGAAGGCAGCACAACTTAGGGACGGTTCACGACCGACCGACAATCTGACCGAATTCCAACCGTCAGATGCAACTGCACAAATAATAGAAAATATCGGCCGATCACGAGTAAACCAAAATACCTATACTTCGGTCACGGCCTGACCAAGATCAAGGCGTCACACACCACTCAAGACAAGTTTAAAAGGATAAAGATCAAGGAAACAACACACACCGCTTGTTACCACACGCGTTAACGGCTGAGGAGAGAACAATCCACTAGAACGAAGAAATCGCAACAGTCGAGTTTTAAGAACAGGCAACTAAATACCCAACTCGAGGATCCTGCTTCGGAGGAAAGAGAAAAATCGCTCACACAGCTAGCGCCTCCAAATGCAACAGCGCGTGCCCACCGCCAAAAGCCACGGCCTGGCTTCGCGCTGTGGAGACTACGTCGCTTCTCAGTTCCAACGAACCGACAAGGTCCAACCACACCCCGACTCGGAAAATTGTTTTCGTCCTGAGGATCCAAGACGTCGTCGAGAGAGACGACCGGCCGAGCAGACGACCAACGCGCGCCCACTTTCGCCGACAGCGGTCCCGGCGAATACTAACACCCTACGGACCCGACCGTTGCTGGCTGCCAACTCTTCCCCGGCTGATACTGGTGTCAGTGCTCCGCAGACCACATGTCGCCATCCGACGACCAGCCAACCGGCCGACCAACGGCCTTCCATCTGCGTTGACCATTCTCGCGGTGCGTACTTCCACCATGTGGACCTGCCTGCTACTGACTGCCAACTAGTCCAACAACCGAGTAACAACGAACCCGACTCAGTCCACAACCCAAAGGGGACTGAGACTCAGAGCCGACTGACTAACATGCGACTGTCTGACTTTCGAGTGACCGTGCCGACTCACTGCACCGACTCACTACACCGACCCGTTCCTGTCAGAGCAGAACCCGGAAATACTCGCAGTCGCTCCACAGATAGCAACAAGAACGTACTATCGATAACGCTGGTGCTGCCACTCACGGACAGCGAAGGTGAGCAAGAACAGTGGCGCCAGAAGACATTAACACAAAACTAAAAGAAAAAGAAATATTCTCGCCATTTCAGAAATGCAGGAAGGACAGGTCACAATCATGAGCCACGGACGGCTCAATGGGCATCGATGTGGATAGCGGAATTGCAGGTTTCTATGAGAAGTCGATAGTGGTCGTGCAGGATCCAGTAGATCCAATGGAGCGCGCCTGCTGAGCGGCACCCGCAGTAGCTCCTGCCGAAATATAGGACACCGGCGGCAGCTACTCAGCCCGCTCACACTCGGATCCATTTCGCTACAAGATGCTACGCAGATGCCGCCTGGTCGTGGCTCTGTCTTCATTGTTCGTTCTTTAGTCAGCGTGATAGCTAGGCTCTGTTTCTTGCTGAATTATTTGTAACGAGTCTTCGTATCCCTGGAGAAAGGCAAGGTAAGTAAACCTTCTGTTTGCTGTGTTATCTGTTTGCTAATGATTTCTGGTCCTGTCCAGTTTTCCTACCACGACAACTGGCGCATCAGTCAGCAGTCTATCTCTCCTTACCGTTCAGTGCGAAGTCAGACACAGTATCTGGCGACGACGTATCGAACCTACACATGGCGGTCTCCGTACTGCTTTCTTACTGCTCTGTCGTCTTGTTGATTGATTTTTGCTGTTATTGGTTGTTTTTTCGGTTCTTTGCTTTCTGGGTACCCAGTGTTTGACTTGCTTGTGCTCTTTATGTTCTATGTTACGTTGTTGCGGCTTTTGCACCCTTTTTTGCTTTCTCTGTGCTTTGTCTTACTGTCCAAGATGGCCGCTGAGTAAGTGACGCCAGAAACCATTTCCAGAAAGTTAAGTGATTTGCACAGGAATATAATTTAGTTTAACACCGACAACAAATTAAATACGTGCATTAGTGCATCGTTTAGTCTTGCCGTTAAAGGTTTGACTTTTCTTTGCGTATTTTTTCAGAAAACACGAAAAGATCGTAACTTCGCGAAATCGCGTTTAGGCTTAAATTTTGTAATCGTGTTTGTTTCTTGTTTCACGGTAATTTGACTAGTTTCTCGGTAACAAATAAGTAAACTACCGTAAATAGCGTATAACTTCATTGTTTTAATACAGATTTCAGAAAAACAGCGTAACTTTATATCAGAAACTTGCTTATATACATTTGTTTATAGGCCTAATTCTCGTAACGTTTTTGGAGAATCAAACTTAAAGTATCTCGTTTAATTGTCCTTTTTTTCATTCCATCGAGTGAAATATATAATAAATAGCGTATACCTTCATTGTTTAAATACATATCTCAGAAAAACAGCGGAATTTTAAATAAGAAACTTGCTTATATACATTTGTGAATAGGCTTAATTCTTGTAACGTCTTTTTTGATTTTCGGTAATTTAATTGATTTATTCTAGCTAAAGTATTATTTTTGCCTTCAGTGAGAAGTGCCTGACTTGCCGTAGAATTGTTAGTTCCGGGGTTTGGTGTGATGGATGCAGTAGTTTTTTTTCATTGGGGGGACTGCAGTGGCGTGGATGTCGGGAAAGTGGATTAGGCTCATCAGTGGTTATGTAGGATTTGCAGCAGAGATAGGAAGATAGTGGAACAGGAGGGGAAAATTGCTGCCCTTCAGGCTGAGCTAGATCAGGCTAGGGAAGATCTGGACAGGTAACGGAGGGAGAAGGGCAAAGAGAGGTGGGAAGTGGCAACAGGTTCAAAAAAATGGTTCAAATGGCTCTGAGCACTATGGGACTTAACATCAGTGGTCATCAGTCCCCTAGAACTTAGAACTACTTAAACCTAACTAACCTAAGAACATCACAAACATCCATGCCCGAGGCAGAATTCGAACCTGCGACCGTAGCAGTCGCGCGGTTCCGGACTGAGCGAGTGGCAACAGGTAACAGAAGGAACAGGCCTAGAACTAAGTCTGACAGTTTTGTGGTGAATGTTAAAAATAGGTTTGACCTGTTGCTTCAGTTAGAAACTGATGAGCCTCAAGCAGAGGTAGGTATAGACAGGACACAACAAACTTTCAATAGGAAATTGAAAAAGAATGTAGGAAAGTCATCGAAAAGAAAGAAAGCTTTGTTGTTAGGCAGTTCTCATGCCAAAGGTGTAGGCCAACTTCTGCAGGAGGAATTAGGACCAGAATAACAGGTCACAAATTTTTTGAAACCGATTGCTAGTGTGGGTCAGGTGACAGAGGATTTAGGTTCACTCTGCAAAGGATTTACCAGGGAAGACACCGTGGTTATTGTGGGAGGGCCAGGGAACAGTATCGACAGAGGTCCTGGGTACAGTATAGAGTGTGACCTGGTAAAGATTGCGTCGGCATCGAGACACACCAGTGTTTAATTTGTATCTGTCCTGAGACGCCATGACCGACCTCATTTGAACTCTTCTGTTGGGAGAGTTAATTTGGAGTTAGAACGGCTGCTTGGGTCGGGTGCGGGGGCTCATATTAGTGTGGTTCCTGTTGATTCTCTCAGTAGGTGGGACTATACCAGGCACGGCATACATCTCAACAGGAAAGGGAAGGGTAAACTGGCTGGGGTAATAGCAGGAAATTTAAGAGGGGGAGGCACTGCCATAAATGGTAAAATACCAGTGGTTACAGGTGTTAGAGTAGCACCTTTTTTAGGATAGGTAAGACAGAAAGATGTCAAGTTCTACGAGAGGTCAGGATTGAAACAAATCTTCAGTTTAGGAAAGAAATTAATCGGTACAATTCTAGCACATTGGATCACCAATCACAGCTGTCAATTATAAATTTTCACCAATCACCAGAAATTTTATCTCCAGCAAGCTGTATCTCAGTCCTAGGTAATTTCATTGATGAATTAAAGTCATCCAACCCAGTTGACATAATCTGCCTCTCTGAACACCATGTGGCCACTGGTATAGGAACCAGGCCTAAGCACAATGAGAAACTCAGACAGGACAGTACTGCAAATGTTAGAATAAGGAAAGGTTCTGATAAAAGTATAATTAAAAGTAATGTAAGTATATTTCATCAAAATATTGGGAGTTTAAAGAATAAAATAGATGAGCTTCTGCAGAATGAGACGAGATACTGGCAGAAGTAAAGCTGTGAGTACCGGGCGTGAGTCGTGCTTCGGTAGCTCAGTTGGTAGAGCACTTGCCCGCGAAAGGCAAAGGTCCCGAGTTCGAGTCTCGGTCGGGCACACAGTTTTAATCTGCCAGGAAGTTTCAGATGAGCTTCTGGTTTGTTTAGAAGATTTAGAAGCTGAGGATGAAATAGATATACTATGCCTGTCTCAGCATCACATTGTTACTGATATGGATAAGGTAAAGGTAAGTGGATATAAGCTCTCTGCACATGTAATTAGAGAAAATATGGAGAAAGGAGGAGTTGCCATGTAAGTCAAAAGTTATCATTGTACAAAAAGTATAGAAACAAAAACGTTTTGTGTAGAGAAACATATAGAAGCATGTGCTTGTGAGCTTAAATTAAATAAAGGCACATTTATAATTGTAACTGTATATAGGTCCCCATCGGGAAATTTTCATCTATTAC
This sequence comes from Schistocerca americana, assembly GCF_021461395.2. NCBI lineage: Eukaryota > Metazoa > Arthropoda > Insecta > Orthoptera > Acrididae > Schistocerca > Schistocerca americana. The sequence continues at coordinate 778,329,040 of NC_060120.1, forward strand.
TGAAAAATTTGGACTCCTTGTTGTGCTATCTTTCATACAGGGGGAAGCAAATTATTATTTGTGGGGACTTCAATGTAGATTCTCTGAAAGAGGGTAATAGGAAAAATGACCTTGAAGTATTACTCAGTTCTTTCAATTTGACACCCGTTATTGATTTTCCTACTCAGGTGGTAAAGGATAGCAGCTCACTGATAGATAACTTCTTTATAGACCAAGATAAGTTTAAACAGATAAATGCTCAGCCTGTTGAGAATGGTCTTTCTGATCATGGTGCACAGCTAGTTACAATATATGACATAGCTCCATTCAACAGTACTAAACAGTCCTCCAAAGTAGTATGTTCAGTTAACGATTTAACAATTGCAAATTTCAGGGAAAGCCTACAGCAGTTAGCCCGGGATGAGGTGTACCGTGAACCTGACACCAATTTAAAATATAATTTATTTCATGAAACTTTTGTAAATGCATTTTAAAACTGCTTCCCCAAGAAAATAGTTAAATATACTCGTAAGAAACTATGTAACAAACCATTGCATACTAAGGGTATAAAAATATCTTGTAACCGGAAAAGGGAAATGTATCTGACAGCAAGAAAGAGTAGTGACCCAGAAACTATCAAACACTATAGAAACTACGGTGCTATATTAAGAAAAATTATTAAAAAAACCAGAAGTATGTGTATCATGTCTGATATCAGCAACTCTGATAATAAAATTAAAACAATTTGGAATATTATTAAAAGAGAAACAGGTTAACCAAGAGCACAGGAAGACAGTATTACCATCAAATTGAATGAAAACTTTACGAACAAAAAGTCAGAAGTTGAAAATATTTTCAATAATCATTTTCCAAATGTTGTGGATGTAGTACGATCCAGGTGTTCATTAGAAGATGCTAGGCTGTTAATGGAAGAGGCCATACCTATGCAATTTGATACAACTGAAACGTCACCCACTTCTCCCTCTGAAATTAGGAAAATAATAAACTTGCTTAAAAGCAAAAAATCACATGGAATTGATGGCATTTCCAGCAAAATACAAAAAGCTTGTTCTCAACAGATAAGTAAGATTCTCAGCCACATGTGTAATAGCTCTCTGGAACAGGGCATTTTCCCTGTTAGACTGAAATATGCAATTGTTATACCTTTGCATAAAAAAGGGGATAGATCTGATGTCAACAATTACCATCCAGTCTCCCTTCTAACAGCTTTATCCAAAATTATTGAGAAAGTAATGTATTCAAGAGTAGCTTCACATATCTGTAAAAATGAAGTACTAACAAAACGTCAGTTTGGTTTCCAGAAAGGTTTTTCAACAGAAGGTGCCATGTATGCTTTCACCAATCAAATTTTGAATAATCTGAATAACCGAACACCACCCATTGGGATTTTTTGTGATCTCTCAAAGGCTTTTGGTTGTGTAAATCATGAAATTGTGCTAGACAAGCTCAAGTATTGTGGCATGAGTGGGACAGTGCACAAATGGTTTAATTCATACCTAACTGGAAGAGTGCAGAAAGTTGAAATAAGCAGTTCTCACAATATGCAAAGGTCAGCACATTCCTCAAACTGTGGAACTATCAAGAATGGGGTTCCACAAGGGTCAGTCTTGGGTCCTTTGTTGTTCTTAATATATATTAATGACTTGCCATTCTATATTCATGAAGAGGCAAAGTTAGTTCTCTTTACTGATGATACAAGTATAGTAATCACACCTGAAAAACAAGAAATAACTGATGAAATTGTCAATAATGTCTTTCAGAAAATTACTAAGTGGTTCCTTGTAAACGGACTCTCACTGAATTTTTACAAGACACAGTACATACAGTTCTGTACAGTAAATGGTATGACGCCATCAATAAATATAGACCTTAATCAGAAGCATATAGCTAAGGTAGAATATTCAAAATTTTTAAGTGTGTCCATTGATGAGAGATTAAATTGGAAGAAACACATTGATGATCTTCTGAAATGTTTGAGTTCAGCTACTTATGCAATAAGGTTCATTGCAAATTTTGGTGGTAAACATCTTAGTAAATTAGCTTACTATGCCTATTTTCACTCATTGCTTGCATATGGCATCATGTTGTTGTTGTTGTTGTTGTGGTCTTCAGTCCTGAGACTGGTTTGATGCAGCTCTCCATGCTGCTCTATCCTGTGCAAGCTTTTTCATCTCCCAGTACCTACTGCAACCTACATCCTTCTGAATCTGCTTAGAGTATTCATCTCTTGGTCTCCCTCTACGATTTTTACCCTCCACGCTGCCCTCCAATACTAAATTGGTGATCCCTTGATGCCTCAGAACATGTCCTACCAACCAATCCCTTCTTCTGGTCAAGTTGTGCCACAAACTTCTCTTCTCCCCAATCCTATTCAATACTTCCTCATTAGTTATGTGATCTACCCATCTAATCTTCAGCATTCTTCTGTAGCACCACATTTCGAAAGCTTCTATTCTCTTCTTGTCCAAACTATTTATTGTCCATGTTTCACTTCCATACATGGCTACACTCCATACGAATACTTTCAGAAATGACTTCCTGACACTTAAATCAATACTGGATGTTAACAAATTTCTCTTCATCAGAAACGCTTTCCTTGCCATTGCCAGCCTACATTTTATATCCCCTCTACTTCGACCATCATCAGTTATTTTGCTCCCCAAATAGCAAAACTCCTTTACTACTTTAAGTGCCTCATTTCCTAATCTAATTCCCTCAGCATCACCCGACTTAATTAGACTACATTCCATTATCCTTGTTTTGCTTTTGTTGATGTTCATCTTATATCCTCCGTTCAAGACACTGTCCATTCCATTCAACTGCTCTTCCAAGTCCTTTGCTGTCTCTGACAGAATTACAATGTCATCGGCGAACCTCAAAGTTTTTATTTCTTCTCCATGAATTTTAATACCTACTCCGAATTTTTCTTTTGTTTCCTTTACTGCTTGCTCAATATACAGATTGAATAACATCGGGAAGAGGTTACAACCCTGTCTTACTACCTTCCCAACCACTGCTTCCCTTTCATGTCCCTCGACTCTTATAACTGCCATCTGGTTTCTCTACAAATTGTAAATAGCCATTCGCTCCCTGTATTTTACCCCTGCCACCTTTAGAATTTGAAAGAGAGTATTCCAGTCAACATTGTCAAAAGCTTTCTCTAAGTCTACAAATGCTAGAAACGTAGGTTTGCCTATCCTTAATCTTTCTTCTAAGATAAGTCGTAAGGTCAGTATTGCCTCACGTGTTCCAGTGTTTCTACGGAATCCAAACTGATCTTCCCCGAGGTTGGCGTCTACTAGTTTTTCCATTCGTCTGTAAAGAATTCGTGTTAGTATTTTGCAGCTGTGACTTATTAAACTGATAGTTCGGTAATTTTCACATCTGTCAACACCTGCTTTCTTTGGGATTGGAATTATTATATTCTTCTTGAAGTCTGAGGGTATTTCGCCTGTCTCATACATCTTGCTCACCAGATGGTAGAGTTTTGTTAGGAGTGGCTCTCGCAAGGCTATCAGTAGTTCTAATGGAATATTGTTTACTCCCGGAGCTTTGTTGCGACTCAGGTCTTTCAGTGCTCTGTCAAACTCTTCACGCAGAATCATATCTCCCATTTCATCTTCATCTACATCGTCTTCCATTTCCATAATATTGTCCTCAAGTACATCGCCCTTGTATAGACCCTCTATATACTCCTTCCACCTTTCTGCTTTCCCTTCTTTGCGTAGAACTGGGTTTCCACCTGAGCTCTTGATATTCATACAAGTCGTTCTCTTATCTCCAAAGGTCTCTTTAATTTCCCTGTACGCAGTATCTATCTTACTCCATCATATTTTGGGGTAATTCATCACCGAGGGATAAAGTATTTATTGCGCAAAAGCGTGTATTCAGAATAATAGCTGGAGTCCACTCAAGATCATCCTGCAGACATTTATTTAAGGATGTAGGGATATCAACAGTAGCTTCTCAGTATATATACTCTCTTATGAAATTTGTTATTAACAACCAAACCCAATTCAAAAGTAATAGCAATGTGCATATCTACAATACTAGGAGAAAGGATGATCTACACTATTCAAGAGTAAATCTAACTTTGGCACAGAAAGGGGTGAGTTATACTGCTACTAAAGTCTTTGGTCACTTACCAAATAGTGTCAAAAGTCTGACAGATAACCAACAAGTATTTAAGAAGAAATTAAAAGAATTTCTGAATGACAACTCCTTCTACTCCATAGAGGAATTTTTAGATATAAATTAAGAAAAAAAGAAAAAAACCAAACAAAAAAATTATTAAAAAATTAAAAAAAAACAAAAAAATAAAAAAGTTGTTATATTAACTTAATTATGTTGTTAAATTAACTTAATTATGTTATGTATTGGAAAATTTGACTCGTGCCACATCATTACGAAATGTCGTATTCATGATCCATGGAACTAGTATTAATCTAATCTAATCACAGTATGTATTTATGCACTGCGCAATTTACAATGGCTACTCCTTCACAATATCATGCTGGTCCACCTGCGGTTGATCTGCTCGGTTTCCCAGTTTATTCAGTGTCAGTGTCAACAAATGGCGCAACTGTTTGTAGTGTTGAATCGCAACACGACGGCGCGGATGACTTCACAAAGGTGCCGGACCCAATAGCAGCGCCACTGCATGCACTGCCCCTGAATGTGCCGCTATTTCGTGAGTCGAGGCGAACAGGGACTGGACAGAGTACGTTGCACAGTTCAACGCACATGACGCAGTACACCACGTACCTGGTGCTGACAAACATTAGTTAGCCACGGCATGAGTGACTGTTTATAGAGTTTACGCGAAGTTATTGCAAGCGCTTACGAAGTATTATGTGGTTGGTTGGTTGACTTGGGGGAGGTGACCAAACAGTGAGATAATCTGTCCAATCGAATTAGGGAAGGATTGGGAAGAAAGTCGGCTGTGCCTTTTCAAAGGAACCATCCCGGCATTTGCCTGAATCGATTTAGGGATATCAAGGGAAACATAAATGTGGATGGCCGGACACGGGTTTAAACCGTCGTCCAACCGAATGTGAGGTATTACGGAGACATAGTTCAAGTGGCGACTGCCTGTTACAAATTCTTTAGGTTGCATAAGCAACAAGGACAGACATACTGTCAGTGGGTCAATGATTTGCAAGACCTCACTAGACAGTGTAGATTCGAATGTAACTGTGGAAAATACTACAGTGATACGATGGTTCGTTACACTATCACGCATAATGTAGCTGACTGTCGGTTTTGGGAACTCTTGTTACGTACCTAGACCATTCCTTGAAACAGGCTCTTCATATTCTAGATTACTATGATTGCTGCGAAACTGCAGCAGACAGTGCTAAAGCCAAAGCGCTTGCATAAACACTTGCCACGTCCGGCACAAGGTGTGAAGTCGTGCCCTTGCTGTAATACGGCACATAACGGCCGATCTTACCCTCGCGTGAAGCGAAGCAAATGTGGACAGGTACAGTGTGCGTTACATAAGTGTAAGGAACCCCTTTTGCTACTCCTTCATGCAAATCTAAGTCCCAATGTGTAGACCCACAGTATTGTCACTATAAACCTGCAGTGCAACAGCCTGTCAGGAAAGGCTCCCTGCAGTGTTACGTGAGGGTGGCAAAGTTTTTGTCTCTCTCAATATTGCTGGACAATCAGTCCATTTGCAACTCGACACTGACGCTTCAGTTACTTTGCTCAACCGTAGCACTTCCGAATTGCTTGTAAATCCTAAGTCGTGCACATCGCACCACGCGATGACGGCGTATAACGTCCAAGACATTCGCATCTTAGGCACTTGTAACCTTCCTGCCATTTCCCGAAATGTGACATTTAGAATGTTTTTCTCCCGAAATAGTGTTACTATTTTTGCCTGGACTATCTTGATTTTTTTGGGTTAAGCATTCAGCACAATGTACTTTTCTGTTTATTCCTTTGATCCTCGAGACATTGTTGATAGGTAATGTGCAGAATTTCAGTATGGTTTCCTGAGAGTTTGGGAAAAGCTAATAATTTCGTTGCTCATGTGGCAACAAAGGACAATGAACAAAGACGTTTCGTCGAAGCTCATCCTGTTTCTCACGCTCTTCGAGAACAGGTGACTAGGGAAGTAATTGCTTTGCAAGACAGTGGGGTCGCAGCGAGCATTACTTCCAATCAGTGGACGTCCCCTATTGTTATTCTAAAGCAGCTATCTGGCAGACTCCAGCTGTGCGCCGATTTTAAGAAAACTATGAATCCTCAAACAGTCACTGACAGTTATCCTTTCCCACTTAAGGAAGAATTGTTGGATACATTGGGTGTCAGTCGTTACTTTTCCAAAACTGATTTTTACAACGCTATCTTGCAAATACCTCTGGATGAGTGATCGAAGCAAGTCTCTCTCAGTTAATACTCATCTGGAATCTTCAAATTTTTGAGACATCCGTTTTGCAATGCTTCCGCACCCGCCGTCTTTCAGCGCTTTCTGGCGCTACTGACTGCAGAAGATCCTTTTCGCTTAAATTATTTAGTTGATATTGTCATCTCCCTCCTGAAGAAATTAGCAATCTTCGCACTCTGTTTCAAATGTTGTCTGTAGCTGGACTCGAATGTAACAGATATAGAAGCGCGTTTCTTTCATACGGAACTTGATTACTTAGGAAGTGGCATTAATAGACAGGGTGTTTATGCATTGCAATCACAGCGGCTTGTTATCCGTGGCCTTCCACCCCCACGAATTGTACGGGAATTCTAGTGCGTGTTAGCGATGCTCAGGTATTACATCCGATTTATTCATTATGTCAGTGAAATTGCGGCTCACTTTCATCGCTTGCACAGGAAGAAATTTCGTTTTGTTTGGTTAGTCTGCATTGTTTAATCATCGATGCCTTCTTCATTTTGATACAGGTAAACCTGTAGTTTTGGCTGTGCTTGTTGATTCTTAAGCATAGACGCAGTTTTGTTGAATGGATTCTGGTTCTATTGATAGGCCGATTGCTTTGCTTTGAAGTTGTTGAACAAAGCTCAATGTGACTATTCGCAATTGAAAACGAGGCTCTTGCCATTGTCTGTGGTGTCAATGAGTTTCACCAATATATTTTTGTCACAACATTTTTCTAGGTAACTGACCATAAACGTCTACAACCTTTGTTTTAGCATTTCTTAATCAGTCCCAACTCGCAGAGCGCAGAAGCTGCAACGATGGGCTCTTCTTTGGTCACATTTACCAATATGAGATTTAATATCGGCCCACTCCTAAGGAAGCCAACGTAGATGGCCTTTCTCACCTCCCTATTGGCCCAAATTCCTCATTACATGGACGCTCTCCTTCTTGTTGCACAGGACACAGATGTTTTGCGTAGTTTTCCACTTAATCACGGAAAATTGCCAACGTCATAGAGGCGGATCTTGATTTCCAGATTCTGTTGTACTACATCCGCTCTGGTTGGCAACATTCAGACAAACATATTCGTAGCAGCTTGCGCGACGTCATTGCGCTTGACACAGACTGGTTGCTCAAATTAAGCAGTTGACTTCACAGTGCCAAGACTGTGCTGAACATGTCCGCCCCATCTCAGCAGTTCTTTGAGTGGCCCAAACCTAAAAACTTTGGCAACGTTTTCACTTGGATTTCGCGGGTCGTTACTAGAATATTCGTTGGCTCACCGTCGTTGACACTTTCAGCAAATTTCCGTTCCTGGTTACTATACACTCTACTACGGCTGGTTCCAGGGTTTGTCATCAATATTTTGCCTCGAGGGATGGCCTGAAGTGACAACTGACAAGGGACCCCAATTCGTTGCCGCCGAGTTCGAACAGTTTTGCACCATTACAACATTAAACACGAGTGCACCGGTCCAGCCGCAATCCAAAGGGGAAGAGGAATCCTTTTTGCAAATATTTAAGTATACAGCTGGAAAAACTTTGTGCCTCCTCCACAGCCTCCAGTGCTGTTGCTCTTCTTGCCTTACTGCCGCACCCAGCCATGCTCAGGCCTTTGTCGACGGAGTTGTTACATAAACGGCGCCATCACACCTTCCTTGAGTTGCTGCGCCGCCACGGCGGGCGACGTCCACTCCACACGGACAGGCAAAGTATTACACTAATGATTCGGTTTTTACAGACTGCGTGGTGGATGAAGCCGCTGGGAGCGACATACCATTGTATAACTATTGGGCGTTCTATGTTTCTCCTGCAGGGACCGAGAGGATAGCTGCAACGTCACCAGACTCAAATTAGTCAATGTGAATTGCATGATCCTGCTGCACGCCCAGTGAACCCTGCTTCCAGTGGCTCTGGTTTACGAGCGTCTTCTGCTGCCGGAATATAGGACGTCTGGTGGCTACTCAGCCCACACGCGCACAGCTACTTTGCAGACACCTCCTAGTCGCGTTTCTGGTTTCACCGTTCGTGCTTTAGTGCAGAGAGATGTCATGTCACTGGGACAAGAGTTTGATGGAATGGTTTGACGGACACAGTGACGAATTCCAATTGATATACTGGCCCCCCAACTCGCCAGATTAGAACCCGATCGAACATATCTGGGATGAGTCAGAGCTCGTCGCCCCCCTCCCCGAAATTTACGGGAATTAGGTCACTTGTGTGTGCAGATGGTTGCCAAGTCCCTTCAGCGACCTACCAAGGCCTTATTGCTTTCATGTGATATATTAGTGGATATGATACTAAACAGTTGTATGGAGGGCCGTGAGTTTAAAACTCACCTGGACTGTACAATTTTAATTTCTATATTCGGTTCGAGTACATTCTGGAAGTATCCACAAATGGCAAGAATCATTGCACTGGAATGTTTTGTAGCTGTATATATACTGCATGTGTTCTGGCCGGAGGCAGTTCGATTCCGTCTCTTGCATGTGCAAGTGCTGAATAAACCTTCGTTAAGTGAAGTTAGTGTTCGTCATTCATCTAATTACACCTTATTCTGCGTGACAATAAATATATATATATATATATATATATATATATATATATATATATATATATATATATATATACTGTGTTTGTAACTTCTTGAGATTTTTTTATGACAACATGTTATCAAATTAAATCCTATTATCAAAGTAATAAAAATATATTATATTTAAAAAATGGGTATATAAAGATGGAATCGTACTCCCGTGCAACGTTGTGTCAAAAGTTCAAAGCAATCGGTCATAAACTTCGGGAGATTTTGGATCGAAACATCTACATTTTCTATGTAAGTACAAACGCGGATGTTTGTTTCTTCAAAAACTCAATCCCTGAGAGTTTTTCATGGACTGCTTTGAAATTTTGACACAACGTTGCATTCGAATACTCAAGTGTTTTTATGTAACTATTGGAACCCGCCGGGTATATAAGTAATAAAGTGGTAAACGTCTTTGCTCAAAATCGTTGATCTTCGAAAGTTTTTGAGAGATTGCTTTGAAATTTTGACACATCGTTGAATTCTAATACGGGCTTGTTTATAGGTACTTAATTCTTTAATGTATGTGTATTTTTATACACATAATATAGAAATCTGTATATGTAATACATAAAGGGAAGACATTGGTATTGAAACTCTCAAAATTTACCTTTCCGTTTATCTCAGATTTTTGCACTTTACTCTGATAAATATTTAGACATATATAGATTATATACTTTTCAGTATACAAATATATATAAAATATACAATAGTGAAACGTTGCTAATAAACACGAAAGTATTTTATGATTAGAGCTACTACAGAATCTGAATTTCCAGTAACAATAAACAAGGTTGAAGGTCAGAGGGAGAGGGGAAAGCGGAGATGGACAGAGAAATGGGAGGAAATGGACATAGAGTGGCAGGAGGTGATGGAGAGAGAGAGAGAGGGGATAAGGTGATGGACAGAGAGAGGGAGAAGGAGGAGGAGATAGACGATAAGAGAATAAAAGCTTTTGAAGTGTGGTGCTTCAGGAGAATGCTGAATGTTAGGTGGGTAGAGCGAGTACCTAACGAAGGTATGCAGAATCTAATTGGGGAGAAGAGAGTTTTATGACACTACTTGACTGAAAGAAATTCTAGGTTGATAGGACATATACTTAGGAATTATGGAATTGTTATTTGCTAATGGAGGGAGGCTAAGCTGGATGTTAGCTGCAGAGATGAATCATCTTACACAGGAGAGACTAGGCTGAGACCTTGATTAACTCTTCTCACTGTCGACTACAATAAAAATAACAGCATACAGAGTTAGCGTACAGATGCTTTCATCTATTGTTTGAATTGGAAGGACGTGTTATGCACAGCTGACTCAGTGACAAGTGATAAAACGTAGTATAAAGGTGAAAATAAATTCTAAAATAATCTACGTCGAGTACTTCATTATTAGAATATGAGTTCCACGGGACAAAAAGTTCCCTCTCGATGAAGCGAATTTCTCATGCCGTGTTTGTACAATTAGGCGAGTGTGGAATTGTTGGTTCTAAGGGGGTTCTAATCAACGATGAACGAATCGTGGAGAATCGATTGTGTCAGGCCTGATGCTTGATTTCTTTCGCAGTGCTGGTTCGACGTTGGAGCATTGCATACACGATCTTATCATAAGTATCCGGATACTCATATTTAACGCGTAATTGACCACTAGATGTCATGAGAGTCAGACCCGCTTGCGTAGAAGGATGCCGACAGCGTTGTCAGAAGAGAAACGGTAGCAGCAGAACAGGTTCGTTAGGAGAACACAGCGACTTTGAGCGTGGACTAATTGTTGGATGTCACCCGAGTAACAAACCCATTAGGGACATTTCAACCCTTCTAAAGCTGCCCAAGTCGATTGTAATTATTCTGAGCTAAACCAAGATCTGGCCAACGGGCTTGCCGCAGTGGTAACACTGGTTTCCGTCTGATCACCGATGTTCAGCGCTTTCGGGCTGGGCTATCACTTGGATGGGTGACCATCCGATCTGCCGAACGCTGTTAGCAAATGGGGTGTGCTCAGCCCTTGAGGGGCAAACTGAGGAGCTACTTCATTTGTGAAGCAGCGACTCCGGTCTCGTAAACAGACATACAGCCGAGAGAGCGGTGTGCTTACTACATGCCCCTCCATATCCGCATCCAGTGACGCCTGTGTGCTGAGGATGACATGGCGTCCGGTCGGTACCGTTGGGCCTTCCAAGGCTTCTTCGGATGGAAATCAAGACCTAGCGCACATCATTTACTATCGGACAGGGACCGTCGAACATCACGGAGGGTGGTTGTAGAAGATAGCTAGAAGCCAGCGGAAGGACACAGACGTCAATTCCAAAGTGCGACCAGCTGTCCAGCTAATACAGTGAGTGCACGTAACGACTTAGAAAGAATGGTGTACAATGGTCTAGTAGCTCCCCATTAGCCACATATTTCTGTTGCCAGTGCTAAGCGATGCTTGAGGTGGTCTAAAGAACGACTCCACTGTATAACGGAAGACTAGAAACGAGTGGTTTGGAGTGGTGTATCACGCTGCTCCCTCTGGCATTCCGATGGAAGGGTTTGGGTTGTTTGAATGCCTGGAATACGTTACCTTCCATAACGTATGGTGTCAACGGTGAATTATGTAAGAGGTGGTATTGCAGTATGGGGCGTCTGCAGTGGTTAGGATTTGGTCCTTTCACTGCGGTACAGAAAACGCTAAATGCGGAACCATATGACCAAATTTTACAGGAGTATGTACTTCATACAATAAAGGAACAGTCCAGAGACGATGACTGTTTGTATCAGCGTAACAACGCACCATGTCGTAAAGCAACATTTGTGAGGCAGTGGGTCTGTGGACTACAGCGTTCCAGAAATGGACTGGTCTTTCCAGATTTCTAACATGAACCCAGTGGACAACTTTCAGATGTGTTAGAACGTCAACTTCAGAGCTCAGCTCCCAACATCACTACCTTTTCTGATTCTGGCATTTGAAGAAGAGTTGGTACCATTCCTCCAAAGACAGTCAGGCACCTCATAGAATGTGTCTCCAATATATTTCAAACTGTCATAAAGAAGAAAAGGTGCGCACACCTCATATAAATGATCACTATAGGTGACTCGGTTGCACTTGTGGTCTGGGGGTAGCGTCTTTGATATGTGGTAACGTCCTCGGCCCCAGGTTCGAAACCCACCATCGCTTAAGTTTTGAATAAAATCGTCAGTACTGTCGGCCGATGACTTCCGGCATAAGAAGTCACTGTCTTTTTGCCAACGGTCTTGTCAAAGAGGGCGGAGGACCGGCAGAGGTTCAGCGGACTCTCTTGCCCTTGGGGTGGAAGAATTGCCCTCTACCATGCAATGATCTGTGTCAGGCGGAGTATAATGTAAATGTAGCTGCAGTAAAGAGACAGAGTGTTAAGTCTTGAACGATTTCTAGTTCAATCTATCCTACTGCGATACGTAAATGCATGGTACGGACAGCCGCCGTTGTGGCAAAGCGGTTCTAGGCACTTCAGTCGGGAACCACGCGGCTGCTGCGGTCGCAGGTTCGAATCCTGCCCCGGGCATGGATGTGTGTGATGTCCTTAGGTTAGTTAGGTTTAAGTAGTTCTAAGTCTAGGGGACTGATGACCTCAGATGTTAAGTCCTATAGCGCTTAGAGCCATTTGAACCATGGTACGGACTATCGTGGGGAACATGTTCCGACAGCAAGCACCGTTGAGCAACATTACGGACAAACAAGTGTTACGATATGGGGCGTCACTCCACACCGTGTATTGAGGACTACAGGGAGTGGACAAAGATATTGAAAAAAGAGAAAGACTAAAGACTACACATTAGCACACCTAATACACTGTACGCATTAAAAGCAGCTTGTAGTCGTCTCGGAATGGATAAAAACAGGTCTCGTATGACTTTCATGGGAATCTTATGCTATTCGTACTGCAAAATAGTGGCCAGTTCGGGTAATGACGATGCAGGTGGATAGCGATCAGGCAGCCGTCTCTCCAAAGTAGACCACAAAGACTCAATAATAATGAGATCTTGTGACTGTGGTGCCCAGGGGAGATGCGACAGAGCGTCCCCACTATACACAAAAAAAAAAAAAAAAAAAAAAAAAAAAAAAAAAAAAAAAAAAAAAAAAAAAAAAAGAGAAAAAAAAAATCGTGATATGGGATGGACGCCGCGCGGGATTAGCCGAGCGGTCTCAGACGCAGTCATGGACTGTGCGACTTACCCCGACGGAGGTTCGAGTCCTCCCTCGGGCATGGGTGTGTGTGTTTGTCCTTAGGATACTTTAGGTTAAGTAGTGTGTAAGCTTAGGGACTGATGATCTTAGCAGATAAGTGCCATAACATTTCACACATATTTGAACGTTTATGGGACGGACGAGATCAGGTAAAATGGTCACGTAATCGTTGGCAGCAATGCGACTTTGTAGGGAAACCATGGGTTCATTGAATACCACGATACAGCTGTCCAAACCATCATCGGTCCCCTGCCATGTTTCATTCTTGCGACCTAAACTCCGCCAGAAGTTAGAAACAGTGTGAAACAGGACCTACTCGGCCAAACGACTTTCTTCTATTGATCCTTAGTCCAGTTTTTATGGGTTTGGCGTCACGTTTTCTTGTTATCGGCATTTACATCAGAGTTCAGTGGTTTCGGAATTCCAGCTCGCGCTACAATTCCCTGCTTATGGAGCTCCCCTCGGTTTTTTTTTATTTTTTTATTTTTTATTTTTACAGGGTTCGCGAGTGCGGCATTCAGTTCTGCAGTGATTTTTGAGGCTATCGTCCCCTTATTTTTGCAGACAGTCCTCTTACTGTCACGATCACATACTTTAGTCTTCTTTGTGACTTGGCGGATGATGTTTTTCTGCTATTCCTGTATGCAGTATAAATATTCGATACGGTGCTTCTTGAAACATGGAAGACTTTGGCTCCTTTGTTTGCGGAAGCACCCACCACACGAGCTCAGACAAGTTGTCCACGTTCGAAGTCACTTAACTCCGGTACAGTCCATTGACAGTTACACTAAACAGTGTACTTACCACCACTGCCACTCAAAACGTTTTGAGGACATTGCACGGGTGCCGTTCGTTGTCACTCCTTCAACCTGACGGCTTGGCTAGTAACTGCATTTACGTTGAAGTATGCACTTCTCACAGTGTTTCCGAGTTTCTGTCCAGCTCCCGTATCCGAACTGAAGTACGTGCATCTACGTCCGAAGGAGCTGCACCTCTTTCTGGCCAATCCACGCTTCTTATGTCATCAAGACAACGCCCGGCCATATCTAACGAAATATGGGCAAGATTCTGAACAGTTACCTGACATACCGTCTATCAAGCAAAAAATGGTTCAAATGGCTCTGAGCACTATGGGACTTAACATCTGAGGCCATCAGTCCCCGAGAACTTAGAACTACTTAAATATAACTGACCTAAGGACATTCATGCCCGAGGCAGGATTCAAACCTGTGACCGTAGCGGTCGCGTGATTCCAGACTGAAGCGCCTAGAACTGCTCGGCCACACTATCCGGCGTCTATCAACCACACGTGGGAAATGGTTGGACGTCCAATTGTACATCAGTCTCACAGTAAACACTGTTAAAGTTTTGGACTTGCACACAAGCCGTGTGGACTGAGACTCGTTTAGATTGTTTCTCCACCGTATATGATAAATGAAATGTATTCGCAGTTGCGAATAGGGACAACCATGAGCTGTATAAGGGAATGACTGCAGTGCAAATTTGTGCAGGACCGGGACTCGAACCCGGATTTCCCGCTTTAGGCGAGCGGTTGCCTTAACCACTTTTGCTATCCGTGCACGACTCACGGCCAGACCCAAACTTCCATATGTCGTCTTTCCTGTGTCACAGCCTGCTCTCGTACACACATTATGTAATTCTCGTACAGGGGAATAGATTCTAACTGAAAGTCGCTGCCTGGTATCGGCGGATAAATGTGAGACTGCATATTTATCCGCCGATACCAGGCAGCGACTTTCAGTTAGAATCTATTCCCCTGTACGAGAATTACATAATGTGTGTACGCAGCAGGCTGTTTTGTTAAGAACATCGATGCAGTATTCCTTGGACATGCATGCATGTTGGGAGGAACATTCCCTCGATCTTCTTAACGACGCAGGTACTACAATATTGTACATATGCGATTGCATAGTATGACGTAGAGTAGCCCTGTTCGTAGCGTGTTAGAGATTCGCACCATAAGAAACCTCAAGGAGTTTAAATACAATTCTGCAATCATAATCTTTTATTTATCATCCTGTTTCTGCATATAAGAAGAATATAACTGCAATGAAATTCATTGATTTGCAGAATCTGTGTCTAGGGCCCCATCTTAAATTTGAAACTGAATACGCAAAACTGTCATTAGGTTAGGAAATGTGTCTGAAATCTCTTTACCATCATATCAAACATTTTAACAAGATAGAAAGCTAGAGACCACAATGTACGATGTGTACGGTATGCAGTTGTTCATCTTTGCTACTGTGAAACACGTCTCTTCTACTGCAAGCTCTTTGCTTTCCATATTTTTTAGTTACCACGGGTTCCAAAGTGCATACCGTAAGAGCTGTTAACACCTGTTTATGGTTGCTACTGTGAAACACATCTCTTGTAGTGAACAAGTGCTCATAGCACTTGCGGCGTGCATTTTAGAGCCTGTGTTTAATAGACTTTTATGTTCCGAGTGATCGTTCCCGTCATATTCCTGAATATCGACCATTCCTTCCGAGACACGCCATAAGGATATCATGGAGCCCTGCTGGTAATTTGGGACTCCTCAATATCTAATAAACGAAAGGGCGCATTCTGGTGGTGAATGTATCAATTTCAATAACTCGTTCGTAGCTACCCGTGTAGAGGACCTTTCAGTTACCTAGTTTTACCAGTGAGCAGTCAGGTTATCTTACTTTCACCACTGCCAGAAACTTTTAGAGGCAGAATTTTATGCCAGTAGTACTATAGCAATGCCAATGTAACAACTCGTTATAATATTTTCTTTGTATTACACACGTATCGAGGATTATGGTCCAGTATCATAATTTTACTTTATAACATTCCGTGTTGGTTCTAAGAACCTTCAGTATTAAAGGGGCGAAATTACAGTCGCTGCAGAATTTCTGTTCAATTTCGTATTGCAAATGCCTTATAAACAGTTAACGCCTAGAAGGAACAAAAACGAAAGGTTTGGGGTAAACAAGCCTTGATAAGACCTTCATGGGCACTATCAGAGTAAAGAATGGGACTATTGAAAGGCAGATAAACGGTTTTATGTGCCTGCAGAAATCCTACGAAGGCTGATCTGTCTTGACGTGTCTCTAGAAGAACCAGTAAGTAGAAAAATTGGGAGGAATCCGATTTTGTCCACTGGTGTGGACGAAGACCTTGTTCAATAATGAGTTATAATGCAATGTAAATTTAGTGCCGTCACATGAGACGATATGTGGCGTTTGGCTATCCACTTATGTGAGAATAATAGAATCCGGCATCCATTCCTGGTGAAGTGACAGGAGCGCCTAGTTCGACCATTTCAAGAACAGCCACAAACGTGTTTTTCCTGTCGTAACGAAAAGGAACGACTTTTTCAAATATTCTAGAAGCTGGGCTAGATGAATACGCTGATTCGATCGTACGTTTAGTGTGGAAGTAATAGGCATAGCCTTGTGCAAAGCAGGATCCCTCCAGTGACTGGTCTAGAAGTAAACGCCAGATAGCTGCTTTTAGTGCTTCAGATCGGGAGAGTCTCATGTCAGTTGTGTTTTCAACGAGTGACGGAGAAACTTTTATCCCACTCGGTAGACACTTCAATGAAAGGGGTCCCACACGGTACTGTTCGGACATGTCATTCTTCTGGGACGATTCAAAGAGATCTATTTGCAGACTGGTTCAATCATTTCGCTGAGAAGATTAGTGCCACAGCGAAGGATCCTATCCTAATTCTGACAGGAATTATACGCACACAAAAATATTCAGGTGGTTGACATGGCACAGAAAAATCACATCATAAGCCCTCCTTATCATACAAGGACGCAACCCTTGGACAAGAAATTTATGGTCCTGGTAAAACATTACTGCAGCGAAAATATTCGACCTTGGATGCGCCGTTATGACAGACCTCCTAGATCACTCCATTTCAGAATGCTTGTCAAGTGGTTTCCGAGTTATTGGAAATTATCCCTGCAACCGACAGGTTTTTACTGAAGCAGATTTTGCTTGCTCTTGGAGCAATATGGCAGAGCTGGATGTTCGAAGTCTCCAACAAAACAAGTGAATTGTTTCCTCAAATGATAAATTGCTATTACATCTTCTCAAGAGATGAAATCCGAGAGTTATCCTGTCGCAGATTCGAACTAGAATATTTTGCTATGTGCTAAGAGCTTACAAGAAGGTGCTCCATACTGACTTTCTACATCTAAGAAAAGCAAAACAGCTGTTTTACCAAGAGACAGTTCGCCCATTACAGACAGCAAAGTTGTGAAGTCTGGAAAATCTGTCTTAATAACATCCTCTCTTTACAAACTGGCGTTAGCATATGCAGAACAGAAGGCAGAGGAGGAATAATGTTGACAGCAATTCAAAGAAGAAAGATGTGAAAGGAAAGACGTGAAATAATCTGGCAAGAAGTGCATAATAGAAATGTCGTCGTAATAAGTGAAGGAAAGGGAATAAAAAATAAAAAGGTTCTCAAGAAATCCTGTCAACTTACTTCTCTCCCCCAAAAGCGTGTGATGATGCAAAATGTCATTCAAACACAGATTTGGGTAATTCTTTTCCTGAAACTGCATGTCGTGTTAGCAAGCTTGTGAGTGACGACACTGCTTGCCTTTTTTTTTGTTTTTGTGAAGAGACGTGTGCAGAGGACTGCAGTAGCGAACCGTAGATGCAGTGTATGCTCTGTGAAAAGTGGGCTCACAAAGAACATCCTGACACGTGTGTGATTTTTGTAAATCGGTAAAGTGGTTTTCTTGATACTAAAACTAAATAAATGTTGATTTTTTAAAACACATTTAAATATGGGGACGCTCCTTAAGAGGCTTTCTACATTGTACAAACTTGTAATTATATTTGATTCAGTAAAACGTTGTTTATGTAAGTTTTTACATAATATTTTTGAAATTACCGCGTGGGGCTCATGTTATGAGAACAACTTCTTTTCGCAGACTGTATAAGGTTCCATATTCCCATTCCATTTTTTGCGTCATGCATAATTCCTCAAAAACAGTATAGCAAATAAGTGAAAGACATATCATGCTCAACTGGTTTCAAGTACACAGAAAAGAAATTTTGGCAGTAAGGATGAAAAAAGAAAGTTGCAGCATTCAGGGAATTCTAATAACACAGTAGCCCTCCCACATATCACGTTGATTAGTTTGTCATTGAGTCCAACCTCGGCATTTCTACATCTGCAGTCATGTTTCTTTCGTCATTATTCATATGGATGTCACCAATTCTCCTGTAAGAGGAACTTTTTATGGCAACTTGATTAACATTTCATGGCTTTTGCGAGAAGAGATTTTACTGCGACCCATATTTCAAAGATTTTCGCTGTAAAACGTTTTCGCATGATGAATCAATATTGCACAACCTATATTAACATGAAAGTACCAGATACTTGCTGTTTCATTCACCTGAAGTACGTGCGTGACTCATATGACATGATCTGTTATTGAAGTAACCAGGCACGCTAGAGATATCAATGGTGCTATCTCTATGTTCGATGATTAATGTCAGGGAAAATCTTACGCAGTGAGCGTGATCCAGCAATGAAAACAACTTTTTTGTGAACTGTGCACTGACACGAAATTATTTCACTTTTTGCATCTAGGACCAATAATTCAAAAGACAAATAAATGCCAAAAATATTTGAAGATATTTGCTACTATGTGTAGTTTTGCGACATTCAGTTCGTTAGAGGTATAAAAAGTACATGACTGTGTACTGCAGTCATAAAGTTAATAAGCAGTTTTCGGCTCGTTTATTATTTTTTCCAAATAAAAGTGTGAGCTATACAAAAGGTAGTTTGATCTATTAAACATCGACCATTCTTCTCATGTACCAGGCGATAATACTTAATTGTTTTGCAGATCAAGATATTTTTCTTATGTCAGAATAACTAAGTCCTCTTATATCAAAATCTTTATTTTATTCATGAAATGTCGATGTGCGAGACGTAAATGTTGCATACCACCGATAAATCACAACAAATGTTTTAGAACTCTTCCCTTTTCCTAAAGTACCGAAAATTCCATAAAAATGACAATAACATAAAGATTTTTTGGGAAGTGTAATGAAATTCACAAAAGGTGCAAAACATATGAGTCGACACACACAGATATGACAAGATGTCTAAAGTTTTGAATGAGAAGGTGTGTTATAAAAGGAATGATGCTCCAGTAATGCTCTTTAGCAGCGAAAACGCAACATGCACTGAGGTGTCATGGGATAGAGATACGCACATACACAAATGGCAGCAGTATCGCTTACACCATGTACAAAGGGGCAGTGCAATGGCGGACCTGTCATTTATACTCAGGTGACTCACGTGAAAAGGTTTCCTACATGGTTATGGTCACATGACGGTAGTTAACAGACTCTGAAAGCGGAATGGTAGTTGGAGGTAGGCGTGTGGGACATTCCATTTCGGAAATCGTTATTCCGAGATCGACAGTATCAAGAGCGTGTCGAGAATACCAAATTTCAGGCGTTATCACGGACAACGCAGAAGCCGACGGTCTTCACTTAACGACTGAGAGCAGCTGCGTTTGCTTGGGGTTGTCAGTACTAACAGACAAGCAACACTGCGTGAAACAACAGAAGGAAGCAGTGTGGATATGGGACGTACGACGAAAGTATCAGTGAAGGGAAATTCGGCTTTAATGGACTACTGGATCAGACGACCAGTGTGAGTGCCTTTGCTAACAGTACTACATTGCCTGCAGCTCTTCTTCTGAACTCGTGACGGTGTCGATTGGACCCTTTACTACTGGGAAACCGTGTCCTGGTCAGATGGGTTCAGAGATATCTGGTGAGTTTGTTGACCAGGGCAGTTGTTGTACACCAAGAAGAGCGTGTTGCGTAGCAACAGCCTTATGTGAACGTGCATTGTGCTGCTGGAAGAGCACATCACCATTCTTTCGAAGAAATGGCAGTAGCACATGGATAAAGGCCTAGGTAATGTAGCGGGTACTGTTACTTTATCCTGCAGAAACACTTAATGTAACCGTGACACAACATGAAGCCGAGGTTGGAACCTGTTTCTCGTGGGCGAATGCACACTGGAGTAGGAAGCTCATCAAGTCTACGCCATACACGTGTAGTAAGCCCATCACTCGCATGCGGCGGAGCCTACTCTCATCACTGAAGACAGCAGAGCTCCATTCCGGTCTCCATTCAGCTCTTTCACGACACCAGGGTAGCCATGCTTGCGATATTGTGGTGTCGGTGGTAGCCTGGCCAGAGCCACACACGACTGTAATCCTGCTGCAAGCGGACGTTTTCCAGTGGTCCCTGATGACACAGCACATTTCGTCCATGGACGCTGTTCGGTCGGCAACCACTCCTCGTAGAATGCGTCGATTTTGACGTGTGTATGTACTACGCGGACGTCGAGAACCTGGTCTGCAGGTGAGGTATTGTTCCGCAGACCACCGTTGAAACCAGAGACACGCCACCGATACAGTGCATCCAATATGTGCAGCAATCCGCCGATACTTCGAGCCTGCTTCCCGTAGGCCCATAGTGCAACCCCGCCTCAAATGGCTGAAGCTGTTCAACAGGAGAGCGTACTCGTCGGTGAGACATGGCTGTATTCTAGAATAAATGTCTCAAACATGTGAATGACCTTCTACGTAACGTTCGACATGAAGAGTTGGTACATTTGGTAGACGATACTAGTGTTATAATAAAGCCCATTAGAGAGAAAACAACAGAAGAATTTAAACGTTACTTCCCAAATAATTAGCAAGCGGTTCTCTAAAAACTGACTCCCTGAATTAAGAAAAAAAATAAAGCCCTTACTAAATTCAGTTCTCTACAACAAACAGTGTCAAACCAATAGCTGACGTAGCACATCAACAACAGTCAGTAAGAACGGTTAAATAAACCAATATTTTGGGTGTACAGATTTAGGAAGACTTGACCAGGAAGAAGCCTATTACTGAACCTCTCATACAAGTAAGTTTAGCTACTATTGCTCTTTGTATAACTGCTGATCTTCGGGGAAAAAAAAGTATCAACCTCGTGACATATTTTGCATATTTCCGCTCAGTTATGTCGTACGGAATAATTTTCAGGGGTAGACCATCACTTAGAAAGAAAGAATTGACTGCAAAAAAGCGAGCGGTAAGAATAAAATGTGGTGTTCACCCCCTCTTTAAGAAGCTAGGCATTTTAACTGTGCCGACACAATACATACTTTCGGCAATGAACATTGTCATAAGCAACCCATCACTATTTGATAAGAAGAGTGATTACATACTTACAACACTAAAGAGAAAAAGACGTTTATTACTCATCGTTAAGTGGCACAGAGAGGAATTCAGTATATAGCAATCAAAATTTTTCGTCGTTTGCCCAATAACACAAAATGTCTGACGGGTAGCGAAGCATGTTTTAAATGTAATTAAAGCCATTTCTCGTGGACAGCTACTTCTATTCCACTGAAGAATTTCTGCTTAAAAACCGGAGGGTGCACAGACGGGCCTCCTGAGGGCCATCTGAATACCCATGACCGTGATGAATAATCCCACAACAGTTCAGTATGCACTATTACGCCCTGGTGCCACTGAACACACTCCCTGAGAGTGTTGCATTTTTTTCCCCGGCAGTGTATTTTTTGCGTGTTCTTCTTTTTTTTGAGTCATCATGCTTCTGATTGGTCTGATGCGGCCCGCCACGAATTCCTCTCCTGTGTCAAACCTCTTTTATTCTCACTTAAGGAGAACTAACGTCCATTATTACGAGTGGAAATATTGCACAATGGTTTCTGTATTTCTTTACTATCGTCCATGGACAATATTTCCGGTAGACAACAGCATCGTCAACGTACAATCTTACGGCTCTGCTAATGCTTGTCTACAAAGCCTTCCTTTGGTCACATCAGATGTCAGTTTTGTTTCTGCAGAACATCTGCGGTCTAACATCAGTAAATTAGTCAGTGATAGAATCACGTACTTCTGAAGACTTGATCTTATGTTGGTTAGCAGTCAAAGATGTGGAACAGTGTAGGGCACCTTAAGGAAATTCAAGAATGCTGAATCTGCGTCGATTGTTTGCAGGATAACGAATGTGAGTGAAACAAGCTGTCTTTCACACAACTGGTTTTCCCTGGATCCTTACCGATTCTTTGACACAAGCTTCTTTTCCTCTAGGAACGTCATAATGTTACAGCTTTCAGTTTGCTCCAGGATTCTGCAACAGATGGAGGTAAGTGTTATTCGTCTCTAATACTGGCAGTTCGGCCTTTTACCCTTTCCGTAAATGAATTTAGCAGCCCTCTTTGTCAGTCGCCCGTTATTGTTCGCAACGCAAGAGATTCTTGATAAATGTAACCGAGCAAAGAAGCTAATTTCGTAGCATATTTAATTTAAAATCATAGCATATTTAATCTAGAATCTCACTGAAATTCGACCAAGAACAGTTACCTTGTACGCTTTAAGAAGACTTAGTTGTTTTCATTACCGGGATTTCAAAAATATATACATTTCATTTTTATGTGCGGCAGTCATTGGTATACCAGCATCTTCAAGCATAACATAATTTTCAGAAATGTTTCTGCTTTCTACCTAATTTCTTCAGGTTCGACGTCAGCCAGATCCACAGACTGAATGGAAGGTTTGTTTCATTCATCGAATTCACGTATGACCAGAACCGCTTAGGACTTTTTTATAGATCTTTCCCCAGGATCTGACAGTGAAAATTGTTCTGCGCTTCTCGGGCAGCACTTCTTACTGAATCACGAGATGGTGTTACATTTTTAAATCGGCTTCCCTCCAGGTTCTTCTATTGCTAAGCAGATTCGTCTCCCGGTCGCGTAAAAATGGGGGTAGTCAGTACTTCGCCTCGCTACGACTTTCAGTCTGTATCAGAGGATCTCCCTACACCGTGTGTGTGAGGCATCAGTGTAACACATTCATCAACCTGGCGTCCATCATGAGGTCCACTGTGTTGGACCTAACTACCTGACGTGGGTATTATGTGATGGCTGATTCAAGAAGCCGATGAACGTGCGACTGGGTTATTATGCTGAGTCTGTTAAAAGACTAACTTCCAATGATAAGATAACGCACTATTTATTCTCTGATGCCACCCTAAATGGACGTTCCTTCAAAAAACAAGGAAAGTTATGGTCATAAAATGTTACCATTACCTGGCTGGTACAAACCACCAACTATCTTCCAACAATCGTATCCGTATAATCATTGGATGTTTCTTCATAAAGAGGAATCTATGAAATGGTCAGATCAGTCTTTTGGAAAATGAATAATAATAAGTTTAGAAAACGATACGTCAAAAGTAAACTTCTGGAAATGCTTCCCTACCTAAGGTATGACATAAACCGACTTTCCTCTAGCTGTCGTCTCGAGAATACTTAGAAAATAGTTTTCCGAATTTTAGCCATAATCGCCGGCCAGAGTGGCCGTGCGGTTCTAGGCGCTACAGTTTGGAGCCGAGCGACCGCTACGGTCGCAGGTTCGAATCCTGCCTCGGACATGGATGTGTGTGATGTCCTTAGGTTAGTTAGGTTTCATTAGTTCTACGTTCTAGGCGACTGATGACCTCAGAAGTTAAGTCGCATAGTGCTCAGAGCCATTTGAACCGTTTTAGCCCTAATCAATGAATAACTTACTTGTTAAACAAAATATTACCACTTGAATCAAGTGACCCCCGTAACTTGGCTATGACATTACTTTAAAATCTACAGTCTTTTGGTTGTCATAGTACAGTGTCAAACGGTAGAAAAAGTTCCCTGTTGTCTATTGTTAAATGCTGGACATCTTATCGCAATTCACCAATAATAGTTTCAAGAACGCATTTTCTATCATTAATGCTTTGTTCTATATTGTGTAAAGTGGTAACATTACTCGTACTAGAACTAAAATAATAGTAACACGCACGCGCGAGTATATACACAAGCAAAGGGGAGAAAAATTATAGGAAAGATTTCCTCGTTATAAAGATCTGATTTCTCGAGTAGTGTTGGGTAATGCAATAAATTACTCAATCGTATCGCCTACTTCTATCACTTACATCTTCTCAAACTGAGTATAACAATCCGGCCGGGCTGGCCGAGCGGTTCTGGGCGCTACAGTTTGGAACCGCGCTACCGCTGCGGTCGCAGGTTCGAATCCTGCCTCGGGCATGGACGTGTGTGATGTCCTTAGGTTAGTTATGTTTAAGTAGTTCTAAGTTCTAGGGGACTGATGACCTTAGAAGTTAAGTCCAATAGTGCTCAGAGCCATTTGAACCATTTGAGTATAACAAGAAGCCTCTGATAAAAATCATTACGTAGACATAAACTAATTTATCTACAATACTGGCGATTAAAATTGCTACACCACGAAGATGACGTGCTACAGACGCGAAATTTAACCAACACAAAGAAGATGCTGTGGTATGCAAATGATTAGTTTTTCAGAGTATTCACACAAGGATGGTGCCGGTGGCGACACCTACGACGTGCTGATATGAGGAAAGTTTCCAACAGATTTCTCACACACAAACAGCAGTTGACCGGCGTTGGCTGGTGAAACGTTGTTGTGATGCCTCGTGTAAGGAGGAGAAATGCGTACCATCACGTTTCCGACTTTGATAATGGTCGGATTGTAGCCTATCGTGATTGCGGTTTATCGTATCCCGACATTGCTGCTCGCGTTGGTCGAGATACAATGACTGTTAGCAGAATATGGAATCCGTGGGTTCAGGAGGGTAATACGGAACGCCGTCCTGGATCCAAACGGCCTAGTATCATTAGGAGTCGAGATGACAGGCATCTTATCTGCATTGCTGTAACGGATCGTGCAGCCACGTCTCGATGCCTGAGTCAACAGATGGGGACGTTTGCAAGACTACAACCATCTGCACGAACAGTTCGACGACGTTTGCAGCAGCATTTAAATAATGTTGTAACATGTTAGTTTACCCTGGGAAGTGGTCATATTGAGTCAAATCATGTCTTTATACCTTGAGAACGATGTATTTTTGGTGGTGATGGGCTTCAGCCGATGAGAGTTGGACAGTGGCAGAACACCACTGGAGTCAAGTGGAGGCTCGGACTTTTTGACTGAAAAGCTCAAAGGAGCGATTCTGGACACTTTATACCGAGTGCTGGAAGAAGGCAAGCCTGCCTATGGTAACATGCATGATTCAGTGATACAGATGATTGATTCTGGGCGGCACACCGCCGCTACACTACTCTAACTTCTGAAGAGACTTATATTTCGAAAGGTTTGATTGTGCTCCAGATTGGGACTAACTTTTGCCGCTTCATTTGCGGAACTGAGAATAGAGAAAGTATGAGTAATTATTTTTCGCATCGCGTGCTTTACTTTGTGAATCATCCCGTTGAACTCTGAACTATTTT
Organism: Schistocerca americana; assembly: GCF_021461395.2. NCBI lineage: Eukaryota > Metazoa > Arthropoda > Insecta > Orthoptera > Acrididae > Schistocerca > Schistocerca americana. The sequence continues at coordinate 778,354,557 of NC_060120.1, forward strand.
GAGCTAGAGAATCTTTCGTGTATTGTGGTCACGAAATGAACTTACTTTTCGCGACTCTTTGATGACTGTTTAGTATGGGGATTTTTCAACCATTCTTGTAAAGCTCTTCATGTAACTTCACTGCATTGTCTGTCTGTATTTTAACTGTGTATCATAGGACCACTTTCTATTTATTTGAGATGTTCTTTCTTGAACAAACATTATTCAACATAATTATCTGTCGTCTTAATCAACTACAAACGTTACAATAGATCTCTTTTTATTAAATTATTCATATATCTTTTATTATATATTTCTATGTGTATTATTAACTCGCCATTGTAGCCGTTGCACAGACTATTTGACTGAAGGATCACAGCTACAGATTATTATTAGCAGCGAATTAGCTGCGGCGCATGAAATCACATGTGCGCGGCTCTAGCCTATGACCTACATCGAGCTATTCTTTTTAAACAGAGCCTTGCATAGCCCCAATACCTAAAGTATGAGTAACCACAAGTAAAGATGCATATTGCTGATAGTGGTGGGACAGCAACCAGCCACAAATTTACTTTCAGTTCCTTTATTGAAAGGGTACCGTTACCGGGTTCGAATCGTTGTGACTCATCAAATGTTCAAATGTGTGTGAAATCTTATGGGACTTAACTGCTAAGGTCATCAGTCCCTAAGCTTACACACTACTTAACCTAGATTATCCTAAGGACAAACACACACACACCCATGCCCGAGGGAGGACTCGAACCTCCGCCGGGACTGGCCGCCAGTCCATGGCTGCAGCGCCCAGACCGCTCGGCTAATCCCGCGCGGCTGTGATTCATCCTCAGATGGTAACGGTGCCCTTTGAATAAAGGAACTGAAAGTAAATTTGTGGCTTGTTGCTGTCCCAACAGCATCAACATTTGTCTTCAAACAACAGCCACGGTCTCCATCATGTCATCATATGGCAAAATTGCAGAAAGATGCATCTGGACTCCTGTTTGGGACAGTTACTCAGAAGCAGTAACGATTAGGTACCATCGAATATTGAAACCTTCATTCCAAAGTAGGCCAGAAAAGCACAGTAGTGTTGAGATGTGACGTATGTAATGGTCAGGACAGAAGCGAAAATGCAGCCTCGTGCTCAAAAACACAGAGTTGGGAAACAGCACCATCATTGGGCAACAAACATTGTAGCATGGGATGGATCCGATCAGCCAAAATCCTCACATAATGCTTGGCGATAATGCGACCTGGCCGAGTAACCGTGGGGGCCTACGGCATACAACGATACGGTATACTAATTATCACCTAACTCTAGCAATGTTTCACTCTTGGGACATGAACTTGGCCAAAAGTTGGAAACTGTTTGAAACGTAACCAAATTACTTTTTTTCATTGCTCTGTAGTCCAGGCTTTATGACTTCGGCACAACGTTTTCGTATTACAGGTATTTACATTACTGATGAGTAGTTTTGGGATTCCGGCTCGGCTTGCCTTTCCCTGCTTATGGAGCTCCCTTCGTGTTTTTTTGGTGTTGACAGGATTACTAAGTGCGACGTTCAGGTCTGCAATGACTTTTGCAGCTGTTACCCACTTCCTTTTCGTCACAATCCTCTTCAAAACTCTGTCCGTCACGATCACTCTACACACGTTTTCGTCAGCGTTGTGACTTAGTGGATGATCTTTTTTTGGTTTTCCATGTATGCGGTATAAGGCTTCGATACACTGACTCCTGATACAACAGATGCTTCGGCTACATTTTTTAACGAAGCTTCCACCAAACGAGTACCAACAATTTGCCCGTCTTCGAATTCATTATCTCCGACATAATTCCCACACAACCACAGAGAACAGTTTTCTGACTATGACTGACAGTTGCAAGTACTGTGGACATTGCACATGTGCCGTTCGTGGTCAAATGTAATAGTGAAACCTGCAGGCTAACCAAGAATCTGCATTTATATTTAAGCATACATTTTTCACGGTGTTTACATGTTTTTCTCCAACCCCTGTATATACATGAAACAGAGGCGAATGAGGAATCCTTTAAGTGACGGTACGAGCCCCAAATTTGGAATTACACTGACATAAGCGACTTTGCAAACCGCCTATTGTTATGACACGGCGTCTGGGAATGAGGATGTCCGTAACGGCGAAGCTGTTTGCTGTTCGTGTGAAGGACAGTGAAACAATGAGAAGGTGTTCGATGTGTTGGATGTCCACCCTCATCACAGATCGTGGAGGCTTCCACTGTGTGTACAGCAAACTAAGCAGCAGCCTGTGGCAGACCGGAGGATGGAGTTGATTCTGGTGCAGGCACAAGTGTTTCCGGGACGCACTGCTCATCGCACATTGTTGAACAAGATGCACCGCAGCAGACGGCCTATGTTGCCCCAACAACGTCGTCGATTATGATCGTCGAGACAGGATCATGGATCAATGGAAACCTGTCACATGCTTGAATGAATCACGTTTCTTGTTATAAAAGGTTGATGGCCATATCCGGATAGCGAACAGCTGCTCGAAACATACACAGCGCAACGGACACGCAGTGCAGACGGCAGTATTATGCTATGGGGGACCTTCCCCTGTGACTAAATGGGACGTATGGTGGTAACGGAAGGCAGAGTGAAAGGTGTGGACCATGCAAAAATTATTGAGTACCATCTGAGTGTTTGACGTCTCTCCCGGCGGTGATGCCACCTTCCAGCAGGACAACTATTTGTGTCATAAGGCCGGAATCGTACCCAGAGGTTTCAGGATCGTGACAGTGAGCTAACGTCGATGTATTAGCTATCAAATCAGCCTGATTTAAGCGGAATGGAACGCGTCTGAGACGTTTTTGGGCGTCAGCTCCTTGCCCACAGATCACCGGCGCATAATTTAAGGGAATTGCGTGACCTGTGCATAGACACAATGTGCCACATACCTCCGGACACATAACAAGGAGTCTGTCGGCCATGACACGCAGAATCGTTGCTCTAAAGCTTTTCAAAGGTGGATCAACACGCTGTTACGCTGCCTCATCAATGTTTAATTAATGAAGTCGTTTTTCACCTACGAGCTTTACCGTTCGTTGATTGCCAACTCTTGACACGAAACGAGCATCATCTCCGTCAGTTAATTGTGCTCGCATCTTGCAGTTTTATGGAGTGTAATTATTGTTAATATTAATTATTATTTATCTTTACGAAAAGAATATTAGTAGAAGGTAAATTTTTCACCTTCTCAAAAGTATAAGACTAATTTCTTTCACTTGTGTGTACACGTTTTTTGACATTTATGTAGGTACATATGTGTGTTTGTTAGTGTGTGTGTGTGTAATTGTGTACGCTATCTCGCACTGGCAGCGGTTTGTCTCTGTACTCTCGTAATTCTGTCTGTCATCCCTCTCTGATCTGTGTGATATCTGTGCCGTATCATATGATTTCTCGTTCTTATCCTTGAACGATGCTTAACATTGTGTTATCTCGTGAGAGAGACGTTGTCAGTATGAGTATGTATCTCCGTTACCAGGTGCTTCTTAGTATTAATGTTTATGTTTTTGGCACCATCATCACCGTCAGCGATTTGGAGTGGCTTTACTTCCTGTTTGAGAACAGATGCCAACAGTCTGCGAGTCATACTTGCAAACACATCTTCTTCTTAAAATAGTGGAGTCTTTTTTTGTCGTCTGGATTAACTGTGTGTGTATATTGTATGACGCTCATTCGGAACTAGTCTAATTTAAAGTTCACTAAGTTAATCAACATTTAAATACTTTTTGAAAACTTCGCCTAAAGACTTAAGTTTAATGATAACCCGCTAAGACCCATATCTTCAATCTGGCGTGTAGAAATTCTACAAGAAAATTATACAAGAAAATTAAGGAGCTCTTAGCTAATAAGGTTACGCTTATACGCTAGTATAGTGCAAACCACACGCGCGAAATTTGGGAAAGTACTACTGCGGACGGCACCGCTGTAAATCAGGATACAAGAAGTGGCGGCACCTGACCAAAACCGATACCCCGACGAGGAAAACAATATGGTAATCTGGCTATTGGGTCCATTCGCACACTACATGACAACATAAGAATCAACGAGTCCAACGGAATTTAAGTTTAAAGTGACAACATTACTCTATGAACTGCAAAACAAACGAAATTATCAAAACGACTTTGCAAACTAAGGAAGCGCATGATATCCCTGCTTGTGTGATATTAAGGTCAGTGTACAAGTTGCTGAATACTCTCCTTTTACTTTGTAATTAAGATTAATACTTTACACATTACGTTACCTGTATTTCGAAAGTACCTTTCGATATGAAAGTAGGATACAGGTAGTTCATAGAAAATATACTACAATGAAGAAGAAGAAATTTGTTTCATTTATTTCTCTAATTTTCCTACCAAAGAAACAAGAACTTCAATTTCTGCAGATGACAAACGATTGGATTTACGCAAAATATCAGATTTTTTTGTATTTTTTAGGGATCATACACTTAATTTTTAGTTGGTTGAGAGAGCTGAAGGATTTCAGAGGAAGAGAAAATTATTTTACATTTTAAAGTTGAAGGAATGTACAACCAACAAAAAGGACTTTACTGATTTAGTACTTTTGTTTTACAGCTCCACGAAATGGAAAATTCTCCTTATGATTTAATTCATAATTAAGAACAAATTTAATTGAGATAAATAACGAAATATAAGGAAGTTGCCACATCAAACGTAGTCATGTGGTTAGTCTTTCTGTTTCTCAGTCGCGATTACCCCGGATCGGTTCCGTCCAGGATTGTTTTTTTGTCTGTTCGTGTTAGGATGTGTGTGTCGTACTCGTCATCATTTTAACTATAGAGGGAGAAGGATAGCCTGCCACTCACCGTAAACTTGACACGGTGAGTTGCAGACAGGCACAACGAAAAGACTTACTTTTCGGTGAGTGGTAATATATCCTTTTCCTTGTATCATTGGTATTCTTACCTGAAGTTTCCATTGTTTGATTTCATAATCAAGTTGTCATCACAGGTGTGCAAGTCACCGAAGTGGCGACAAATAAAAAGACTTATACCAGCCTTCTGAACATCCCGACAGGGGTCTCCCAGCCATTGAGCGATACATATATACCACTTCATTTTACTTATGTGCGATCGCAGCCGTGACTAATAGAATAAAATGCTTACATAATCCTCTGAGAAAGTAGCTCTGCCTGTTACGTTTTCACTACTAAACAGCTTACTGAGCCCGCCGGAGTGGCCGAGCGGTTCCAGGCGCTACAGTCGGGAACCGCGCGACCGCTACGGTCGCAGGTTCGAATCCTGCCTCGGGCATGGATGTGTGTGATGTCGTTAGGTTTAAGTAGTTGTAAGTCTAGGGGACTGATGACCTCAGAAGTTAAGTCCCATAGTGCTGAGCCATTTTTTGAACCGCTTAGCTGATTCCGGTGACATTTGGTATCGAGATAGCTAGAACCCTGAGCAAGAGCAGAATCTGCTTTGGAAAGTTGTATCTTTCTGGGTATTATTAACATTTTTGAATATGGAAAACATGATTGGCATGCAGACGACACTGGAGCGATGATCGGCGACTCTCAGTGATTATTCTGTGACAGTGAAAATTCAGTGTTATTGTTGTTGTTGTTGTGGTCTTCAGTCCTGAGACTGGTTTGATGCAGCTCTCCATGCTACTCTATCCTGTGCAAGCTTCTTCATCTCCCAGTACCTACTGCAACCTACATCCTTCTGAATCTGCTTAGTGTATTCATCTCTTGGTCTCCCTCTACGATGTTTACCCTCCACGCTGCCCTCCAATACTAAATTGGTGATCCCTTGACGCCTCAGAACATGTCCTACCAACCGATCCCGTCTTCTGGTCAAGTTGTGCCACAAACTTCTCTTCTCCCCAATCCTATTCAATACTTCCTCATTAGTTATGTGATCTACCCATCTAATCTTCAGCATTCTTCTGTAGCACCACATTTCGAATGCTTCTATTCTCTTCTTGTCCAAACTATTTATCGTCCATGTTTCACTTCCATACATGGCTACACTCCATACAAATGCTTTCAGAAATGACTTCCTGACACTTACAGTGTTATTGTGAACGTGGTTTATGAAATTGAGTTGCTGCAGGACCTGGCATTGTTGGAGAGTTTTGGCGGTGATACGGTAATAAAATCGGACGGTAATTCAGAGAATCATATTTAAAACTATTACCGAGCCTCGCAAACATAAGTCTGATTTAGCCCGTAGTTCTAAGAGAGCTCAGGTTACTCGAATCCAGCGAATCTCAGAGCAATATCGCGTCCGCAGGAACTTGAAGGCACAACGTTTACCGGCCTTAAGAGCTGCAGAGACAGTAGTACGGACACAACCCTTCGCATTTTAGGCGCTGAATGTCACGCGTCTCTTACAGCTTCCAAGACACTTGAAGACCCACAACGACGGCATCATTTAAAGACTGTATGAGAAACAGAAGCGTACCTCTAGATGTGGAACACGGGAGGCTTTTGGTGAGGCTGCATTTAATTATGACCTATTAATTTACTATGTTAATCACAAATCAGTCATCTTAGAGGGATGGATCAAAAATGTAGTCACTATACTTATTGCAATAAAATGGAAGAAAGAAACAGTTGGTTATTTCGCTCTGGCGACAAAATTTCTCATCCAGTACTAGGTGAACCAGAGGCGTCCCTAATAACCACTTCTGCACGAATATAATGAATGGAGGCACTTTCTAATTTTTCTTTTTCTTAAATCATCGCTCTTCTGACTGATTTGATGCTGCTGGCCATGAATTCCTCTCCTGTGCCAATCTCTTCATCTCAGAGTAACATTTGCAACCTACGTCCTCAATTATTTGCTGGTTGTATTCCAATCTCTGTCTTACTCTACAGTTTTTGCTCTCCACAGCTCCCTCTATTACTATGGAAGTCTTCTCTGATGACTTAACTGATGTCCTATCATTCAGTCTCTTCTGTGTTTTTCAAATCTTCATTTCCTCTCAGATTCTATGCAGAACATCCTCATTCCTTACCTAATCAGTCCGCTTATTTTTTAACAAACGTCTGTAGCACCGCATCTCAGATGCTTCGATTCTCTTCTGCTCCGGTTCTGCCACAGTCCATGTTTCAGTACCATATTATGCTGTGCTCCAAACATACTTTCTCAGAAATTTCTTCGTCAAATTAACACCTATGTTTCGTACTAGTAGACCTCTCTCGGTCAGGAATGCCCTTTTTGCCAGTACTAGCCCGCTTTTGATGCCCTCCTTGCTCCGGCCGTCATTGGTCATTTTACTGCCTAGGTAGCAGAATTCCACAACTTCGTGAGCATCAATCCTGATGTTACGTTTCTCACTGTTCTCGTTTCTGCTACTTCTCATTACTTTCATCTTTCTTCGAATTACTCTCAGTCCATATTCTATGCTCATTAGACTGTTCATTCCATTCAACAGATCATGTAATTCTTCTTCACTTTCACTCAGGATAGCAATGTCAATAGCGAAGCGTATCGTTGACATCCTTTCACCATGAATTTTACGTCCATTTCTGAACCTTTCTTTTATTTCCGTCACTGCTTCTTCAATGTACAGATTAAACAGTAGGGGCGAAAGACTACATCCCTGCCTTACACCCGTTTTATTGTGAACACTTCGTTCTGAGTCGATCACTCTTATTATTCCTGCCTGGCTATTCTACATATTGTACATTAGCTGTCTCTCCCTATAGCTTACCCTTATTTTTCTCAGAATTTCGAACATCTTGCTACATTTTACGTTGTCGAAACCTTTTTCCAGGTTGAAATATCCTATAACCGCGACTTGGTTTTTCTTAATCTTGCTTCCATTATCAACTGCAACGTTAGAACTCCCTCTCTGGTGCCTTTAGCTTTCTAGAGCCAAACTGAATGTCATCTAACACTTTCTCAATTTTCTTTTCCATTCTTCTGCATATTATTCTCGTCAGTAACTTGGATGCATGAGCAGTTAAGCTGAGTGTACGATAATTCTCACACTTGATCTTACAGCCTTCAGAATTGCGTGGATAATATTTTTCCGAAAGTCAGAGAGTATGTTTCAGACTCATATATTCTACAAACCAGTGTGAATAGTCGTTTTGTTGCCACTTTCCCCAATAACTTTAGAAATTCTGATGGAATGTTATCTATCCCTTCTGCATTATATGATCTTAAGTCCTCTTCTCTTGAATCCTGTTTCTAATACTGGATCCCCAATCTCTTCTAAATCGTCTCCTGTTTCGTCTTCTATCACATCAGACAAATCTTCCCACTCATGGAGATCTTAAGTGAATTCTTACCACCATTCCGCTCTGTCAGTGGAAGTTCCGTTATACTCTTAATGGTAACATCCTTGCCATTTAATTTCACCAAATGTAATTTTGTTTTGCCTATATGCTGACTGAGTTCTTCCGACAATCATTTCTTTTTGATTTCTTCTCAATTTTTGTGCAGCCATTTCGTCTTAGATTCCTTACACTTACTATTTATTTCATTCTTCAGGGACTTGTATTTGTGTATTCCTGAATATTTTTGTACTTCCATCTTTCATCGATCAACTGAAGTATTTCTTCTTATACCCATGGCTTCTTCGCAGTTACCTTCTTTGTACCTATGTTTTTCTTTCCAACTTCTGTGATTACCCGTTTTAGAGATGACCATTCCTACTTCATCTATAGTGCCTAATGAGCTATTCCTTACTGCTGTATCTATATCCTTAGAGAACTTCAAGCGCACCTTGTCATTCCGTAGTACTTTCTTATCCCACTATTTTGCGTATTGATTCTTCCTGACTAATCTCTTCAACTTCAGCCTATTCTTCATCACTACTATAACTAAGTTGTGGTCTGAGTGTATATCTGGGCACACCTTACAATCCAGAATCTGATTTCGGAATCTCTGCCTGACCATGATGTAATCCAACTGAAATCTTCCCGATTCACCCGGTCTTTTCCAAGTATACCTCCCCCTCTTGTCATTCTTGAACAGAGTGTTCGCTATTACTTGCTGAAATTTATTACGGAACTCAGTCAGTCTTTCTCCTCTCTTCTTCCGCGTCCCAAGTCCATATTCTTCTAACCTTTTCTTCTACTCCTTCCCCTACAACTGCAATCAAGTCCCCCATACTATTAGATTTTCGTCTCCCTTTCATACTGAATTACCCGTTCAGTATCCTATTTCTATCTCTTCATCTACAGCTTGCAACGCCGGCATGTATACATGAACTATCGTTGTCGGTGTTGGTTTGCTGTCGTTTCTGATAAGACTAACCCTATCACTGAACTGTTCACCGTAAAACACTCTCTATCCTAACTTCCTGTTCATGACGAACCCTATTCCCGTTATACCGTTTTCCGCTAATTGTATATGCAACATAATACACTCCTGGAAATTGAAATAAGAACACCGTGAATTCATTGTCCCAGGAAGGGGAAACTTTATTGACACATTCCTGGGGTCAGATACATCACATGATCACACTGACAGAACCACAGGCACATAGACACAGGCAACAGAGCATGCACAATGTCGGCACTAGTACAGTGTATATCCACCTTTCGCAGCAATGCAGGCTGCTATTCTCCCATGGAGACGATCGTAGAGATGCTGGATGTAGTCCTGTGGAACGGCTTGCCATGCCATTTCCACCTGGCGCCTCAGTTGGACCAGCGTTCGTGCTGGACGTGCAGACCGCGTGAGACGACGCTTCATCCAGTCCCAAACATGCTCAATGGGGGACAGATCCGGAGATCTTGCTGGCCAGGGTAGTTGACTTACACCTTATAGAGCACGTTGGGTGGCACGGGATACATGCGGACGTGCATTGTCCTGTTGGAACAGCAAGTTCCCTTGCCGGTCTAGGAATGGTAGAACGATGGGTTCGATGACGGTTTGGATGTACCGTGCACTATTCAGTGTCCCCTCGACGATCACCAGTGGTGTACGGCCAGTGTAGCAGATAGCTCCCCACACCATGATGCCGGGTGTTGGCCCTGTGTGCCTCGGTCGTATGCAGTCCTGATTTTGGCGCTCACCTGCACGGCGCCAAACACGCATACGACCATCATTGGCACCAAGGCAGAAGCGACTCTCATCGCTGAAGACGACACGTCTCCATTCGTCCCTCCATTCACGCCTGTCGCGACACCACTGGAGGCGGGCTGTACGATGTTGGGGCGTGAGCGGAAGACGGCCTAACGGTGTGCGGGACCGTAGCCCAGCTTCATGGAGACGGTTGCGAATGGTCCTCGCCGATACCCCAGGAGCAACAGTGTCCCTAATTTGCTGGGAAGTGGCGGTGCGGTCCCCTACGGCACTGCGTAGGATCCTACGGTCTTGGCGTGCATCCGTGCGTCGCTGCGGTCCGGTCCCAGGTCGACGGGCACGTGCACCTTCCGCCGACCACTGGCGACAACATCGATGTACTGTGGAGACCTCACGCCCCACGTGTTGAGCAATTCGGCGGTACGTCCACCCGGCCTCCCGCATGCCCACTATACGCCCTCGCTCAAAGTCCGTCAACTGCACATACGGTTCACGTCCAAGCTGTCGCGGCATGCTACCAGTGTTAAAGACTGCGATGGAGCTCCGTATGCCACGGCAAACTGGCTGACACTGACGGCGGCGGTGCACAAATGCTGCGCAGCTAGCGCCATTCGACGGCCAACACCGCGGTTCCTGGTGTGTCCGCTGTGCCGTGCGTGTGATCATTGCTTGTACAGCCCTCTCGCAGTGTCCGGAGCAAGTATGGTGGGTCTGACACACCGGTGTCAGTGTGTTCTTTTTTCCATTTCCAGGAGTGTATAATGCATGCTCTCAGATTGGATATACAGCAAAGTAACGGAAACACATTCTGTATGTACCATCATACCGGCACTGTACACCCTTTTTTACGTCTGTCTCTACATCGCTATATATACATACATCTCACAAAATTACTAGCTTCCTTACTCAACATCATTAATCGTAACAAAACTGATGATATGCTATCGAAGCAGCGGGTAACAGGTAGTATCTTATAAGCCATGCTTCACAGGTTGTTAAGCAGTCAGCTGTTGTTCACGCTGGTAGTGGCAGCTCGTGGCTCAAAATGGTTCAAATGGCTCTGAGCACTAAGCGACTTTACTTCTGAGGTAATCAGTCGCCTAGGACTTAGAACTACTTAAACCTAACTAACCTAACGACATCACACACATCCATGCCCGAGGCAGGATTCGAAACTGCGACCGTAGCGATCGCTCGGTTCCAGACTGAAGCGCCTAGAACAGCACGGCCACTCCGGCCGGCTGCTCGTGGCATCTTGGTGTTGCTGACTTAATGAGTCCTGCCATCTGTCCCTAGATGGCAATGGTATAACTTTCACAGTGATGAGGAGCTGTAATTGAATACCAGCCAATTTGCACGAAATATTTGTACATTACTGGATACACACAAAGTTTCCTAGTGAATGAGTCTATCTATTACTGAAAACGGTATCAAAATCCGTGCAATAGTTCCTGGGATTAACCCAAACAAGCAGAGAGAAATCGTAGCAGAAGGCGAATTTATATACGTATGTATAAGAACAGGATAACCGCAAGTAAATTCTTGGAGAAACCACACCAACATCGGTCGCACTACTCGGCATTTCTGTAGTCCAGATTTCCATCTCTCTATGTGCAACCAACCGTTCTACCACCGTAACACAGATAAGTATTTAGGTCTAACCCTCGAGAAGAAAGTAACATGAAAGTCACACAACCTTATCGTCCAACACAAAGCTCAAAACCTACTAAAACTGGTAAAGGCCACACCTGGGGTTTACACACTTCTACCATTATCCTCAGCTATAAATCCCTCATCCCCCTCATCCTGATTCACGCCAATGTTCGATCTCCACCTATCCTAAACTAAAGAGGACCCTTGAACCTCTGGTAAGACATACATTCCATCTAATCTTCCGCATCCACTAACTATCCCCATTTCGCATTCTTTACTAACGTATTCACTACCCACGATGACGAAATCCATCCCGAGGTATACCGTTATTTTTAACAGTAGCCACACAGCTCCCCTTCACACCATCCATTTTCCTCCTTCCCTCCCTCCCGTTCCGCCATATCTCTGACTTCTAGTAGCTACCTGCGGTTCCACAGCGCCCCACACTCAGTCAAATCATTTCACATCCACCATAACCACGATCATTTGTACCCAACGTCAGTATCACCTGTACATGATAGGATCACTTACATAATCACCGGTTATTACATATCAAATGTAATGCAAAATTGACCAAAAAGTTATAAAATATATGTACCCGTATTGCTGTGGTTACTCGTATCGATTCTGTTTTCGAAAGAGGTCGCGATCTTTGGTTTCCCACTGTTCAAGTGAACTAGGTGGCGCATGGCAGCGGGAGGAGTGTTGTGGCGAGTACGGGCGGTTAGTGAGAGACTGGACACGGAGAGAATAGCGACACGGAGTGCTTCTCCGAACGGCTGGGCAGTAGGATTTGGCATTTGCCTGGGTGTTGTGTGATGTGCCCGGGTTCGTGGTGGTCCTGTCGTAACGCCATATTGGGCGTTGCCATGTTGTGGAAGATGGTTTGCTTCTGCCTTCGCCTCAGTTAATGATTTACTTCTTGTCTAGCTGGAAAGTGGAATGTTTCGTAGTGGGAAGTTGGCGGATTATATGTGGGTAATCTGTCACGCCATGCCTCGCAACAGCTTCTGCTTTTACTTGTGCCGCTGTTCATTCCGTGATATTTAGACAGCTCCTTTGAGACTGTTTTCTTTAGAAAAAAAGATAACGGAAAAAAAACCTGCAGCTGATTTTCTTGTGAGTGTTGTTTAAGCTGCCTGCTGAGCTGGTGTAAACTTCATATTGATAAGGAAGGAGCTCTTTCTATAACATTGAGAGTAAACTGTGTGCTACCACTTTCCTTTACTTCTAAAATTTAAACTTTAGTGTGATTCAGTTATACTACTTCGAGCGCCGCTAAGAGTGCTGGAGCACGGTCCAGGACATGTGTTTGCTTCCACCCGCCCGTGTACTCGGTGAAGGAAAGCAGGTTGAAAACTGTAAGTAATTTTGGCGTTACAGTAGCACGCTTCTATGTGCCTTTAGCTATTTAAATGCCTCTCATTTGAATTTCGATGTTTGAGCACATCTGAAGGGTAATGCTAGTTCTTAGCGCTAATATTATTAGATGTGTTTGTCTTTAGTACCTATTTTGGACTAGCAAGCCTTCATAGGGTGGATTATTATCTATTACATTTAATCGCTCTCTCTCTGGTTTATTGCGTTACCAAGGCAACAAATTTGTAAAATGCACTACTGTTACGGATATTATCTTGCTATAAGTGTCATTTATAGCTAATTCAAGGTGCAGCTTGTACTTACGCAAAACCAAATTGATAAATTTTCTCTTAATTAGGTCATAAAGGTTGTTAATGAACTATTCTAACAGTAATGATCAAAGTTAGGCAGTACATTCTAGAGTTGGTTTATTAACATTATTTGTAGCTTGGTTTAATTGACTTTCTTGAAACTAACCAGCTCATTTTCCTCTCTATGGCGTACTGAGTCTGGTACTGAATAATTTCTGTGTGTTAACTAATAGTCTTTTGTCTTTACTACAGGTGCACCTTGGCAGACGTTTGTTATTCAGAGACTTGGTAGAAGTTATACTGTTCCCGTGTTTTGACCCGCCTCAGCGCTGGATTTTGTTTTGTAATCACGACCGGCGTTCTGTGCCACCGGCCAGTTTAGACCAGCACCTTGATGTTTCGGCACACCCAGCAAATGTATCAAAAGGGTCGGCCATCATTTCAGGCAGCTTGGGCTGCGTGTAGTCCACAAATTAGAATTTTTGGCTGACCTGTTCTCATGACCAATGAAGGAATTAAGAGTTTATCTAATTTTAAAACTCTTATAATTTTATAACTTTATGTGGTTCTTTCATTTGTTTGAATCTTAGAGGCTGCTTTTCTCCATGGATTAATATTTTGTTTAATGCTTTTAATTTATTTTACTGTGGCTTTACCTTATGTAATTTCGAGATGGTATGAATTTGGGGCCATCCATTGTTCACTTAGACAGTTTAAAGATTAGTCATATAATTTGAAGCTGCTAAAATTTGAATCCACTCACTCCTTTTTTTGACAGTAAAGCGAAAAGAACATCTTTAACTTTATTAAGCTCCGAAATGGTTATTGTCAGTCCTTTTAAATTCTGAGTGTGAAGTAAAGATGTTGTTGCTTTTAATGGTGTATGATATTTTAAATTACCCACGGTTCAGTCCTTTCACCGAACAGCATTTTCTGGCGCATACTTACGTAACTGCTAGGGCTTTTCGTAAAGTAGGGAACGTTCTGGAATTAAAAAAAAACTAAGTTCAAGAAATACATTTTATTATATACAACTGAAAGAGCGACTGACATACTACTTTTCCACATAGTCACCAAACACATTGAGGCACTTATCATAACGGTGGGCAAGCTTTGAAAGACCTTCTTCCTAAAATTGTGCCGCCTGAGACTTCAGCCAATGAGTCCGTCCGCCTGGAGTTCTGGGTCGTCATCAAAGAACTGCGTTGCAAGCCAGTTCTTCATCTTGGGAAACAAGTGGAAGTCGCTTGGTGCAAGACGTGTTGCGGACGAGGGAAAATTTCCAATTTGACTGAATTAAGGAGTTGCTTAGTTCGGTTTGCCGTGTGAGGTCGGGCATTGCCGTGCAAAACAAAATTTTGGACGTCAGCTTTCCTCAGCGTTTGTTTTGAACTGCTCTTCTAAGGCTGTACAAAGTTTAACAGTATCGAGCAGAATTTATGGTTGGTCCACGTTCGAGAAAATCAATAAGAAGCATACTTTGCCTATCGTAAAACACTGTCGCCATCAACTCTCTTGCTGACAAGGTTTGCAAACATTTTCTTGGTTTTTGGGGGGATCTTGTGTGCCCCCACTCCATGGACTGTAATTTTGTCTCCCAATTGACGTGATTCACCCAAGTCTCGTCACCGGTTACGATTAGATCCAGAAATGAATCACCATGTTTGTGGTAGGCCTCCAGAAATGTCAATGTTGCCCCCACTCACTGTTCTTTATAGTGCTCAGTAAGCATTTTGGGCACCCATCGTGCACAAAATTTGTGGTAGCTTAGGTTTTTAGTGACAGTTTCAAACAACAAAGTCCGTGAAACTTGTGGAAAAGAAAGCGAAAGCTCCATTATTGTGAAGGGACGGTTTTCACGAATCGTTTCATTAACTTTAGCGACAAGATCGTCAGTCACAATGTTTGGGTGTCCACTCTTCTCTTCATCACGTGCGTTGTTTCGTCCGTTTTTAAACCGAATGCACCATTTCCGGACGGAAAATTCACTCATTACGTTGTTTTCGTACACTTCGCACTATTCAAGATAAATTTCTACAGGTTTTAGGTTTTTTGTCAATAAAAACCGTATAACAGACCGCACCTCACAACTGGCGGGATTTTCGATTGCAGCGCACATTTCAATTTCGAATATCGAAAAAACCAGACGCGCAGAGACGTTCCCACTGTCACGGATGGATGATGACTGAGCTGCCGAGCACGCACATACCCAAATACAGGGCGTTACAAAAAGGTACGGCCAAACTGCCAGGAAACATTCCTCACACACAAAGAAAGAAAAGATGTTATGTGGACATGTGTCCGGAAACGCTTACTTTCCATGTTAGAGCTCATTTTATTACTTCTCTTCAAATCACATTAATCAGGGCAAGGAAACACACAGCAACAGAACGTACCAGCGTGATTTCAAACACTTTGTTACAGGAAATGTTCAAAATGTCCTCCGTTAGCGAGGATACATGCATCCACCCTCCGTAGCATGGAATCACTGATGCGCTGATGCAGCCCTGGAGAATGGCGCATTGTATCACAGCCGTCCACAATACGAGCACGAAGAGTCTCTACATTTGGTACCGGGGTTGCGTAGACAAAAGCTTTCAAATGCCCCCCATAAATGAAAGTCAAGAGGGTTGAGGTCAGGAGAGCGTGGAGACCATGGAATTGGTCCGCCTCTACCAATCCATCGGTCACCGAATCTGTTGTTGAGAAGCGTACGAACACTTCGACTGAAATGTGCAGGAGCTCCATCGTGCATGAACCACATGGTGTGTCGTACTTGTAAAGGCACATGTTCTAGCAGCACGGGTGGAGTATCCCGTATGAAATAATGGTGGTGAATCGAGGAAGTACAGTACATACTGACGAAACTAAAATGAGCTCCAACATGGAAATTAAGCGTTTCCGCACATATGTCCACATAACATATTTTCTTTATTTGTGTGCGAGGAATGTTTCCTGAAAGTTTGGCCGTACTTTTTGTAACACCCTGTACACGCGATCGGCGCGCCTAGCGGAGTCAGACGGAAACGTTCCCTACTTTCTGAATAGCCCTCGTAACAGACTCAGTGTTTTTAAAGATAACATCATTTAAATGTTTCTAACTTTCAGCTGAAGAGCGGTTTTGTTCGTTTCCAGCCCGCCTTTTCGTGGTGATGTGAAATAGCAATTATGGGAAAAAGAAGCCGGTAGAAGATTATGGATACAACCTAGATAGCAAACAGATATAAGAAATGAACACACTTGTTCAGTTTTCATCTACCTTTATTTTACTTGCCATCCAGCTTCTCTCTCTCTCTCTCTCTCTCTCTCCCTCTCTCTCTCTCTCTCTCTCTCTCTCTCTCTCTCTCTCTCTGTGTGTGTGTGTGTGTGTGTGTGTGTGTGTGTGTGAGAGGAAAATCTGTCGAAGGCAAACCTGATAATTATTAGCTCCCGACTTCTGTGACAAACTGTTCTATTTGAGTTCACATTGTAGAGCATCGCAGTGTCTGTAATTATTAGAAAGACAGATACCTTGAAAGTGAGTTGGCGTCTAGTGGTTTATAATTTTACGCTATCGAAATAAATTGTAAGCAGTACTAGAACGGCATTCGCGTGTTTCTGCCCTTTATAAGGGTGCAGTGCATGTCAGAGGGTAATTACAAGTCCTGACCTCATCAAAGGACGGCTGCAATGTTTGCCGCCTGGAGAGTTTTCCTACGCAACGCACATGGAAGGAAACTAAAATCTGGGGCATAGTATGGCTTGCTGAATTGTGGTAGTTGAACATTTCTACGTAATTATGCGAGCTGGAAAAACAGAGTAAGATGAGCGACTGCAAGCTGTTGGTTAATTCCAGAAAGGGATTCACCACTTAAAACGTAGATAAACAGGAGCGCGGCTCTGCGTACCTGTTTGTGAAGTGACGCTCGAAGCCGTACGTATTTTAGTATAATAATAAAACCAAGGTAAAGTGCCACTTAACTGAATTGAAGAGTGGTGTATTGTTAAGGAAGTACGTTATTAATTAATTAGTGCTAATATTTCAATAAGGATTTTCCATGGTTTCCAAAACGAGAGAACAAGAGCGGAATATGATTATTTTTTGCTAGAGGCAGATGTATTTCCAACATTTTAATTTTCACCATTTAACAGGTTTCTCTTCATGAGTGGAACACCATCGGAATAAGCATACCACTTCTGGGAGGTAACTGGTGGCTAGGACCAACCAGGTATTGTGTGGGAAGTTACCTCAGATCTCGCTTTCAGAAATTAATTTGTTGTTTGTAGAGACATCAATTTAAGGTAGTGACAGAATGTAATGAGATCCACGACAATATGATACCATCTTACTGGGACTGAGTATTTTGACAGTGACCATCAGGATCACAAAGACGTATTTCTGTGGGTTTTCTGAAGGACCCATACGTAATGTCCATGTCATGTAGTTAGAATCCATCGAAATGTCCCAAGGGTTAAGCACCACGTCAGGGAAAGTTTTTAAGTCGTGAGAAACACTAATATATACCGATGAGCCAAATGATTACCGCCTACTTAATAGTGTTCGGTCCACCTTCGGAACGCAATAAAATAGTAATTCTGCAAGGCATGGATACAAAGATCCTTGATAAGTTCCCAGAGAAATGTGGCACCATGTATAGACACAATGGTCATACAATTTCTGAAAATTTCTGGCTGGTGATTTGGGGCCTACAGCGTTCCATATGTATTCCATCTGGTTCAGATCAGGCGAATTTTGTGGCCAAGATGTCAACGTTCGTTGGTGCAATCTCGATCCTCACATTCTAACAGCAGTCGCTATTGAAGATGCTGTAATGTAATTCAATAAACTTCTAAATTTATTATATCTGCTTTGATAGCCTTTAATAAAGTGACGTCAAAACCAAAGAGAAATAACTCTAAGAATACTACGAATAGTGTAATGTAATTTAATTTAGCCTGACGCGGATTAGCAATCAGGGTGGTTACGGGGCTATAAATAATTAATGGTCTCTTCCTCGAATCATCGCAGATATTCCTCAATACATATGTATCAAAAGCGTAGTTAAAACTCATGTGCTTACAGCACCAGATAATATTTCGTATGACAGTTCAATTTGAAGTAATAAAATCTACAACTCCAGATCGTAGTTTCGTCTCGAATACCAATATAAGATGACAAACATAATCTTTTGCAGATGATATCTTATATTAGAACTGGAATCCTGTTACCAGGCCTTTCTGCCTGGGATATTATCTCGAAATCATGAGAAAATCTGAAAGTGAAATATATTAAATTATTCGCAGCGGCCACATAGCTCATAGAATCTTAAATAAATTTGTGTCCTAACCCGGCGGCACGTCCCGAAGATGAGCTGAAAAAAATTACTAATTATTATCCTGTATGGCGCCTAACAATGGTCAATATTCCGTTAAGGCCACGTCTACTCAGGACGAGTAAGATTGACGAATATACATTATTGAATACCGTACACAAATTTTGTGTTATTAACAGCTATATTTTTTCTTCGTTTTCAACTCACGTAGACTATTAGAGCAAGAAGACCTTCAGGCAATCGTTCTTTTCTCTCCAAGTCCAATATCAGAAGAAGACGACAAAAGAACAGATAGTTCAGACACCGAATCTCGAATGTCCATGGAATTCTATATAATGCATTTGTTTACTCGCTGACATGCTTCGCAAACTATTCATATACTAATTATCGATACATGGCATTTACACACTTCAAGTTCATGACCACTACAGGAGATACAGTACAATGCCGTTGGGTCAAAATGGGAACACGTTGGGGTCACATGCTGCGGAGCACCACGTTCTGTGGCAACCCACCCGTTTTATAAAGAGGGCAGGCAAGCCTGCGCACCACACGCCGTGTGCTCAGGCGGGAAGCTCAACACCCTCTCACCATCTTCAATCACTTTCCTTCCATAGAATCACACGACAGTGGAACGTGAACAGCGAGTATCTTCGCCGTTTCTGAGGTGCTCGTTCCCAGGTGTCGTGCCGTAACAATGTTTCCTTCTGAGCGGGTCGTATCGTCACTTGAGTGATTCCTCATCCGTCTCTGCTTCGCTTAGATCATATCCTTACACCGTCACATGCCCACAGTTTTTTGGTCCATTAATGTTGATAGTGATGTTTATCACTGCTAATTGCCAACTACCATGCAACAGAAGGTGAATCGCAGGGCTGGAATCTGCCGCTAGACGTCGAGTTAATATCAGCTCCAGTCTGCGACACACGTCACTGTGTCCCACTGGCACTTCTCATTGTTCGAAAATCTTTCTGTCGCTCGTGTCAAACCCTCAGTGCCTTTCTAAGAATCGGAAATTTTCCATTTTATTACATTTTGGTTTTAATTGGTGTTTTGTCAATGAGTAAAACATGGCAGCGTACAATTTTCCACCGATTTGAAGTTAAAATATTTGTTCGCGGAAGAACACATAATCATCTGGACCACAGTACATTTCAAATATCAGATTAATTTGGGATCACCCCAAAGCAATGTTTGTGAAATCGCTGTTCCTGTCCAATTATACCCCCCATGATTAATCATTGTTATTCAAGCTACCAAGTGATTGCTTGAATCACGACTGTAAGCAGGGCTGTTGATTCCCACGCTACACGGAGTGGAGATTTCTTTTTTGGATTACACTTGTTAGAAGCATTACTGGTCAAGTTAGATGTACCACCTCAGGTTGACAAGAGCTCTGTTGTTCATAATTTTACTGTACATGTGAGCTCAGGACAAAGATGGCTATCTCGCGGCCTTTGTGCCAGTCGGAATGACAACAAGACGTACCACCAATGTAACAGACGTCAGATAACCTCCAGGCAAAAAATACAGAATTGCAACCGTCACATTGCTACATAACAAGGTAGGTTAAAGTAACACTAAGTTCAGCGCCAGAGCGGTAGGCCTACTGCAAAGTCAAACGTACTCAAAAAAGAACTGAGCTGGTCGACCCACAATGATTATTGAATTACCACAGTTAGGCAAGGAATGTTGACGGGAACGATAAAAAGAGAGCAAATGCGTTCTTACACCCAGAGTCACCATGTCACAGTTGCAGAATCGCTCTTTAACTAATGAGGCTTTCGGAGCTCGAAGACACATTCAGTTGTGACGTCATTCTGTTCATGCCCTTAG
Source organism: Schistocerca americana (assembly GCF_021461395.2). Taxonomy (NCBI): domain Eukaryota; kingdom Metazoa; phylum Arthropoda; class Insecta; order Orthoptera; family Acrididae; genus Schistocerca; species Schistocerca americana. The sequence continues at coordinate 778,375,048 of NC_060120.1, forward strand.
AGCCAGAAAGAATGACAGTCCGGTTGATGTTGGTTTACCTGGTACCTGCTTGCGGACTTCAACATCGAGGCACAGTGGATCCCTTGCATACCACAGCTGTGGTATGCCGTTGCTGCCTGCTGGGACATCGCGGGTGGGAAGATTGATATGTGTCCAACCCTCTTCTACTATGGCTCATCGCGAGTGATCTGCAAGCTGTCGTCTCCACGCTAACCAGTCGTGTCATGTTTGCGCAACCTCCTCAATGACTCGTGTATATCTGCTGCTGTCTTGGTAGATCCATGACAGATGATCAGACCCAGGACTCACGACAACTGACAACCTGGACTACAGCGGTAGTCCTCACTGGAGCATACGATAGGCTGTCTACGAAAGTGCTGAGGTTGGGGCTGCAATGTTACGCATATCGTATGTGCGAGCGACGCCTTCTCTCTCCCCGCTGCTTACAGTACAAGCGGCTGTGACTCTCTGATCTGTGGCAGCGACGTCTCGCTGATCAGTCGTCACCACTTCTTTGTAGCACGTGCTTATACCCGGCCACCGAGTGCCACCATGTAGGCATTTTGTAACTCCGTAAACTCAACACGAGAAATAAATATTATTGCAGATACCACTGTGTCAGTGACGCATCCGGGCAGAAAGTGGACCACTTACCTCCTACTCGCAACACGACGCCAGCTTACCGGTCGGCACAGTTTGTTCATGTTGAGTTGGTTAAATTATCTCTCATAGTTATCATCTTTGTTATTTTGTTGATAGACAGCTTAATAATACACTTTTTCAGAAACTCGGAAATGAAGTCGTAATGAGTAAATGGACATACTTTGGTAAGTCAATATTTTTGATGTTGAGAATACAGTGAACTGCATAGAACTCTTGTAGTGGTCAATCTATTTTCGTTGAAAGGAAGCTTACGCTGAATTCGAAAGGGAAATTACCAATACTTGAAGCATTAAAATATAACCAGATTTTAAGAGAGAAGATGCAAGAGATGGCACCACTGAAACTTTTGTACGTAGAATATGAAGTATCAGTATGATCAGACTTAGGTGTGGATCTCACTCCTCCTAAACGTGAATCCAGTGCCGTAAGCTCTTCTTCAGTTCGCTCGATGAAGCGTGATACTGGGGCTATGAACTGTCTGAAGCCTATTTGGAGTGTTCAGCTGTTATATTAATGAGAAAGCGTTAGGTACGTTTATTCACTGACTGTACTGAGAAATAGCTGAGGCAATGAGAGTGGCACGTTCAGGAAGCAGAGGGCGCAGCTGTTATCTCGTGCATCAATGAAGAAAGCGGATGGTATTGAAAGAGAAGAGTGTCGCATGGTAAAGTTGTCTGCGAGTGATGATCGAAAGAATCGCTGTGTTAAGAAGAAATATACGGAGCCCAGTCATTGACTGCTGGCCTCTATTTTGACTTCACCTTATATGGGTTTCTTCCACACGTCAACCAGGGGGCCTGAAGATGGCGTAGTGTAGCACTGAAACTGGTTGCACAAATGAAATAAAACTGGAAATTTAATGGCCGAATGTGTTTTTATTTGTCGTTTTTCATTTCAGGTGTACGAGTTATTACTCTGAAAGACGGTTGGAACGACTCCAGTGTAATAGATTCTACACGCTAACCTAGATATTCGTTTGGTTGTCATTCTCCCAATGAATTTAAAAATTTTACCCTGTTTGATCGCTAGTCTTCGATAGCTCTGTAAAACTCGGGCTAACTTCTGTGATTGTCCTTTTATGAACTGAACTGCCTACTCTGGTATTCAGCATCACAGTATATACAGCATCAGAGAGCTTATAGCGGAAATCATCATTCTTTAGTACTTCGGTATCCCACTTCTTCACTCATAAATTACCTTAAAAATCGACATAATGCGCATCATTACTAGTTTGTCCTATGAGTCTGCATCTTCTCTTAAGCGCCCCTTACAATCAAATATCTGGTTTCGGAAACACTGTCTCACCACGCGTCAAGTAATCCAGAAAGCACCTCCGGACCTTTTGTAATTTTACCAGTTCCTCTCGAGCCTTGAACATTATTTTTTTCTTACCAACTGGAGGTTTTTACAGCTCAAGGATCACCTCTCTTCTCAGTCATTCCTAGTATCGAGTCGTCATTCTACCGTAAATCTCTCTTCTATTTTTGCCCTTACTACAGCTTTCCAATCCACAACGTTTATTAGATTTTTTTCTTCTCTTTACATACTGAGTTTCTCGTTCAGTACAGGAAAATATATCGATACATTACATGGGCTGCCATTAGATAAAGAAGCTGGATCTCTGTTTAGGGACTATTGTCACCTAATTGGCAAACCTATAGTGCAGCAAGCATTGTGTGCAACCTCAACTACAAACTGTCATGACACATACCAATTTTTTCCCACAACTGGAAAGGATGAGATGCTCGTTTCCTTGTTAAGCAGTTCGGTGTTTTAACTTGAGCCATGATCAAGTTGATGTCCTACCTCAGAGCCATGAGAAATAGAGTTCATTTTCCAAGTTTGTCACCAAGACCATTAGGCTACACTTTCTGGAGTCTCTACAGTAAACGCAAGCATCACTTCAGGAAACCACTGAAACCATGTCTCAGCAGGACATTCACCTCCATCAAGCTGTATGTTTCAGCTTATGATAAAGAAAGGTGTCCTCCCATATCGATTTCTGGATGCAGTGGAGAAACTCGATGAAACCACGTTGCCCATCATAACCACATTTGCCAGTAACGTTACACACATTGCCCTAACGGATGCCGAATGTAAGCATGCAATGAGGGTTTGGCAGGAGCTCATAATCTGTGATTTAGTGAAGTATGCAAAACTTTGTATGAACACCGATGTACACTTACCTGCATTAAGTATATGCATGGAAACGTATTCCACTCTCGATCCGGCACTGTACTAGACCACCCCACGGCTTTTGTGTGATGCTCTGCTCCAAATAATAGAAGCCAACGGGGAACTCTTAACCAGTGTCGACATACTGCCGCTTTATGAGTGCAGAGTTTGTGGGGGATTTTGCTAATGTTTCCACATCCAAGCCAAGGCAAAAACCCACGAATGTATGAAAAGTTAAGCAAAGCATCTAGAGTTTTCAGTTAAATCCTTTACTTGAATATAAACAATTTATATGGACATCCCATGCAACACTCTATGATTATTAGAAAGGAAATCGTCGAACTAAGTGTTTGTTCAGATGTGGCAACAGATTATGATGTAGGATATGCCATGGAGGCTGCCATGGCCTTTCCTTATAGACCGCATAATGCGCACAGCGATTTGCCCCTACGTCTTAACACCTAATTTTGTCAAACAGTCTCCTCCCCAAGCTTATTACAGTGCTAGGAGATAGAATGCACTAAGAAAACCTCCGTCAGCGTCTCGCGGTATGGGAATAGAATTAATTAATCGCCTACACAATTAAATTCGACCTGTCACGGGGGTTGAAAAAAGACATTGACGTTAACTCCGCTAATAGGGCTTCCACAATGTGTGATTTTGTGAAAAAAAATTTTACAAGCTTAAGGTTAACGGAGTTCTTCGTAAAACGATGGAGAATGTTAGAAACCACCACGAAAGTACTTAGCAATGGAATGGAATTGCTCAAAAACGTACTTTAAGAATAATACATGGTGCTCACCTACGATCATCCTGTAGACATCTCTGTAAGGAGTTGGGCATTCTTACTGCTGCTATTTCCTAATGAAGTTTGTTATAAATAATCCACTACAGCTTAGAGCTAACAATGATATCTATACTTACATTACCAGAAGAAAAAATGAGATTCATCACTCCACGTTAAGGTTGTCTTTAGCACAAAAGGGGTGCACAATGCTGCAACCAAAGTTTTTAATCACTTTCCAGCGATATAAAACGGCTGCAGACAGCAAAATAAAATTTTTAAGCAAACTGAAAAAAATTTATTCTTGATAACCCCTTGTATTCCGTGGGAGAATTTCTGTGAGCGTAATGTGTGGAAGTTTGTTGGTTTGAATTATCAACTCAGATCTGCATATTAGAGAAAACCTTATAAACGTTCAGCTTGTAGCCATATTTCCAAATTAATTTGCCGTGTGAATGTAAAAGACTCATTCCACATCATTACGATTTATTGTGCAAATGATCCATGAAACATGAAACTAACTACGTGTACTTGATTAAGGCCACAGGCAACCTGTGTGCACGAAATTTCATGGGAAAGAATTAAAAACGTATACAAACCACAAACAAATCTGTTTCCATATATCCTTTTTCAAAACTTATATACACATGAAGGGGAGCTTGTTCAAGGTCATTGATACAGTAGGAGGGAAAGTAGCAATAATAACACATTAAAAATATCGTTTATTTTTCACTCAACTTAATAGTAATTTTACATTACTTGCAGCACAGCTAAAAAAGTTTGAATCACTATTATATTCTTCATACTTCTGTGCAAGCCACAAGAGGTATGGACACCCATACAATGACATGTCCAAAATTGCAGCGTATTTGCAAATGAAGACTCTCAATATCTTTCACACACACAATTGTGCTTATGTGATCAAGAATTTGAAGCGATGTCAGGATATCGTAGTAAACTATTACAGGATTGTCCCAATGTATTCCATAGTAATCATGTATTAACGATGAACAGTAGACTATAAATTATCATATGGGCAGAACTCTGAGTTAAGGAAAACTTTACCATTAATTAGTCTACAATTGTCAAATCCACTTGATTCACGTTTTAGGCCCCTCTTCCTATCAGTTTGCAGTGATAGTATAATGAATTGAGGGATTTCTAACTGAACAACTGTTTCAATAGCCCACGTGTGTTGGGACGTAGTTGGTAGTATAGCGTATTTAGTTTCCTTGAACAGGTAGTTAGTGGGAGTAGAATACCAGCATTCAATACCTTTAAAATTTAAAATGCTCCTCATTGGTTAAAGAAATGTTGGACATTTTCTGTACTAATTTCTGAAAGACAATATAAACTCTACAACATCCATATCTCTGAACCTATGAGTTAATTGTACCACAATTAATTCTTGCTTTGCATTCATGATGACAACTTTCATGTCCTCGAAGTTTCCTGTAAGAGTCTTGAGTGGTATTCATATGCTTAAGTACGTGTAGTTACTTATCGATCCATCTATGAACCAGCCTGCATTTCGTAAACCATTCAGGTCCCAAGTTGCTTTGGAAACATAAGTTTTAAAGGTTGATGTGATTCCTTTATTTCTTGCACCGTCAGTTTCAACATCATTCAGTTCATATCTTATTTCAAGAAACCGGAAGGCGAAAACACTGTGTGCGTTGCAGTATTACTGTAGGGTCTCCATCTTTTTCAAAAATGTTGCTTGGAATTCTTAAATCATTGTGGCGTTAAATGAGAATCCTAATTTCATCATTATCATTAGCTGTCACCAAAGCAAAAGTTTGTGGGAGAAATATTCCGGACGTATATTTCGCACATCGTAGTGGACCAGGACAGTTACATCAAGTGATATCATATTGTTTCAAGACCGTTGACTTAAGGAATTTGCAAATTTCCCATGTTATCGTGTTGTGCTTCTACTGTGAAGCAGCACAACATGCTGTGTGCGTGTTCTATATCTTACAGCCATACTGTTGCTTCTGCTTCAGGCATAAATGTTTTATGTGTTGAGTGGTACTTAAGTAAATAAATTAGTGAAATCAAAGTGAACTAGAAATTAGAATATAAATGGAAAACTTGGTTTAGTTTAGAGAGTTACATACTCGCATTCAGTGGGCAGAACAGCAGAACAGAAGAGACAATGACCGTGAAGTCAGCGAGTTCCACATAAGCGGGCGCTGTCGATTCAGCCGTCAGGGCATCGCCCGACCGGCTCACGTGTTTCTCAGTTGTCGCATGTGAGCAAAGGCCCTCGCCTACATTCCAAGAGCCAATGACCGACGTCAAGAAGATTCTTCGAGAAGCTTTTCAACGTGACGGAAGAGGCAATGACCGGCTCACGTGTTTCTCAGTCGTCACATGCGATCAGAGGCCCCCGCCTACATTCCAAGAGCCAATGACCGACGTTAAGAAGATTCTTCGAGAAGCTTTTCAACGTGACAGAAGAGGCAATGGCCGTGAAGTCGTTCACCTCAAGTGAACTGAAGTGAATAAATACGTGAGACGCGGTGGGCCCGACAGATGAAGACGGATGAAGACGGGGACGAAGACGAAGACGGAGACGGGGACGGAGACGAAGACGAGAGACGAAGGAAGAAAAGAAGAGCAGCAGTAGTTTTCAGTCAGTTTCGGTGCTGAAGACCGTCATGCAAGAAGAGGCTGCATCATGCACAGACGCACCAAGTCCGCCGCTGTAATGGAATAGCAAGCAGGAGCCGCGGCGCGAGAAGACAGAAGTTAAAAGGTATTTGAAGTCTGGTTTTTACATACCCGGGTGACTCGTGAGGACGGGAAGGAGACGGCCTCACATCAGTAGTCACCTGTGAGCTGGGATGAAGAGCTGACAGCCGAAGACTGGCAAGCGGGAGTCCGTGGTTCGAGTCCGCCACACTGGCCTTCTCCCGTCGCACCGCTCCGCTGGCCGACGCAGAACACACGCGGCCGCTTAGAGAAGAGAAACACTGGGACGCCACACCCAAGGTATCATCCGATGCACGACTTCGCTCGCAATAGTTAAACCGGCCACCTCGCGCTGCGCGTCTCCCGTCAGCTGGGCGGGACGGCGACACGAGATACACACCGCTACGCGTAATCAGACGCCGCCGCCGCCGCTGCCGCAGCAGAAGACTTCACAACGACACAGCTGCCGCTCTCCGAACCAGAACATCCCGTAAGATACAGTTGTACAAATCTTCAATAAAAGTTATCTTATGTAAAAATGATGTTTCATTCGACCTCATACCCGAGCCAAGGAAGAACCCACCCTGCCCACATGTTATTAAGAGAGAAAAGTTAATTTATTTAATATTTTCACCCTGACAGAATGCTTTAGAATGCTCATCCTGACAATTGACAGCATCAAAAGAGAAAACCCAGTTACATTGAGTGACAGAAGTGTCACATTTAGTAACACAATTGTTACATTTGATGTCAGAAGCCATTTTAGTTGTTACATATGATTTATTCGCCTTGAAAGTCGTCTTTACGGCTGTCCTGGTCTATAGCTTTCAACTCGAGTTGATCTAATGCCGATTTTATACCAATGGTTCACTGTATGAAAGGCTATTTAGAGTGTGTGGATCAATCTGCAATTGAGATACTGGTTCGTCGCAATACTACACTCAACATGAATTGTGCTAACCTGTAGCGTATCTACTGGTTGCACTGACTCGAAACTTTTTCCAGAATCGTTCTTCAAAACTTTATTCGTTGAGAAACCTAATTATGTTCCTATTGAACCGATTTTTCGAAAATCTGTTATCTATTCTGTTTTTATTACTGTTTTAAACATTTTAACATTTGCACATTTACGGTCTGCCTTGTAAATGCACTGAAGTCATTGGTACCGGATGATACATGGCATTTACCGCAACTTTACCACTTCCTAGATGCATTTGAAATCAGAAAACCGATTCAGCTCTACGAAAATCCCTTTTATGGTTTAATGGCATTAAAATCACATCTACAGGTGACAATATATCTCAGGGCATAAGTTGACCAGCACTGGGCATATATGGAAGACCCAACACTCTTCATTAATTTAGAATGGAAGCTGAACCGCTGAGGAGGTGATATGTCGAAAACATAAAAGCTGAAACATAGTGATCCTATCCTCAGTTAGTGGGTATGAGCAAAGTTATAACCTGATGGGTTAACTGTTAACAAGATCGAAAAATAAAGTATGGAAACCAGCGATGGGCCAAGAACTGGAGCTCTACCGTAGAAAAAAAGGTACCATTACTTAGGGACTCGATCTCACGAGGCCCGAAGGAAATAACCTGGAACCATATTATACAGGGTGATTCAAAAAGAATACCACAACTTTAGGAATTTAAAACTCTGCAACGACAAAAGGCAGAGCTAAGCACTATCTGTCGGCGAATTAAGGGAGCTATAAAGTTTCATTTAGTTGTACATTTGTTCGCCATTTCAGCCAATAAAGTTTTGGTCCCTTTTTTTTCGGAGGTGCTACTGTAACTGGACTACAGTATCTGGAGATGTCAGAGAATTGGCTGTTCCCTCAGCTCGAACAAGAAGCACAACAATTCATATTTCAGCAGGATGGAGCGCCACCACATTGGCACTTATCTGTCCGTAACTACCTGAACGTCAACTACCCGAGGCGATGGATCGGCCGCCAGGCAGCCCGTGACAGAGCACTTCATCACTGGCCTCCAAGAAGCCCTGATCTTACCCCCTGCGATTTTTTCTTATGGGGGTATGTTAAGGATATGGTGTTTCGGCCACCTCTCCCAGCCACCATTGATGATTTGAAACGAGAAATAACAGCAGCTATCCAAACTGTTACGCCTGATATGCTACAGAGAGTGTGGAACGAGTTGGAGCATCGGGTTGATATTGCTCGTGTGTCTGGAGGGGGCCATATTGAACATCTCTGAACTTGTTTTTGAGTGAAAAAAAACCTTTTTAAATACTCTTTGTAATGATGTATAACAGAAGGTTATATTATGTTTCTTTAATTAAATACACATTTTTAAAGTTGTGGTATTCTTTTTGAATCACCCTGTACAATTCTTGCAGGCCACACAAAATATGAAACTTGCTTGCAGCTGGCATTGTTAAAGACATGCACAATAGACATTTGGATCTAAAGGAAATTGTAAGGAACAGATGAAGTAGAAATACGAATGGACCACGTTGTACTTGTACATGTGTGTCTACATAGATACTCCACAGGTCTCCGTACGGTGCGTGACGGAGGGTACCCTGTACCACTATTAGTCATTTCCTTTCCTGTTCCACCCGCAAATAGAGAAAGGGAAAACTACTGTCTATATACCTTAGTATGAGCCCCAATTTCTCGTCTTATCTTTGTGGTCCTTGGGCGCAGTGTACGTTGTCGGCTGTCAGCTTAAAATGCCGGTTCTCTTTAGTTTCTCAATAGTGTTTCTCGAAAATAGCGTAGCCTTCCCTCTAGGGATTCCCATTTGAGTTCCCGAAGCATCTCTGTAACACTTACGCGTTGTTTGCAACTACCAGTAACAAAACTAGAAATTGCTTTCATTTCTTCCTTCAGTACGACCTGGTACGGATCCACTAATACAAAGGTAATATGACTTTCATATCACTATACCGGAATCCACTTTACCATCGATCCCAACGAGTCAGTTTAACATCACGAATGTGATCCAGTTATGCATTTTCAACTTCTCGCGGCGTAACGAATAATCAATTAAATTTCGGGCAGGCAGCCGCCCAAATAAAATTTCCTCCACTGACACTTCGACCTTTAAAGGACTCTTTATGTCTTATCAGCCAACACTTTGATAAGAACATTACGTCCTTATTTGAACATGTGCTTTTATCATCTTATTTTCAGTTTAATGGTGAATTTTATGAGCAAATTGATGGTGTTGCCATGGGAAGCCCCCTCTCCCCTCTGGTAGCTAATTTATTCATGGAAGACTTCGAGGACAAGGCACTGGACTCAGCAAGTTTTAAACCTACGGTCTTCTGGAGGTACGTGGACGACACATTCGTGGTATGGCCCCATGGAATGGATGAATTACATCGATTTCTTGAGCATTTGAATTCCATCCATGCTAGCATTGAATTTACTATGGAAATAGAAAAAGTTGGCTGCCTCCCCTTTTTGGATGTTGTCGTTCGCCGTAAAAGTGATTGCACATTAAGACATACCGTATATCGGAAACCAACGCACACAAATCTGTATCTTCATGCCAGTAGATGCCACAGACCATAGGTGTCCTTAAGATCTTAGTGCATCGGCCGCACTGTATATCCGATAAAGACAATTTGCAAGAAGAGCTCACATACCTCAAGAGCATTTTTAAATCGAATGGATTTTCTCCGCAACAGATTCGTAGATCATTCGATGCAAAACCTAAAAAGCAGGTATGTGATGGGGAAGAAGATAGTAATTCCTTCAGCGTGCGTTTTTGCTCTATGTGGGTGCTCCTTCCTCGAAGATAGGCCATATTCTTGAGAAACACTGTGTTAAGGTGATCTTCCGGCCACCCACGAAGATTGTAGCTCTACTCAGCTCTGTGAAGGACGATTTACAGCTTCGTAAAGCGGGTGTGTATTAGATTCCTTGCGGAAATTGTGAGAGGTCGTACATAAGCCAAACAACACGCACCGTTCATGAGAGGTGCGCGGAGCATCGATGATACACACGCTTATTACAGCCAGACAAGTCAGCTGTGGCCAAACATTGTATTGATACAGGGCATTCCATGAATTACAGTGATGTGAAGATTTTAACATCCACCTCTTCTTTTTGGGAATCTGTCTTCAAGGAAGCTATAGAAATTAGATTAGCTAACAATTAAATAAATAGAGATAATGGTTTTAATTTGGACAAAGCATGGAATCCGGCTCTTGGAGTAATTAAACTGCAGAGAAGTCGTCATCGTGTCACCGCCGCCGATCATACATCGATAAGCGAATCGAATGTCTGTACGCCTTCGCCACAGGCGGCGCATGTGTAAGCTTATGTCTCTGCAGCTGACCTGCAGCTGTGATCCGCATTCGCAGTACCGCCGTGGTGGAGCATATAACGCCGCGCTTGGCATCTTCTCATCAGTTATGTAACTCACTCTGAGGATGGCCGGACGATACGCGGCGGAAATATCAGTGGAGCAAATTTTATTTGCGCGGCTGCATGCCCGAAATTTAATGGGTTATGATGCAGTTACTTTCCAAATTAGCAAATGAGCATGAAGAAATGAATTAGAAATGAGAGGATGCAGCTCAACTTCAGGATGACGCCTCTCATATTCAGCTACTACGGAATTCTTGTGATGAGGGTTCTTCATCCACTCAGCCATTGTGATGACTACACATTAGCATACAACAGGTTTTATAGAGAAAAACACACATGCATGTGGCTGTTATGCTTTTATTTTTTTTATACTCTTACATACAGATGGGTACATGAACATGCTTAAATAAGAATGTAGTTCAGTGCCACCATCTGGCGTGGTAGATTGATACATCTTGACGCACAGTGGGTATCATATAGGTGGGCGATGATTTCTTCCAATGGATGCAGAGTTTGGCACACTAACTCCTTCGAATTGGTCCATATTATCTCGTAGAATCTGTTCACATATGGCTGCCACCTTAACCGTTTTTCTAGAGAATGATGGATCACGTAACTAGCGTACACCAAATTTTTTGAAAATTTCCTCTTACAGATGTGCAATTTCTTACGTTAAAACGTTTAACCCATTACTGGACGTCCACTGCTGGAATAGAATGGTCACTGAAGGAGTTTAAACACTTCCGCTGAAGATGGCAGCGACTTGCATTGCGGTATCACGAAGATGAATCCAGTAATCTAAGGGTAATGTGACTTTTATGTCACTATATCGAGTATGTCCGAAATCTACAACTGGCTGGAACTCATGATCTGTCATAGCACCCACACTAAGTTGTTGACTGTCAGTGCTGTTTAAACCGTGTTTTGAATTGAACAGCATTATTTGCAGATCACATACCTTTGATGTTTTTGCCTTATGTGCATAAGAAAAAGATAACCAGTTTCACATATACGACTACATTTTACTACAGTCATATGTCATCGACGGCAGTATATGCAGCTTTAAAACACAAGAAGATGTACAGCTATACCACCTCTGCTTTCCGTATCAAAAAAACGTAGACTGGGCTGTACAGCCGGTTCACCACTTTAGCTTGTGCTGTCATCTCAGATACTGTTGAAAGTGAATTAGCTTGTGATATTTGGCGCCAAATTGATAAACACTGAGCGAAAGTATTAGCGATAGTATGGAGTGTACTGCCGATTATAAAGCATCTTTCAGTACTTTGAACTCATCCATGAAGCCACTGCTAAAAAAGAATGATGACTGCAAGGCGTGGAAACCTACTAAGCGTTGTCGCCGTAAATATACTGAAATAAATCATTCCCAAATATGTCATGGCATGGTGTTGCAGCTGGAAGTCTACGGATTCGCTGACAGAGAGAGAGAGAGAGAGAGAGAGAGAGAGAGAGAGATAATGGTTGTTATATGTTCAAGTGGTTTAAATTTAAAACTGTTCGTAAGCTGCAATTTGAATAACATAAGAGTGCCATTATTTGAATATCATTGACTATTATTTGTTTCGAAAATAGCCGCCGATGCACTTGTTATATAATATTTCATGCAGCTTTCACAAGTTGCCTCAAGTGTTTAGGAGTGATGTGTTTATTTGTAAGGACGATTCCTGTTATGGCAAATATTATTTTTTTGGAGAATATAAAATTGTTGGACCTCCTCTTATTGAACAGTGATGGTTGTAAAATGGAACAAATAAATTATTATTTTTTAGCGTATTATGTGTGTTTTCATTCCTCAAATACTTACATAAATGTGTAGTCATTATACACTCCTGCAAATGGAAAACAGAACACATTGACACCGGTGTGTCAGGCCCACCATACTTGTTCCGGACACTGCGAGAGGGCTGTACAAGCAATGATCACACGCACGGCACAGCGGACACACCAGGAACCGCGGTGTTGGCCGTCGAATGGCGCTAGCTGCGCAGCATTTGTGCACCGCCGCCGTCAGTGTCAGCCAGTTTGCCGTGGCATACGGAGCTCCATCGCAGTCTTTAACACTGGTAGCATGCCGCGACAGCGTGGACGTGAACCGTATGTGCAGTTGACGGACTTTGAGCGAGGGCATATAGTGGGCATGCGGGAGGCCGGGTGGACGTACCGCCGAATTGCTCAACACGTGGGGCGTGAGGTCTCCACAGTACATCGATGTTGTCGCCAGTGGTCGGCGGAAGGTGCACGTGCCCGTCGACCTGGGACCGGACCGCAGCGACGCACGGATGCACGCCAAGACCATAGGATCCTACGCAGTGCCGTAGGGGACCGCACCGCCACTTCCCAGCAAATTAGGGACACTGTTGCTCCTGGGGTATCGGCGAGGACCATTCGCAACCGTCTCCATGAAGCTGGGCTACGGTCCCGCACACCGTTAGGCCGTCTTCCGCTCACGCCCCAACATCGTGCAGCCCGCCTCCAGTGATGTCGCGACAGGCGTGAATGGAGGGACGAATGGAGACGTGTCGTCTTCAGCGATGAGAGTCGCTTCTGCCTTGGTGCCAATGATGGTCGTATGCGTGTTTGGCGCCGTGCAGGTGAGCGCCACAATCAGGACTGCATACGATCGAGGCACACAGGGCCAACACCCGGCATCATGGTGTGGGGAGTGATCTCCTACACTGGCCGTACACCACTGGTGATCGTCGAGGGGACACTGAATAGTGCACGGTACATCCAAACCGTCATCGAACCCATCGTTCTACCATTCCTAGACCGGCAAGGGAACTTGCTGTTCCAACAGGACAATGCACGTCCGCATGTATCCCGTGCCACCCAACGTGCTCTATAAGGTGTAAGTCAACTACCCTGGCCAGCAAGATCTCCGGATCTGTCCCCCATTGAGCATGTTTGGGACTGGATGAAGCGTCGTCTCACGCGGTCTGCACGTCCAGCACGAACGCTGGTCCAACTGAGGCGCCAGGTGGAAATGGCATGGCAAGCCGTTCCACAGGACTACATCCAGCATCTCTACGATCGTCTCCATGGGAGAATAGCAGCCTGCATTGCTGCGAAAGGTGGATATACACTGTACTAGCGCCCACATTGTGCATGCTCTGTTGCCTGTGTCTATGTGCCTGTGGTTCTGTCAGTGTGATCATGTGATGTATCTGACCCCAGGAATGTGTCAATAAAGTTTCCCCTTCCTGGGACAATGAATTTACGGTGTTCTTATTTCAATTTCCAGGAGTGTAGATTATCCAGTGGTGGCGGGATAGTACTGAGAGCACTGTGGTTTGTAGAAACCACTGCAATTGCCTCACTGACCGAGTCATGACTGCACCTCTTTACACACTTTTAAATCATATTAGAAGTAAAAGGAAGACGGGAAGGAAGGAAATGAAAAATAATTTTGTAGGAATAATTATTATTTTATTATATATCTTTTATACAAGTGTACATAGCCGTCATCCGCAGCAATATTTTGTAGGTAAATGTTTTTTTTATGTGCCTTATGTTCACCCTGCATTGCGTTCTAACCAATAGTAGCAACAAAATACTTAGGTATTCCATTTGCAGACTATCCCTTCAGAAGATTTTGGTTTGGTTTGATTCAGGGTAATACACGTGGTTTTGTGATTCGCGCTATTCCCTTCCTATTCCTGTGTTCAGAAGATACAGTGGTACATCTGTACTGCATCTGAACCAAAAATGAAATACTATAGCGACATGAAGAGGAATAAAATCTATACGTATATGTGTGAGTATCACAGGTAAACCAGAGGACTGTCAGAGGGATCAGAAGTCAGCGGTAAGTGAAGTCACAGTAGGCTTCAGTTCTAATAAGGACCGGCCGGAGTGGCCGTGCGGTTCTAGGCGCTACAGTCTGGAGCCGAGCGACCGCTACGGTCGCAGGTTCGAATCCTGCCTCGGGCATGGAAGTGTGTGCTGTCCTTAGGTTACTTAGGTTTAATTAGTTCTGAGTTCTAGGCGACTGATGAGCTCAGAAGTTAAGTCGCATAGTGCTCAGAGTCATTTTCTAATAAGGAAAGACTGTTACATGTACATATTCGAAACTAATTTGTACATTTTGGTAATAAACAAATAGCATAGGAAGAATTGATCACACAGCTAACAATAACCGAGAAAGGAAAGTCACTATGAAAATAATCGTCACATGCAGAAATACATCAGACTCAAAGAAAGGCATTCACGTAATATAGCGGACGGTTAGTTTTTCCATCAAAACTTCCTAAACGTGGTGGTCTCTAGGATTTTATCGAGTTAACATTTTTGAAATGTTCCGTGTATATGTTGATTCATTGAACGTAAGAGAGAGGAGCCTATATCAGCAACAGGTGTCGTTCTAGTTTTATAGACACAACTGATACCTATGACACACTTGATTACTTAGTAACAGATCATCTCACACACTTCACGTGGGTACTTCAGGTTAATGAAACAGCAAATACTCGTGTTTGCCACACACATGTTAATATAGATGCTAAGTTGTGCGATATTGATTCACCATCTAAAAGGTTTTATGGCAGAAATCTTCTAAATAGCTGTCAGAATGAATTAATTACAAGCTGCCGTTTGTCATTTCGGACACAAATGTTGAAATCTAATTCTGTTGCAGCACATTTGATCAGTCACAATGAAGTAAACTCATGACATTTTTCTTCGAGAAGAACTCATCGGAGTTATATGAATAACGGAGAAAGAAAACGAAGTGCATGTCTGTTTCGATATAATGATAAAAACACCCGCGTAATAATGCCGCGACTAGTGATGTTAGCGTCTGTGGTGCTCCAGTTTGCCAGTATAAAACCGACCACCAATAATAATTGTAATTTAATAATTGTCATTTCTAGAAGTCTGTGAAAATATCTTACGTGTGTACAAACAGCAATGATCTCTGTCCAGAAGCTCATTTCTGTTCTTGCTGTACGTTGGTGTCAGTAATAAACATGATTTTAGTTCTAAATATTGTACTTCATTGAGATCTCTGCCTTCGGATTTGAACTTGATCGTGGTTTCGACGTAACATTGTTAGGTAGAGACGCCGCTTACTTCAGTATCCCTAGATTACCATGGCTCGAATTAGGCAATGTAAAAGCCATCGCCTAAGCGATCAGGAACCCGAATACAAAGAGTTCATCGTTCCTACGATCAGCATATTCAGAAGACATCCATAAGGGGTTTCCAGAGACACTATCCAGGTCGACGAAATGGCTGAAAAGAATCGACGAGATAGCCAAATACAATGGTTGGGAAGACATGAAGTATTAGGCAAACATGTAATTTTATCTTGATGGCAAAGTCCAACAATGGTTAGAGGATAACGAAGAGAAGCTCAGGACCTGAGAGAAATTCCAGGTCGAACTGAAGAAAACGTTTGGCGACAATCAACAGAAAATCCGCTTCGTGGCTGAACAATAGAAGAATAATACCAAACGTCATGGGGAAACGCCACTGTAGCAGCACCAGAGTTTAGGATAGGGAAAGTTAGTTTTGTGCGATACTGTGAGCACAAGTTGCAGCAAGGTGTGGGCTGGATTGCAATGAGTTACGCACACCAGCAACTGCGAAGGCAAGTAGAGGGCACAGGGGTGTAGAACTGCTGGAGAGGGCACACATAGCAGTTTTCATGGCGCAAGTCGCAGGCAGAAGGGGGCGACTGCTCAACCTAAGTGTTATGCATACATGACGTGAAGCGGCTCACTTGGCAAAACAGGGGAGCACAGCTGAGTATAAATAGGTGCCGTTTTCTAACGAGATTAATTCAAATGTGGCAGCTCTCCAGGACGGTGGGGCATATCACACCACCAGGCTACACACAGCAACAGATGGGGCGCCAGCGCTCTAGTCCAAAGCGGGTCGTTTATTTGACCCCCTGAGGCCAATGTTGGGTCCGTAACCAGCCAGCCAGCGGTAGGCTACTCCACGGCTCACTAGTGTGGGCAGTCGTCCTGGCTTCCAACACACATCGGTGAGAACTGGGGCGAGGGTCGCAGACTCAGTTGTGGGTCGCGGCTGTTTGTCGTCGCCGCGTCCTAAGCCACGCCGGCGAAGGAACATGGCGCAGACAATCTTGCAGTTGTCAGTGGGCTGCTCAGCAGCTCCTCAGAGCGGCGCAGAGGCAATACGGACAGGGACAGCTGAGTCGGCAGGGACGCAGACCTCCGAGTCAACTGTGGCATCCTGACGACACCGCAACTCTGCTGGTGTACAAGGCCGGCTCGACACAGAATTGCATTATACGGGCCGCTGGGGTGCTTCCTCAGCATTATGGGGCCCTGTGACGCAGACCCAGAGGAACAAAAACACTGCAGCTAAGAAAACAATAAATCACTTGAAAACCACGGACGAGCTTTAATACGGTGCCTTCTACCTCTTCCCGCTACGTTCGACGTCTCATTCCCCTACATTTGGTATCAGAAGTTAATACGGCACCTCCTGGCACCGATCCACTACAACACAGAAGTATGTACAGAATGTTTTGGTTCTGTACCACATCTGGAATCCTAAGATGATCTGAAGCTGTGAATTTCTCACACTTGATGAAGTCATGAACCACACTCTTCTGGTGAAGGACGTCAGAACAGTGGGATATGTCAAGTGATTCCAGTGAATCGAGGAAATGAAACAGAAAAAGAATCAGACGAAACAGGTACGGCAGAATATGGTCCACAAGGCAGTTGCGGAAGACCTCCAAGGGCTCGCCTCTCTCATATGCTGTATAGTAAGAGAAGAGATACAACAGTGTATTTCAGCCAGTCTGACGGAGTACACAAGGGATAGCAGCCATGAATGTCGACACCTCAACACCAAATGCCAGGAGATAACAGAGAATGTCAGAGAAGAGATGTAGCGATCTGTGCACACCATGAAGAATGGAAGCGCCCAACTCGGACTTAACGCAGCAACCGCTTAACAACAAACCAGCATCTGACCAAGGCAGGTACAACCAGCCTCTCCGCCAAGCACTATGCCCCATAGAAAAAGGGACATTTTGAGGATTGAGAACAACGCGCAATTATGTTTTCACTGTGAACGACCTGGATACATTGTAAGCTACTGTAGAGACAGAAGACAAGTGTTCGACAACTACTATGCCGGAAAAAGTCAACCGTCATGAAAGTCCTTTTCACCCCAGTTAACTGGAGACGGTTATTGTCTATCTGTTGAATCAAGTCCATAGCCATACCCCGGACGAGGTTGCTCACCAACACATCTCGGGCATTCCTCGTCACCCTGCAAAGGTACCAACTGCTCTCCTAGCCTGCCGACCTCAGAAAAAATAAGTGAGGCGACAATCTATAGAGGTGGGCCGCCACTGATGCAAATCATCCATAGACTACAGTCACCAAGATGACAGGACAACTCATTGACGTCATCATCCACGACAAACCTGGGCAGACGCTCATCGCCCCGGGGTCTTCCTACTCTGTAATGCCGGATGCTTAACGTCGTCAGTTAAAGAAGATTATACTCCGTGATGCGAAAGTGATTGTACTGGTAGTAGGAAATGGGAAATACGTCCAGCCGACAGAACATGAATTGCAGCACTACCAATGACAGAACACAGCAAATCGAATTTGTCGTTTTAACAAAATATAGGATCTGTCCTGATCGAAGAACATTAACGCCAAGTGATAGGCGTTCTACCTCAGTTTTCAGATGCTTTCAAATCCCTTGTGGAGAACAGACAGACCAAGTGGCTCATGGCAAAACACCGTATCAACACTCGGGATCATCTATCAGTTAGCCTGCGCTCATGTAGAGTGTAGCCGGCTGAACGACGGAAAATCCGGGAGAAAGTGGAGAATATGATGCAAAATGAAGTCACTGAAACTTCAGAAAATTCTTGGTCCTCTCCTGTGATCCTTGTGAAGAAGGACGGTACATTGCGTTTCTACATCGACTGCCGAAGTCTGAACAAAATGTCGAAGAAATATTCATATTCATTACCAGGCAATCCCACGACTTTGCTTGTGGGCTGAGAATGACAGGACGGCCGGTCAGTACGTTTGGGTCTTCGTGGCCTGTTCGGATGCAGTTTTTCTTATTACCACGCATTGATGACGCTCTAGATTGCTTGAAAGGAACAGAGCATTTTTCAGCTATGGACCTGCAGATATTCCACTGACAAATCGAGATTGACGGATATAATACATCATTTTATTTCGAATCATTTTTACGAGAATTCCATGTCCTTCACTGTCGATCGTGTTAAAGTTCAGAGACGCTAGAGCGCATAGTTCAAACATCGCTATGGTCATTTTCTTTCTACTCGCTATCAGAAATTATAAAAGACACGACGGCTGTTTTATGACTTCCCGCTTCTATGATAACTTCTTATGCCATGTCAACTTCTGAGACAGATCTTGTTACAACATTAGGGCTGAATGCGTCGATTAATTGGAATAAATATAAAGTTTCAACCTCTCACTGTGAGGTTAATTATGAGGAAGGCATTCTAAGTTAATGCAACCGTAAATCAATAAAAGAGTCGATAGCGTGAGCTTATTTATAACTGTGAATTATTTGTTTATCTTTCTCATTGAAGTTCTTAAGAAAGAATAGTAGCAATTCAACTGTGACCAATCCTAAATAGATGTTGTAACGCCTTAAAATGGACTTAGAAATATCTATATAAAACCATGGTTTATGAATCCTGCGGTGAACAGTGAGAATTATTAGTTATATCATTTGTCCCAAACATAAATTGCAGTTCTATGAAAATCAGAGGAAAGATGTGATTGATTTAGTAGCAGTGAACTCTATAATATCTCTGATGGACGATAAAAAGACACTACCGGCGATTGTTCTCTTCCCTTCGGTATCTTGAGCCAAGCATGTTAGCATCTGCTTTCATCTACTAGTGTAATTTCATTAGTTGAACAATAATTAATTCAGATAATTTCTTTTATTTCAAGGTGTTTGACATTGTATTCTATGGACAAAATTTCAACAAGAATCTCTTCGTAGTTCATCAGAATTTGGAAGCATTACGTTAGTTAGAACATTCAGTCAAACAACAACAACCACAGATCGAATCTTCTTAAAGCATAAATCTTGTTCTAAAAGTAAATTTACTTTTTACGCAGCAGAAAATCATCATATCTTTTCCAAGCCAATGTTCATTCAGCGCCGCAGATTAAATTTACCGCACGTAATCGATTACTGACGTACTGCTAAGGACATATTTTGCGCCCAGGTGGGAATAAATGGACAAAAATATACAATGTTTTTATTCTAATTTTCAATGAAAATAATCAGTCGTGGAATCGTTTAAAATTTTAGCAATTCTGTGTCTAACTGGATCTTCGTTAGATATTTTAAACTTACGTAACGGGACTGCTGTTTATGACGTTACCGTACTCCTATATCTTAAATACAAATTAAAACTTTAATCAAAGATAATTTTGTTTCCAGATTTTCCTATTTACGGAAACGTTATAATGTGCAAGTGTCGTGATTTTATGTGAAAGGCTAAAATTTCACAGTCTCTATTTAGACCAGTTTTTTCTGATCGGTTAATCTGTTACACTTGTCAAATATAATTATAAATTTAAATTAAAATATACAATAATTGGAAATCTTATACAGTGTCAATTGCCGCCAGATAAGGTTGCTATTATTGTCGTACTGAATAGTAACGCTCGGAAATAAAGCACAGTTTTCGCTATTCCCGCAGTTCTCGAAATGTTGTAATAGTGCCTGGCAAACGCTGTTGTAAGTTAATGCAGCTAGAATTGCTGGACCGATCTTTCTCCACTTTAAAAATGATTTCTGAAAGCATTTAAACGCTACAGTAACCTTCTCTCAGACACTCATAAGATTTCTAACTCGTTCTCCGCAATCGTAAAAAAGCAGAAGAGACCATATTCATTTGTATCAGTAATGTAGAAAGTAACTGTTAGTGTTGTTAGAACTTTTACCAGTTGTCGTCTAGGCCTAACACGCTCTCGTTTTAAGTTTAGAATCACTGTCTATAGCCGCGCGGGATTAGCCGAGCGGTCTAAGGCGCTGCAGTCATGGACTGTGCGGTTGGTCCCAGCGGAGGTTCGAGTCCTCCCTCGGGCATGGACGTGTGTGTGTTTGTCCTTAGGATAATTTAGGTTAAGTAGTGTGTAAGCTTAGGGACTGATGACCGTAGCAGTTAAGTCCCATAAGATTTCACACACATTTGAACATTTCACTGTCAATAGCGTGCTCCTTGTAAATATTAGTAGAACAGTTGATTTGTTCTTACGTATTTGTTTAATGTCGGATGATATGGAACGTTGCGACGAAGAAGTATTAATAGGAATAACAAATTTATGTGTAATTAAGTGCTTCTGTCGTTAATGAACTGATAGGTCCTCAATATTCAGATGATAGGTACTGCAAATTGTCTTCTTGTGGCACCCTCTGGATGTGGTCTGCATAGCTGAAAGAGTAAGGGAATGTCGTAAAACTGTGAACTAATCGTGACTCCACACAGGACAATGTAGGAGACCATACCGCCAATTAGATTATTTCAGAAGTATGATGATATTTCTTATCATACAAAACACACAGATTTCCGCACCACCTGAGGCTAATGAAATAACTACTTAACTCAAAGGTATTTAGTTTTTACCACCAAACTGTATGCGATAAAAAGAGGGGGCTCCTGTTATAAAAATGTTCACCCCATTGTTCACGATTGCAGTACCATTAAGAAATAAACTGCTTTTGTTAGCTTGTGTCCCAGATTGTCAATAACCATTTTCACGTGATGCAGTCTTCCTCGAGGAGATGTACACTGGTGGACATGAAAAACGGCATTATACCACCGGCCTCTTTTAAAGTACTTCAAAGTGTAATAAGAGTAAAGGGATTTAAAATACAGCCCAGTGGTATTATGTCATGCTTCACTAAAATTTTAATCCCACGAAGACGGCGTGCAAAAAAGAGAAACTGGCATGGAATGTACTAGATGAATGCTTACAAGTGACTGGCGTTTCAACGGAGCTGCACAAAATAGGTAGGAATAACGCCTGCTTTCATGCAGAATCTTTGTGGACTTGGCCGCGTTCATCCGAGAGCAGACGTATTGTCGAATCTGACGTGCAGGACCGCACAGCCAGATCGCGTACCGTTAGACTGAGGAAATGGGCTTAATAGCAGCAAGAAATCCATTCGGAGTGTAAGACTTTGTTGTATGGAGCGCCACAGGCTGTGAGCACGGCTACATTGGTGTTGCTTCCGCGGAGGCGGCAGCGGAAGGAAGCGGGACGGTAAAGGGTACGTCCACAGCTAACACTCGACAAAGCAGTGGCACCACGTTACCTTCTAGACGACTGTCGGTTCTGCTTACGGCATCACTATGTACATGTCTCTGTGTGGGGACTTCAAGGATAAAGAGCTTTGCCAGGATACATTCGTTACTGACATAAAGGCCCGGCATATTGCGTGTTGGAATGGTGTGCCATTATGTCGGCTACATAACACGATCACCTCCGATTCACATAATTGGTAATATGGATAGCAAACGCTACGTTCATGACTACTTGAGACAATGGCTGCATGCGTACTATGAATCTGCCTCCATGACATTATCTTTCAACAAGATAATGCAAGACGATATGTAGGCCTTGCGGTCCTGGCCTACCACGATACGGGTGGTGTCAGACTGCTTCCGTAGCGAACATGTTCTCCAAATCTGTTACTGCATTCGTCACCAACACAAAGGCCCAGCATATGGTGTGTTGGAATGGTGTGCCATTGTGTCGGCTACATAACACGATCACCTCTGATTCACATAATTGGTAACATGGATAGCAAACGCTACGTTTATGACAACCTGAGACCATGGCTGCACCCCGTACTGTGAATCTGCCTCCATGACATTATCTTTCAACAAGATAATGCAAGCGATATGTAGGCCTTGCGGTCCCGACCTACCACGATACAGATGGTGTCCGACTGCTTCCGTAGTGAACGTGTTCTCCAAATCTGTTACCACTGGAAACATCTGGTCATTGGTTGTCGAGAGATAGGGACGCCACCATTGGTCAGCCACGACTGCTGGGAGACAGAGCTGAAACAGCACGGAATGACGTACCCGTATCTATTACCCAAACTCATTTCCACTAAGTGCACAGTCGCAGTAGAGCCATCCCTGCTGGCAGTTGGCAACTTTGTGTAAAATGTTTCGCTCCCTGTATACCCCTCAAAATCATCTACAGATTTAATGATGCGTTCATTGTGTAATACTGAATTCAGAGAAGGTCGTCATTTCCTACTATATCTGGTGCTACACTTCACCTTTCGTTTCACCGTCTTTGGAGTATGTTGGATCAATCACTTTTTTGTGTGTTGTCCTTTTCTCAATGCTTTCACTCTTTCTGATCTTTTCCTCTCTTCTCCTGAGATGACGTGTTTGGGTTTTTGCTAGATTTGTCTTGAAACCTTATATTTTCGTGTTTAATTATTAATTTAGCTGTTCAATTGATCAGCGATTTTTCTGAAATCTTTAGTTCCAATAGACCTTTCTCAGTTCCTTTAAACCAGCTGGATTTTGTTTTGCAGCTACGGAAAAAGTCAGAGATTTGTTTGGTTACTCTGTTAGAGTTCATTTTGAGAAGACACTCATAAAAGTTTATTCTCCTTTGACCTACTGTATCTGACAATTTTTCGATTTTTTTGTAGAGAATTTCATTTTTGACATTTACTATCTTATTTTCTTGGAATTTTGGTCCTATGATTTTCCTTAAAATTTTTCTTCCCTTTATCTCAAATTTCTCCATTTGGCCTTGAAAGTTCGTGGTCAGTGTTTCTGCCGCATACAGTGCTTCCGGCTCAATCACTGCCCTGTAATGTGTAATTTTGGAGCCACATGAAAGGGATTTTTTTGT
Organism: Schistocerca americana; assembly: GCF_021461395.2. NCBI lineage: Eukaryota > Metazoa > Arthropoda > Insecta > Orthoptera > Acrididae > Schistocerca > Schistocerca americana. The sequence continues at coordinate 778,398,617 of NC_060120.1, forward strand.
TGTATGTATCATTTGTTAGTTGTAAGGCCAGTTCAAGTTTATTTTTTCTGGATTCCATTGCTTTGCTTTCCCCAGCATTTCAACTAATCCATTCTCCGAGATATTTAAATTCTTTTACTATTTCAATCATTTGTTCTTGGACTTCGAGGTGTTTACGTGAGTTATTCATGTTTGTCTGGTGTTACATTATTAATGTCCTGTAGCATATTTTTCGAGATATTCCCCTGTTGAGATCAATGTGGCACAACCCGTAGATACTGCACTGCATAACATAAGGACGAGCTGGGTAAAGTAACATGACACACTAACAACTCCTCAGTGAAAGTTATTGAAAGGCGGGAGCATGTTGCCAAAGGTCTCCCAGTCGTGCACAGAAAACTGGACGTCACGTGGCGTGAGGTAAGCGTGATTATAGCACCAAATGGCGCTGGCCCCAGAACGCGAGATAGTTGAACGATCGGGAAAAGACAGTGTGTGTCAGTCAGTGAACAGTTACGGTGCACTGGGGTCGTTTTCTTCATTACAAAATGTCTGGCTGACAGGATCAGGGAATAATCACAGGGAAACTGGAAGAAGGACGGACTCTGACTGGTGTAGCCCAGGAGTTCTGTGCTGCTCACGGTATTGTTTCACGTGTACGGTGGGAGTTGTGAACCACAGGAACAGCTGCTCGAAGGACCGAGTTGGTCGACGACGGTCCACTGTAGCAGCAGATGATCACTGCGCTATGCCACAGGCAAGAACGGACCCAAGTCAATCAGTAGGTGCAAAATATCAAATGGTTCAAATGGCTCTGAGCACTATGGGACTTAACATCTGAGGTCATCAGCCCCCTAGAACTTAGAACTACTTGAACGTAACTAACCTAAGGACATCGCACACATTCATGCCCGAGGCAGGATTCGAACCTGCGACCGTAGTGGTCGCGCGGTTCCGGATTGAAGCGTCTAGAACCGCTCGGCCACAGAGGCCGGCGGTGGGTGCAGTTTCAATCACATTTAACAGGGGTGCAATGCACGCAATCTCTCGCTCCACAGTGGGGCGGCGGATGTATGGGTGTAATCTCTTTGTCCGACGACCAGTAAGTTGTATTCCGATGACACCTGCACATAGGCGGCGCCGTCTGCGATGGTGCCAGGAGCACAGGGACTGAACCAACGAGCAGTAAGATCGTGTGCTCTTCCTGCATGAGAGCAGATTCTTCTTGAGTTGTTATTTTGGACTGCCCTCGTATCTCTGGGTACATTGTCGAACTTGGCCGTTTTATGGTATGGGGAGGCAAAATGTTACACAGGTATTCTAACATCCAAACCTTTGAACAGGGTACTCTCATTGGTCAAGGTTATTGTGGCACTGTATTATTTCCCCCATAAGCGTCTTTTTGAGTGCTTTCGGCCCTGATTTCATTTTTATCGATGACAATGAGCGACGGCAACGAACAGTGGGGGTGGAGGAGCCGTTGGAACGAGAGCATATTCAGGAACACACTGGCCTGCCCCTTCCACCGACTTAAATCCCATCAAGAACGCGTGGGATGTGTTGGGGAGACGTACTGTAGGACGTCCACATGCACCGACGACCATCAACTTGTTATTAGCAGTGCTGGTGGAGGAATGGAACGTCCTTCTACAAGAATTCTTTGTGCCCAGCATGTGAGTGCGTTGCCAAACGTATTTCCATACGCGTTGATCATCAGCAGCGTCCAGGAGACCATCATAAATCACTGTGATTACGGTGTAAATATTGTTTCTGAACAACAGATTTCAGTATTTCTTTTAGTTACCTTCCCTACTACAGGGTGATTTTTTTACACCGTGCACAAACACTAGGGACTGATTGATGAGAGGATACGGAACAAAAAAGATCTCATGAATTTAGGTCCAGAACTGTATGGTTTCCATGCTGGAGACCATTTATTCAATCATGCATTGGTAGAAACCGTGGTCGAACACACTCCGTACCATGCAGCCACAGTTACAGTATGTGTTGAAAATGGTTTCCATGTACCTCAACGCGTGCGTGAACGCTCCGTAGCACGTTCTGTCTCACACGTTCACATCAGCCAGGCTGCATCCGAACAGTGTCAAAGGCAGCATGACTAAACTCTTCCAATGTCTCCACACCTGGAATGGTCTCTGCGAATACGATACTTTCGAGATGGCCCCATAACCGGAAATAGCACAGGTAGTGATCCTCGGAACGAGCAGGCCATGCGACGGGACCCTCTCATCCGATTCATCGACCAGGAGGACACGACTGAGATGCATCCGAACGTTAATGGCAAAGTTGGCTGGAGCACCAAGACGTAGCAGCCATATAACCATTCGAATCGTTAATGGTACTTCTTCCAGCAGGGGAGGCAAAGTCACCCTCAAGAAACAATCCATCGACCAGGAGGACACGACTGATATGCGTCGGACGTTAATGGCGATGTGGGATGGAGCACCATCACGTAGCAGCCATATAACCCTACGAATCGTTAATGGTTCTTCTTCCAGCAGGGGAGGCAAGTCACCCGCAAGAAACGCCGTTAGTTCCGGCCTGTTAAGTGACGTGTAACGATTATTGGTCCCAAAATACGGTCGCCAATCATGCCTGCCTACACATTCAGACTTCACCTATGCTGATGATTCGCTGTCACCATTACAAGAGGTTTCTACTTCTATCCCACAGATGATTGTTACGAAAGTTGAAGTTACCACTCCGCGTAAAGGTGGCCTCATCTGCGAATAAGATGGATGACACAAATCCCGGGGTCGTGGTCGCATCGTGAACAAACCAGTGACAAAACTGCCCCCGATGTGGAAAGTCTGTCGCTGGTAAGCCGTGCACACGCTGTAAATAAGTAAGGGTAGTAACAGTTGTCATGCAGAATGTTCCACACGGTCGTCTGGCTTACCCTGTACTGGTGGGCCAACTGCCTGGTACTGACACAGCGATCGCCTTCCACAGTGTTCATCACATTTTCCTCCAAGACTGATGTCTGGACATTTCGGATACGTCCTTCATGATTTCCTGCTTCCTGAAACGACCCTGTCTCAGACAAACGGCGAAACACTGTTGCAAACAGTGAATACTGTGGTTGTTATCGGGGGGGGAGAGGGGGGGATAGGTCTCGTGATACAACCTTGCTGCCCGCCGCCCGTTTCCAGTTGCCTTTCCGTGAGTACACACCATGTCAACAAGCCCTCGATTTGAATACGGAACCATTGGGTACACCGCTGTGTCAAATGCACTACAAGGTGAGTCAGCAGGAGAAGTGAACATTACCAATTATCATGGCAGGAGAGGGCGTTAGGGCATGACGTATGAGTAACAGTACTACCTTCCAGGAGGAGGAAACCACTCATAATTGTGGCTGCATGATATAGCGCGTATTACAGCGCAGTTTCTGTAACAAAGAATGATTAAATAAATGGTCTCTAGCATGTAAACCATGAATTTCCGGACATAAGTTCATAAGAGCTTTTTTGTTCCATATCCACTCATCCAAGTCCCATCGAGCTATGTTGCCTGGCAGCGACACATGATGTTAAAGTTACGCCCGTCTTTAAGTATTGCACACCAGGGTAATACAGTAATATATCTCATCTTTGCGGTATAACACACAATTACATTAGCTACTTCTGGAGTTGATCAATTATTTCACTCCAGTGACAGTAATTTTACTGGTTTGGAGTAATTATCGTGAATAAAACAAAGAAATTTGAATTTTCGAGTGACATCGTGTGCTATGAAAACAGTCTCTGCAGCGCTTCGCTGACAAGAAGTTTCCTGACAATTTGCACAGAGAGCGGGAATTTTCTGTAACGCAATTACGCTGAGTTATGCTAACGCTGTAACGTGCGAGCCACTACGTTTCTAATCCTTCGTTTGGGGGCGCGCAAGTTATGGAGTTAGTCGAGTCGGCAGCAGATTGCAGTAATTATTTCACGCGCTTGGAAATTGAACCCCGTTGCAGAACTTTGTTACTGGCGGACGAGCCGACGACATGACGCTTTTCCGCTAGGAAATTGCGTGTGATAACGCACTGCAGTAGAGAAATCCGCTGTTTCGTCAGTGAAATTCCACATCGAGGGTGCAGAGATATCGATAAAACGGAGAACTTTATTTTTAGATCACTGTGAGAGCTACATTCCACGATGAAAGAAAAGCGTAAAAATATATTACAGGCGTCAGAATGTTAACGTTATCTAAGGAAAGTTATATATGGTTATGACATGCAACGATAAACGTATCAACGGAATCAAAGCTGAAACTTTTATAACCCTTATCTCTTCACAATAATAAAATAATTGTAGAAAGTTAAGAGAGATATTACTGTTGTATGTACAGGTACTCTATGAAAATAGAAGTGTTTATAACCAAGTTCATTGATATTATAGAACCGAATCTAGCAGTTACGGTGATGTGAAGATTCAATACACTGTGACTGATACATGTGGATAAATCTTTTGTAAATGACGATCAGTCATACGGTAAATTGCTGACATGAACTGTTGACTAGAATATGTAAACAAAATATTAAGAAAAATTATGAATCTTTGTGCCATATTACCTATTTTAGAACTGTAGCGAGAAACGCATGATTGAGTGAAGGAAACCGCAGTGTACACACTAGGTTTACTGCCTCAGTTGAACATAATGACTTTCTTGTAAATGATTTTCTTATTATTATATTAGAATCAGGTCACGCAATTAGAGTACTTTCCTAACTTTTTTAGACGTAGAGAAAGCCGTAGATCTCGTCCAGCAGAAGTGAGTGACCTGTGAGAATTGGGGATGATGTAAAGGAACTTACGACTGAGCTACATCACAGAACACACCTGATGAAAATAAATAGGACTAATATGAGAAATATTTTTCTCTGCATTATTATCAGGAAGCCTCAGGAGTCTTTAATTTACTAGGATGAAGTAAAGTCAAACCTATAGGCTGCGTTGTTGCTTGCTCACTGTCCAGGAAAGACAAGGATCCATGTTAAAGGCTTTTAGCACAGATCTAAGCTTTAATTTGTTTCACACAATCATCTATACTTTTAGGAAGCCGTACTAGGGCATTGTAGGTACTAACTGTCTGTAACTAGGGTAGTTTCATAAGTACTTTAGTATTGACAGCTATGAGAAAAATAGTGAAGTGAGGATCAAGAGAAAGGCACAGCACGTATTCAGGCAGTCCCACGAGACCTGCTGTCTAGCCGCAGGAAACACTCGCTATTGGTAGACCCGCTCACGCCCCCCCCCCCCCCCATATCCCCCCCTACTCCCGCACCGGCCATCTCTGACCTGCAGGCTGCAGTGAGCAGCAGGCGGCATTTTGTCTTGTGAGATCGTTCGTTGGATACTGATATTTTGTATGTTTTTATTTCTCACGGTTGGAAAATTAATCTTTTATACGTTATTACTAGTGTTTGTTGTATGTTGTGTGCTAATGAACAACGTCAAAAGCAGTTTCGTTAATCATTCAGTGGAAAAGCTCCACATAGCTTTCTGGGACAAGGCCACGTCGAAGTAAGTGATAAACTTGAAGAAGATACGGAGCTTATTGATCTAATATCCTTCCATAAACCGCAGTTCACCATACATGACATCTACGAACTAGGCCGGCCGAAGTGGCCGAGCGGTTCCAGGCGCTTCAGTCTGGTTCGAGTCCTGCATCGGGCATGGATGTGTGTGATGTCCTTAGCTTAGTTAGGTTTAAATAGTTGTAAGTTCTAGGGGACTGATGACCTCAAATGTTAAGTTCCATAATGCTCAGAGCCATTTGAACCATCTACGAACTGGTATAAACATAAACATCAGGTTGCCACCTTTTCATTGTCACTTCGAGCCAATAGAACTGATATGCACCCAATTTGCCAGCAACAAAAAAAGTATGTTGACTGCAGTCGAAGCAGTTGGCAACAAAGCTTTTAGGAGGGACATCTCTGAAGACTGGAAGAAAGCCGTTAATCTCATGCAACACATAATGAAAGACGCATGTTTGAATGAAGGTATTAAAAGAGTTATTAAATGATACTGAACCGTGAATTTACTTTCAAAACTTTTTCTTAAGAATTTCCTTTATTTACTAACGATTCATCAAGAACATTAACACATTTAATCACACTATGTGAGCGTGGAAGTAGTTGCCAGTGGGTAACTGATGACAACAAATTAAATTTCTTTCAACAAATGGAAATTTTATTCCTGAAAGCCCTTTTCTGAAACAGATTTAAAATTATAATCAGAAGTCACCCTCAAAATATCAAGTTACAATTTTATTCAGAGGCAGAAAGAACAAATATTGACAGTATGAGCTTTCGGGCTGAGAACCTTGCCCCTGCCTTTTGACACGGCCGTAGTCACGACCGCTCACAACCACCTCTGAAAGGCTACACTGGTGCAAATCTGCAACACACCAGATTACTTTAAACTAAACAATTTTAACAACTCACACAAGCACATAAACTAATGCACCCTGTAGAAGGGATGGAAATGGTACAAAACACTAAAATTAAAAAAAAAAAAAATGCCGGATGAAGTGGCCGAGCGGTTCTAGGCGCTACAGTACGGAACCGCGTGACCGCTACGGTCGCAGGTTCGAATCCTGCCTCGGCCATGGATGTGCGTGACGTCCTTAGGTTAGTTAGGTTTAATTAGTTCTAAGTTCTAGGCGACTGATGACCTCAGAAGTTAAGTCGCATAGTGCTCAGAACCATTACAACCACGGAACCGCGCGACCGCTACGGTCGCAGGTTCAAATCCTGCCTCGGGCATGGATGTGTGTGATGTCCTCAGGTTAGTTAGGTTTAAGTAATTCTAAGTTCTAGGGAACTATTGACCTCAGCAGTTAAGTACCTTCGTGCTCAGAGCCATTTGAACCATTAAAAAAATTAACTTGCCACCAAAGGTGGAAGTGTGGCAACTTTATATACTAAAATGACCATTTAAATAAAAACCCATAAAATGCAGTCTTACATAAACTATACAAACATGCTCTACATTAGACATACACCGCCTCTCAAGATTATAGGCAAGATAAAAACATATTTCAGGAATTCGGCCGTTACACTTCAAGCAATAAATTCGTTAACACTGACTCCTACAAAATGACAGAGGCAGCTATTAACGTATGGTAGATTGACAGGGAGATTACTGAACAACTCGAATCGCAGGTTGCTCTAATCCGCCCCTACTCCACAAGGGAAAAACGGGCCACCCAATTCATAAATAACCACCTTATCGCGGGTGGGCAAACGGAGAAAAATTGTGGGACGACCCAAAACAAAGCGGTTAGTGACCTCATCAAGAAAACAAGTAGAATTTAAAAAGTAAATGAAACAATCACTTAACTTCTAATAAACTGCGATTTCTCGCCAAGACCTGCCGCAGCACCCCCAACGCTCTCCCGAACCGTCCGCTGCCAGCCGCTTCAACGGACGCAGGATGGCGCGCCGATCTCCCGTCTCACGGCGTCGCAGCTCGCACCGGCCAACCCGATGTCGTGGGTTGACTCCTGTTGCTCTCGTGTCGACCGCGAAGCCACTACCCCTCGCTATACGACGCGGCCCACTGGACTCACGTGGCGACCTCACATGCGCCGACTCTCAAGGCGGACAAGTCGTCTTGTATCTCAGTGCTCGACCGACCAACCGATCAATGCAACCGACACTGACCGTTGCCAGAGCAACTCGGGCAGACTGGCGGCCTAACGCTCAGACTCAGATGCAGGAACTCAGCCCCGACCGGGCGACCACCAGCTGAGTTCTGTTACTGGCGGAGTGGCAAGACTTTCATTTGCCGGCTTTAAAGTTTGATGCAACTGGTGACGCGAGACTGACCCGGACTCACTCCGACTGATCAACCGCCTAGACTCGCCGCCTAGCGAGCTCATAGCGCCCCTTAAATGCACGTAAAAAGGCTACCTTTCCCCTTTCCCACCAGAGGGAGACACCAAACCTGCGATAGCCACAGCGGCGCCACCGCCAGAAACGGAAGGCGACTGCTTTACAATTTGCGCTGCGACGCGCTCTTCAAAACAGCAAATTTTACCACGGCTCAGATACATAAATTCATAACGACGGTGACAACTGTACTACAAGCACGTTGTAACGACGAGAGTAATGTTGGAAGCCTGCCATTCTGTTGAAACAGGATCTGAGTATACATGTAATATCATGAACCTGTTTTCTCCCCTGCAATATATTCGGTGACATTGTATACGACCCATTCTAGATCTATATCTACATCCATACTCCGCAAGCCACCTGACGATGTGTGGCGGAGGGTACCTTGAGTACCTCTATCGGTTCTCCCTTCTATCCAGTCTCGTATTGTTCGTGAAAAAGAAGGATTGTCGGTATGCCTCTGTGTGGGCTGTAATCTCTCTGATTTTATCCTCATGGTCTCTTCGCGAGATATAAGTAGGAGGGAGCAATATACTGCTTGACTCCTCGGTGAAGGTATGTTCTCGAAACTTCAACAAAAGCCCGTACCGAGCTACTGAGCGTCTCTCCTGCAGAGTCTTCCACTGGAGTTTGTCTGTCATCTCCGTAACGCTTTCGCGATTACTAAATGATCCTGAAACGAAGCGCGCTGCTCTCCGTTGTATCTTCTCTATCTCTTCTATCAACCCTATCTGGTACGGATCCCACATTTCTGAGCAGTATTCAAGCAGTGAGCGAACAAGCGTACTGTAACCTACTTCCTTTGTTTTCGGATTGCATTTCCTTAGGATTCTTCCAATGAATCTCAGTCTGGCATCTGCTTTACCGACGATCAACTTTATATGATCATTCCATTTTAAATCACTCCTAATGCATACTCCCAGATAATTTATGGAATTAACTGTTTCCAGTTGCTGACCTGCTATATTGTAGCTAAATGATAAGGGATCTTTCTTTGTTTGTACTCGCAGCACATTACACTTGTCTAAATTGATATTCAATTGCCATTCCGTGCACCATGCGTCAATTCGCTGCAGATCCTCCTGCATTTCAGTAAAATTTTCCGTTGTTACAACCTCTCGATATACCACAGCATCATCCGAAGAAAGCCTCAGTGAACTTCCGACGTCATCCACAAGATCATTTATGTATATTGTGAATAGCAACGGTCCTACGACCCTCCCCTGCGGCACACCTGAAATCACTCTTACTTCGGAAGACTTCTCTCCATTGAGAATGACATGCTGCGTCCTGTTATCTAGGAACTCCTCAATCCAATCACACAATTGGTCTGATAGTCCATATGCTCTTACTTTGTTCATTAAACGACTCTGGGGAACTGTATCGAACGCCTTACGGAAGTCAAGAAACACGGCATCTACCTGGGAACCCGTGTCTATGGCCCTCTGAGTCTCGTATACGAATAGCGCGAGTTGGGTTTCACACAATCGTCTTTTTCGAAACCCATGCTGATTCCTACAGAGTAGATTTCTAGTCTCCAGAAAAGTCATTATACTCGAACATAATACGTGTTCCAAAATTCTACAACTGATCGACGTTAGAGATATAGGTCTATAGCTGCACATCTGTTTGACGTCCCTTCTTGAAAACGGGGATGACCTGTGCCCTTTTCCAATCCTTTGGAACGTTACGCTCTTCTAGAGACCTACGGTACACCGCTGCAAGAAGGGGGGCAAGTTCCTTCGCGTACTCTGTGTAAAATCGAACTGGTATCCCATCAGATCCAGCGGCCTTTCCTCTTTTGAGCGATTTTAATTGTTTCTCTATCCCTCTGTCGTCTGTTTCGATATCTACTATTTTGTCATCTGTGCGACAATCTAGAGAAGAAACTACAGTGCAGTCTTCCTCTGTGAAACAGCTTTGAAAAAATACATTTAGTATTTCGGCCTTTAGTCTGTCATCATCTGTTTCAGTACCATTTTGGTTACAGAGTGTCCGGACATTTTGTTTTGATCCCCCTACCGCTTTGACATAAGACCAAAATTTCTTAGGATTTTCTGCCAAGTCAGTACATAGAACTTTACTTTTGAATTCATTGAACGTCTCTTGCATAGCCCTCCTCACACTACATTTCGCTTCGCGTAATTTTTGTTTGTCTGCAAGGCTTTGGTGATGTTTATGTTTGCTGTGAAGTTGCCTTTGCTTTCGCAATAGTTTTCTAACTCGGTTGTTGTACACGGCGCTCTTTTCCAACTCTTACGATCTTGCTTGGCACATACTCAACGAATGCATATAACAACGTTATTCGGAGATGGAGAAACACGAAGCTCAGTATCAAGATGCAGTTACTCGGAAGTAACACAACTGAGATTTAAATTAAAACATTATTCAATGTTTTAATTCAAATCTCAGTCGTGTTACTTCCGAGTAACTGCACGTCATGCTGCACTGCCTCAGATTATTATAAAATGGTGTCTTACAGGCTCAAATTCTGCAGAACATATGTGATTGTCATTTGTGGTCGATACTACCTAATAAACTTAAAAAATAGGGCATGTGTGGTGGAAGCAATAATTTACGATGACGCTGTCTCTGCCGCCGTATACCTCCAAGAAACTGCATTAGCGACACCTTGCCTGAGTTACTGAAAAGTTCTTATGGAAGACGATCAAGTGCTGCTTATATATCTGTCTAGCCCCTGAGCAAATAGCAATACAAGTGACTGGAGTACGCTTTGTATGAAGCAAATCTGAAATGTTTAATACAATATTTTGATACATCGTTTATTTTTCACCCCCAGTTGCACATTGTTTTTTACAGTACGACTAGTTTCAATCTCCCTGGAGAACTTTCGGGTCTAAAAACAAAGGAAAATTAAAGGTGTCCTGTCTACTAATTCACAGTTTATAATTTTAGTGTAAGACTCTTTTTACACAAGGTTCTGTAATGTTTTACGGACTATAAATCCCTTGTGGTCATGATATCCCTCCCCTACGGTTCTACATTCTTAATGTTTTAACTATAGTCTCTAAATAATTTCATTTTTAAAAATTTTACGCAGGTTACTGCAATGTTTTACCAAATGTAAGTCCGGTATGCACATGACATCCTTCCCCACTGTTCTCTTAATGTCTCAGCTATAAATTTTTACGTTATTTTATTTCTTATAATTTTAGCTTAAGCCTCTCACTTGAATGAAAATCCGTTAAGCTCATGACATCCTTCCAACTCCCTCTCCCTGCCTTCTTTCACCTCTCCCAATTCCCATCACTCTACTTTTCTCATCTCCCCTCTTCTCCCTTTTCTCGCCCGCATCTCGTGGTCGTGCGGTAGCGTTCTCGCTTCCCACGCCCGGGTTCCCGGGTTCGATTCTCGGCGGGGTCAGGGATTTTCTCTGCCTCGTGATGGCTGGGTGTTGTGTGATGTCCTTAGTTAGGTTTAAGTAGTTCTAAGTTCTAGGGGACTGATGACCATGGATGTTAAGTCCCATAGTGCTCAGAGCCATTTGAACCATTTTTGAACCCTTTTCTCACTTACGTCTCTCTTCATCATTTACCGACTTAAAATATGGACCACAGTTGCATACCATAGTGTTCTGAAGCGAGGTTTTGATACATACACGACGAGCTGCTGACGAAACTACGAGCGCGTGCTGAAAAATAATGTCTCCTAACGTTTTATTTGAAGCCTCTTAAAGCTGTTTAAACAAAACGAAAGTTATTAAGATTCTACATCTTTATTCTTCGTGTCGACGTATTAACAGCCCTCTGCCGCTAGTAGGCTCCAAAGTAGCGTGCTGTAATCGAATTTTGAATGTGAAGGGCTCGTCCACACATGTCTTGCAAACATGGACTCTAAAAGGCGTACCTTAAGAGCTATGAGTATTATTCAGTAGAGGAGATGCGTCTCACACCAGCGAAAATGAACAAGTGCTCATAGCTTCTTAGGTATTCATTTTAGAGCCCATGTTTACTAGATATTATTTCTTATTTTGGTCCATACTACCACCTCTGAAAGCTGCCTGCCCTACAGTCATAGCAACAACAGTACCGATACACGTATCTCGCTGTCAGAGAGGGCCGGCCGAAGTGGCCGTGCGGTTAAAGGTGCTGCAGTCTGGAACCGCAAGACCGCTACGGTCTCAGGTTCGAACCCTGCCTCGGGCATGGATGTTTGTGATGTCCTTAGGTTAGTTAGGTTTAACTAGTTCTAAGTTCTAGGGGACTAATGACCTCAGCAGTTGAGTCCCATAGTGCTCAGAGCCATTTGAACCATTTTTTGACACAGTGAACAGAGCACTGTCGCTTGTTGGTTCACCGACGTTGTAAACACGAACCTCTTACTCACTCCGCTGTACAGCACGTCACACCCGGGAACTAGGCGTCTGTAGTGGGGCAGAACAACTGACAAACGACCGCCGCGCGCAAATGTTTAAAAGCTGTGCTTTCAGAAGGTGATTTACGCGTACTATCACGATTAAAGCCCAAATTTTCGCGCGGGATCAATTTTTGGGGCTGATATTCTGCAAGTGTACTTTTTTCTCCTTAAAATACAAGGTCAAGTTAGTGATGTTTCCTTGTGAGTCTGACTGAAGTTCACCTCAGGAAATCAATCTTAATTACCCAGAAGAAATTCCTCTCATTGTTTGAGTTATAGCTGTTGCTGTACTGAAGTGGTGTATTTTGTTAACGATTTCTTAATTCTTGCAAACCAACAGGTCTCCTTACCGCGATTAATAGGTATAAGTTGTTATTCTGTCGGAAATAAGCAAAAAGTTCCATGACAAAAAACATAATAACGGTTTGATTAGAAACTTAACAACCTGTTTCTGTCAGCAACACCAAACGCGCGAACGAAGAGGCTCGGAAGCGCAGCTTAGCATCAGGCGTTACCTTTAACTGAAACTATATCGTGTTGGAGGTCTTTGACTCAGTTGCAGTTTAGAGCAGATGAAAATATGATGCATTATTCAGATTTCGTTTACGTACTGTGTTAACCCCAGTTCAGTAATAAAAAAGTTTCTCCTATGTAGAGAATTCGATAACGTCGTCAGTAAATGCATGTCGTATACTTACTGTCTATCGTTTTAAACATTTACTGCCGCAAATAAAAATATAATAAAAACACAACGTAGCGCTTTCAGAATACAATGACGATAGTTCCATCTTTCTACTGCAATGAACTGAGAGGTCTCTGATCTCTTGCATGAAATGACACGCAGATTACTAACTCCATTGCTTCACGCAGGGAACCAAAAATATAGTGAGTCCTTCAGATTCTCCGTGATATCACGTAGCAAGCAAATTAACAACGAGACGAGATATCCTCACGATGGGAAGCAATAATTAACAACCATCGATAATAGAGATCAAACAGCAAAGGCTATGATTTAAGGGACTGATAAGCGAATGGAACAGATTTTTTAGATGAATGAAACATGAACTGACTGCATTTATTTCAATACCTTGTACAAACAGAAAAGAAAATTACAAATCTCAGAGCCGATTTGACTGGGTGTGGACACAGTTAAGTTACTAAGCGAAAGGAGAGGAGAAATGAATCATCTCATCGTTCTTCATAGTCATTTGTCGTGTGGGACAACGGCGGCCAGCACTGGGTCGCGAAGGCGTGTCTCCTCGGAGCTGTGCAGAGCGAGTCAGCTGCCACCGTCGATGTCCTGGGTTTGCGGCTAGAAAAGAAAAAAAAGTTCAAATGTGTGTGAAATCTTGTGGGACTTAACTGCTAAGGTCGTCAGCCCCTAAGCTTACACACTACTTAACCTAAATTATCCTAAGGACAAACACACACACCCATGCTCGAGGGAGGACTCGAACCTCCGCCGGGATCAGCCGCACAGTCCATGACTGCAGCGTCTGAGACCGCTCGGCTAATCCCGCGCGGCTTGCGGCTAGACCCGGGCCGCTTTCGGCGTTTACTGCTTTTTGTGGGTTGTGTGGCCAAAGCTGTTATATCACGGCGTCGGGAGGCCATGTTAGGTAAGGAAACTTAAATGTTCAGTTCAGTCCTTCACTGCCACGCAGTGGACCTTAAGCACCCGTCCATTTAACATGGGACAGGAGAAAATTAGTTACAAGAGTAACTATCAACGTTAGGATGGGTGTAAGGATCAGATTCAAACTCAGCAGACTAAACCGTCGGTGGTTGGAAGAGCCTACGTGTTATCTTTGCGTCAGCGCTGTCCCACCAACTCCCTTCACCACTTCGCCTCACTCTGTTAAGCTCACCGACTCTTCGAATTTTTCCTCTTCTTGGCGCTGTCGTTGGAGGACTAAATTTGCAATGCCGTCCAGTGTCTGATCATTGTTTCATGACCACGCCTCCCAAGCCAGAATGGAACTTTTGCGTGAGGTGGTGTCTGAGTCGAGAATTGTCTTTTTTCTCACGTTTTCACCGCCAAGGCTGTTCCCTGCGTTGGTCGTACATTGTACAAATGTTTTTCTGCATTCCTAAGTTGCTGTGAACGCAGTCACACAACACTTTTTTGTAACTGTTACCCGTGAGTGAGCCCTGGACAGTCTAAAGTTTGTGCTGTGTCTTAGAATCCGCTGGCGTTCGTGATTTATGAGAAAACTCCTTAGTGTCCAGAAATTTTTTTTAAAGTGAACTGACTTCTTCCACAGTTTTTCAGTTCACACACCTCCCTGTGCGAAATCTTGGCGCTTTGTGCCTATCCTCCATCCAAGATAAATATAAATAAATGTAAATTAATGCAGATGAATAGGAAAAAGAATCCCGTAATGTTTGAATAATCCATTAGTAGTGTAGCGCTTGACACAGTCAAGTCGATTAAATATTTGGGCGTAACATTGCAGAGCGATATGAAGTGGGACAAGCATGTAATGGCAGTTGTGGGGAAGGCAGATAGTCGTCTTCGGTTCTTTGGTAGAATTTTGGGAACATGTGGTTCATCTGTAGAGGAGACCGCATATAAAACACTAATACGACCTATTCTTGAGTACTGCTCGAGAGTTTGGGATCCCTATCAGGTTGGATTGAGGGAGGACATAGAAGCAATTCAGAGGCGGGCTGCTAGATTTGTTACTGGTAGGTTTGATCATCAAGCGAGTGTTACGGAAATGCTTCAGGAACTCGGGTGGGAGTCTCTAGAGGAAAGGAGGCGTTCTTTTCGTGAATCGCTACTGAGGAAATTTAGAGAACCAGCATTTGAGGCTGACTGCAGTACAATTTTACTGCTGCCAACTTATATTTCGCGGAAAGACCACAAAAGATGAGAGAGATTAGGGCTCGTACAGAGCCATATAGGCAGTCATTTTTGCCTCGTTCTGTTTGGGAGTGGAACAGGGAGAGAAGATCTAGTTGTGGTACGAGGTACCCTCCGCCACGCACCGTATGGTGGATTGCGGAGCATGTATGTTGATGTAGATGTAGATGTAGATGTAGAAGTGCCTGTGGGGGAGGGCTAGAATTCTCGACACGTCCTCGCTTTTTAAGGCAGGCAAAAGCGTCTGCTGCCAAAAATTAGTTTCACACGTCTCCGAGACAGCACTTTCGGCGCTTCTGTGTATATGCTTTATCTCAGTGCTTGCAGGGGTCTACAGGTATCTGCACGTTTTGTATTGCCCGGCAGACTCTTCGCAAATGTGCATTCCTACGCGAGGCGAAGGCATCCACCAGGCTACAACCTATGTGTTTGCAGAATGCGTCTCTGGCGCTCTCTATTTGAGGTCCAGCTTTCGGCTCGTCCTGTGTTGTTGGCGTCGTCAGTCTGTTCCAGTCGCCCCTGGCAGAGGTACCACAGTACATCGAATAGCCTGCGAGTTTGAGACAACTGAATGAAATGTATGAAGCTTCCTGAGTTCTGTATGGGATGTCGCAAACTCCACTGCACGCCTGCACGTACTGTTGCAGAAGTGTAAATTCTAAAAGTAATTTTGAACAGGCTATAAACGGAAGTTCTTCTGTACAAAACCTATCTGAAAAACATGAACACTTTGCATGAAGTGTTGAGTGCTATTGACAAGGTATTTCAGATCGATTCCGTATTTCTGGATTTCCGGGAGGCTTTTTACACTGTACCACACAAGCGGCTTGTAGTGAAATTGCGTGCTTATGGAATATCGTATCAGTTATGTGACTGGATTTGTGATTTCCTGTCAGAGAAGTAACATTTCGTAGTAATTGACGGAAAGTCAACGAGTGAAACAGAAGTGATTTCTGGCGTTCCCCAAGGCAGTGTTATAGGCCCTTTGCTGTTCCTTATCTATATAAAAGATTTGGAAGACCATCTGAGCAGCCGTTTTAAGCTGTTTGCAGGTTACGCTGTCGTTTATCGACTAATAAAGTCATCAGAAGATGAAAACAAATTGCAAAACGATTTAGAAAAGATATCTGAATGTTGCGAAAATTGGCAGTTGACCCTAAGTAACGAAAAGTGCGATGTCATTCACATGAGTACTAGGAGGAATTCGTTAATTTTCTGTTATATGATAAATCAGTAAAATCTAAAGGCCGTAAATTCAACTAAATACCTAGGAATTACAATTACGAACAACTTAAATTGGAAGGAACACGTAGAAAATGTTGTGGGGAAGACTAACGGAAGACTGAGTTTTATTGGCAGAACACTTATAAAATATAACAGATCTACAAAGGAGATTGCCTACACTACGCTTGTCCGTCCTCTTTTAGAATACTGCTGCGCGGTGTGGGATCATCACCAGATAGGACTGACGGAGTACATCGACGAAGTTCAAAGAAGGACAGCACGTTTCATATGAAATATGGGAGAGAGTGTCACAGAAATGATACAGGATTTGGGCTGGACATCATTACAAGGGAGGCGTTTTTCTCCTCCGGATGCGAAAATATTTTGTTGCCACTGACCACATAGGGAGAAACGATCACCACGATAAAATAAGGAAAAAAAGAGCTCGTACGGAAAGGTATAGGTGTTCTTTCTTTCCGCGCGCTATACGAGATTGGAATAATAGAGAATTGTGAAGGTGGTTCGATGAACCCTCTGCCTGGCACTTAAATGTGATTTTCAGAGTATCCATGGAGATGTAGGTGTCGATGTGGATGTGGAAAAACAATAGCATGCATTTCAACAGATATCGTACTTTGGGCAGAGCAATACGTTTCTAATGAGTTACTTTCATTTTAATACATTTGGGTTCTAGAGACTCCAGTATGTCTACGGTAATATGTGGTCTAACTCACTGATTATTTAACGAAGGAGGCCACGACGTTGGGACCACAGATTTACTTCAAACTTTGTACACCTTTAATAGACCATCAAAACATTATAATGTGCCAGTAGTAAGTTGTACAGCTCTGGCAATTCCGAGAAAATTGCAAGTGAAGTTTTACGCATCTATTATGTGTCTGTGCGTAGCTGAACGCCGTTAGGGTTCATGGTTGTCAAGTTGGTAGCGTTCGAGTTTCGTAACATGAATGAGTTTGAAGGGACGGTTCGGTCCCGCTCAAACTTCGTCTTTCTTCTTCTTCTTCTTTCGATTTCGGCCATCTTTGGACCACGTTCAACAATTCACTTGCCCGGCTTTTTGATCTTTTTTTCTCTCTTCCCAATATTTCCTCATCATTTTCGAGTGGTTCCTCCTCCGCTCTTCCGACCATTTCCTGTTATTATTCTTTAGTTTCGTTTCTTCTGGAAAACACTTAATTTCGTTCACTATTTGTCTAAACTTTTCCCTGTCCCTGATTGACTCACGGGTGACATTAAAATAGGCCAAATCCTTTTTCACCATCTGTATCCATTTATTGTTGGTTTTTTCGTTCCTGTTACTATG
This sequence comes from Schistocerca americana, assembly GCF_021461395.2. Lineage (NCBI taxonomy): Eukaryota > Metazoa > Arthropoda > Insecta > Orthoptera > Acrididae > Schistocerca > Schistocerca americana. The sequence continues at coordinate 778,416,296 of NC_060120.1, forward strand.
TTCAAACACTTTTCTTGTTAGTCTGTTTCCATCCATCCTCGACAGGTGACCATAAAACGTTAGTCTGCGTTTACGCATTGCCTCACTCACTTTCTCAATAGTTTTGTATATTTCCTTATTACTCTTTAGCTTGTACTCTTCTCCAATCTTTCTCGGTCCTAATATTTTTCTCAAAATTTTCCTTTCTTTCTTTTCCATGTTTTCTATTTCCCCCTTTTTGTTAAGAGTTAGGCACTCCGATGCATACAGGCATTCTGGTCTAATGACAGTTTTATAATGTCTTAATTTAGCTTGAATCGAAATGTTTTTTTTGTTATATATGTCTTTGGTTTTTTGAAAAGCAAATTCCATTTTCCTTGCTCTCGCCTGGTTTGCACTCTTGTGTAAACCATTCACTTGAATTATTTCACCTAAATACTTAAATTTTTCTACTCTCTTAATATTGCCGTATTTAGTAATAAGATTTTTCTTGTTATTTCTATGATTAGACATATACACGGTTTTTTCAAATGAAATCTGCAGTCCAGCTCTGGCCGAAACTTCTTGTAGTTTCTCCAGGTAGTTCTGAGCTATTTCTTCGTTTTCTGTAACTATTGCCAGATCGTCTGCAAAAGCTAAACAGTCCACTTCTATTTTTTCTTTTTTTGTTCCAATTCTGATGTCATTCTTGGTGCCTTTGAGTTCTTCTTTCCATATTCTCAATATCTTTTCCAGTACGCAGTTGAAGAGGATTGGGGATAAACCATCACCTTGTCTAACACCTGTTTTAATTTCGAACTTCCTTGAAATTTCACCCATAAATTTAACTTTGGCCTTACTGTTTGTTAGCGTCTGTTTGATAATTTGAATTGTTTTCTTATCGACCCCAAATTCTTCCAATACTTTCAGTAATGTTTCTCTATCTACCGAGTCGTATGCTTTTTTGAAATCTACAAATACTATTGCAAATCTCTGGCCTCTTGAGATTCTGTAACGAATTAGTGTTTTCAGGTTAAATATTTGTTCAACACAGGATCTACCTTGTCTAAAACCTGCTTGATATTCACCTATTTTTTTATCCAGAACTGGCTCCACGATTTGAAGTAATTTCCTTGACAAAATTTTGTATCCTACTGGTAGTAGCGAGATCCCTCTATAATTATTAACATTCATCTTATCCCCCTTTTTGTGTAGTGGGTGTATCAGGGCACACTGCCAGTCTTCAGGAATTCTTTCTTCATCCCAGATCTTCTTAAACATATGTTCCAAAACTTGTGGGAGGTTGGTATCCATTATTTTTAGGATTTCTGGTACTATGGAGTCTTCACCTGGGGCTTTATTGTTTTTTAGACTGTGTATTATGTGTTTTATTTCTTCAGCATCTGGAGGTTTTGACTCGGTATTAGTATTTCGGTGGTTTTCAAAACTCATTTTATCTTTGGGTGGTTCACAATTTAGTAGATTCTCGAAATATTTTGCTAATATTTCACAATTAGTCTTGTTTGTCAAACCTAGCTTGTTCTCTTCATCTTTAAAACATAAATTTGGGGATTGGTATTTGGTTAGCTGTTTTCTAAAAGTTTTGTAGAAATCTCTAGAATTATTTCTTTTAAAGTCTTCCTCAATCTGTTCTAGGTTATCCTGAAATTGTCTTCTTTTTTTATTACGGAAAAGCTTGGCTGTTTCTCTTCTCTGGATTTTAAAATTGTCAAGATCTTGAGGATCTTTTGTGGAGTTCCATTTCTGCCACAATTTCTGTCTCTTCTCCAGGTTCTCATCACATTCATTGTCCCACCATGGATGTCTTCTTACTCTTTTCACGAGACAATTTTCTTTTGCTATTTCAACTATTTCGTTTTTGATCTCCTCCCATCCCGCTTCCTTATTTATTGTGGATATGCCATCGCTATCTTTGTGCAATGCTCTTTGAAACCGTTGTTTAATTTCTTCATTTTTTAAAGTTTCTGTGTTATATTTTGGAATTTTGTAAACGGTTTCCTTCTATTTTCGAAATGGGAGTGGTCTGAATTTAATCGTAGTCAAATAGTGGTCTGAATCAACATCAAGGCTTTTCAGCACTTTAGTGTTTTGAATTTCTTCTTGACAATGGAGTGAGATAGCCACATGGTCAATTTGGAATTCTCCGAGAAGTGGATTTGGTGATCTCCATGTTTTAGTTTTTCGGCTCAGCTTTTTGAAATGTGTTGTCATTATTTTCAAGCTGAAATGCCTACATACCTCTATAAGCCTTTCTCCATTTTTTGAAGTTCTTTTGTGACCTGGGAAGAGGCCTACTGTTCCATGGTATTTTTTCTCCCTTCCTATTTGTGCGTTAAAATCGCCTACTAACATTTTTATGTTCTTCTTTGAGCATCTATCCAGTTCCATTTCAAGTATCTCCCAAAATTCTTCAACTTTCTCCGGGTTATTTTTGTTGTCCTGGTTTATGGGTGCATGACAGTTGATTATACTTCGTCTTTACTATATACAATCGGAAAGAAAGAGGAATTTTTCAAAATGTCAACGAGGTGAGTTTTCCCTTACAAACTCTCAACATTCCCTGTAAATGCTGGAGAACTGCATTCATTCGTTGTAGTAGATGTCGTTTCAACTTACTGTTTCCTTGGCTGTTGCGGTGTAACGACGTATTTAGGTTTTCGTTTGATATATGACCATGTGCAGACTTCGTCACCTACGTCAGTTACAACCCACTTCAAAAATGATTCATATTCTTTTTAAATTGTCATAGAATGGTTCTTGAACGAAACTGTAAAACATCAGTTGAGTCGTGTGCAGAGAATTACATCACTTGGGCCAATTGGTTTTCGTAACTTTTTCGAATTTAAATTTCGTTTGTTTCTCCTCAGAAATTATATTGACACACGTTATCTTGATCTAATCGATATCAGAATCACACATTAAATAAACTTTTTAGATTCAAAGTTTCGGCCAACGCTGTCTGAATCAATAATCTTGTCAAATATATTATTAATCCGTTCACATAACTCTTCATAAATAAATCTTCAAGACACGTGTTTCACCTTTAGTAACATACACTATTTTATTAGCTTCCTACACATACAGATGTGAACTTGAGCGTTGACAGACAGTGACTAACATCTCAATAAGATTAAGCTCATTATGACGTCATTGTTGTACAAAAAGAGTATAAAAATTCATTTTTAATTTTTTAGAAACACGACGCAACAACTCGGTTCCAGGATCTTCTGTTGCTCCTTGGCTGTCGACCCGCGACGTATAGCGGCCAGCAATTTCCTCTCTGGTCGCGGCAACGAAGATGCTGTCCCCGTTCGTTGCGCTGATCTCTCCGTACATGAAACACATAAAAAAAATACAAAACTTTTAGATAATTCACATTTATTACAAATAATAAGAAAACACATAAACAAAAACTAAATTAAACTTATAGTCACCTGCAAACTGGGCTGACTTGGTGGATGGGTGACGTTTAATTTCGTCCCACTACATACCCCACCCACAAGCTCAGTTTGTCAGGTTTTAACCGAAATTAAAATTGTTCAATATACAATATTTAACTGTTAATACATTTTCCTCACATTTTACGTAACCTAGAGTCCTTGCTATTAGAGAGATTTAATCCTTTTAATACGATATCGTTGTGACTATTTGTCATTTACTCTTAATTGTGCTCTTATGGTAATTCGTAACCGAATATAGGGAGATTGCTCCTCTTCAGTTAATAGTTGCTAATAAATACTAATTTAGTACGTTCTTTAACGTTGTACATTAGGACAGAGCGTTCAAATTGTGATAGATTAGTTTCAGTTTCATTTATTTACTAGAGTTATTCTTTTCAAGAATGTATATTACTAATAAGTTTCTCACAATAACTAATAGTACTATTTACTTTACGTCATTCTCTTCCCTAATGCCTTATTTATGCCTAAGGTCAAGAAGAAATCCAGCAAAACTCTCTTTAGAATCTCGGCACGGCTTTCTTTACCTTCGGACACCTTGTTGGGTAATGGCCATTTATTTAGGAGAAACAAGCGAGAGAGCCCCGTTTGGTGTGTTCTATATTAACACTATTGCAAACCTCTATTAAAGGCACTCTGCTATGTTCTCGTGAGCCATATAGCTCTGGACGCCCATGGTCCCTAAAACTATTAACCATCCCCTTTGGTTCCTACTATCCGAGTAAATTTAAAATATGCAAAATTCCTTTTGACCTAAGAGCAAAGTTTCCTCCATATAAATCCCCCTTTTTGGTTATCTTTCTCTTTTTGAAGTACCAGTAGATTATTGCAGAACACTTGTTTAAGCTTTCTGTTCTATTCTTTAAAATAATACGTAACTGTCACGAAAAATTTCACATGAATAAACTATGAACGCTCTTCCGTATGTAACATATACTAAATATTAACTTATTTAGGAATGAAGAGTTTCATTTGATCAACACTATATAATCCTTTAATTACACCTGATGAAGGTTCCATAAGAAGTAATGCTTTGGGATGTACAATCTTATGTACAACATATGGACCTTCAAAGATAAAGAAGAATTTTCTACATTCCTTATCGATCTTAGAGCTTTTAGGATGAGATCGTACTAACACAAGATCTCCTACCTGAAATGAGGGTTCTACAGCCTGTTGATTATAACTTTTAATTCTCCGTTCGGCATTTTTTACAATCTGTTCGCAAACTTTTTCGTCTGGAATATCTTGTTGTATCTCATTTACTGGTGGCCAAGGTAAAGCAGCTAGTAAAGGCTCACCTATAATTCGTTTGCCTAAAATTTCTATAGGTGATAATCCCGTCGTTAGGTGAGGCAATTCATTTAATATCTTTTCGAATTCAGGCATTAGTTTGGCCCACCGAGTATGTTTATGTGCACAATAAGTTCTACATAATCGTCCTAATTCTTTCATGACTCTTTCTACTAAATTACTTTGAGGGTGATATTTCGAAATTAAGATATGTTTGATTCCATATTGTCTTATCATGTCTTGAAATCTTTGACTAATAAAGGCACTACCGTTGTCAGACATAAGTCGTTTAGGAATGCCCCAGTTAACAAAGTAATTTCGGGTGAGGCAGCGTATAACGCTTGCTGTATTCGCTCGTTTCAAAGTATATAGTTTCACATGTTTGGACCAACATTCCATTACAACAAACACATATGTTAATCCTCCTGAACTCCGAGGCAGAGGGCCGAAAAAATCTAATGATAGTAGATCCCACAAACCTCGAGGAATTACAGCATATAATTTATAACGCTTAGATTTGTTATTAACTTTAACCTTTTGACAGGTTTCACAAGCCCTAATAATACTTCTCACAATACGGGACATATTTTTGAAATAATAATACTTCATTAGATGTTTAATACATTTATAAATTCCAAAATGCCCGTAACCTTCATGAATATAAGTAATTAACTCGTCCACAACAGTTTTCGGAATGCAGATTTTCCATCTCTGGTGTTCCCTCTGTGCTTTCCAATACAACAAGTCGTTAAAATATAACCACACACCCCGGGTGTTAACTGCTTCGTCCCCATTATTAAGGTTTTGTATAAGGTCCCTATATTGATCGTCATTTCTTTGATTGCATCTAACAGCAGTTACTATCCGTTTAACCTTACGTTCGTTCTCCTTAGTTAAAAGGAAATAAACATGGTAATTTGTTCCTGGTTCTTCTGCAATATTAATATTCTCCATTCCTACGGGAAGCCTTGACAAAGCATCTGAAACTACATTCTGAGATCCTTTTATATACCTAATTTCGTACTGAAATTCTTGCAAGCATAATACCCAACGTAATAGCCTACGGTGAAGTAACCGGCAATTGTTCAAAAAGATTAAAGCCTGATGATCAGTATATACAATTGTTTTTCTTCCCATTAATAATCCTCTAAATCGTTGAAAACCCCATACCACTGCGAGAGCTTCCTTCTCGGATACAAAATAATTTCTTTCATGTTTATTTAAAGTCCGACTAGCGAATCCAATAGGCCGATATAATCCCTCTTCATTGATCAGATCACCTTGGAATATTACACAAGACACACCATAATCAGAGGCATCCGTACACATACCAAAGTCCTGATCGAAATCTGGGTGGTATAACATTTTGGCTTTGGTTAACGCTCCTTTTATCTTATTAAAAACTTCCTCTTCCTCTTGTCCCCAGAGCCATACTGACTTCTCTTTCAATAAATCTAGTAATGTAGGATTAACAATATCCTGCCCTGGAAGAAATCTTCTCAGGAATCCTACCATTCCTAAGAATGATTTCAATTGTTTCCGATTTCTAGGACTCGGGCATCGAGCAATAGCTTCAATACGTGCTGGGTCTGGCCTAATACCTTTACGGTCCACTATATGCCCCAAAAATCTTACTTCCTCCTTTCCGAAGTAAGACTTAGATAATTTTAAAGTAACTCCTCTGTCAATTAAACGGTTAAACAATTCCCGTAATATCGTTACGTGTTCTTCCCACGTTTTAGTAGCTACCAAAATATCATCTACATATAAAATAATCTTTTGTAACAATTGCTGACCCAAAGCAGAATCTAATGCCCTAATGAAAGTTGACACTGATATATTAAGTCCAAAAGGTAAAACTTGGAACTGATATGATCTGCCTTCAAAAAGAAAAGCCGTATATTGCCGTGACTCCGGGTGTAATGTTACTTGATGGTAGCCGGCGGTTAAATCCATTGTACTCATATAACGAGAACCAGCAATCTTAAGAAGTACGTCCTCCATAGGAATAGGTCTGTCTCTTTCCATTTCTATAATTTTATTTAATTCCCGGGCATCCAGAACTAGTCGTACCCCACCAGTGGCTTTCTTAACTACCCACAACGGACTGTTAAAAGCGCTACATGATCGTTCGATAATGTTTTGTTCTAGCATCTTACTTATTTCTCTACTAGCCGATTCTTTGAATTGTACTGGAATGGGATAAGGTTTCTTAAAGAATGGTTTTTTATCTTTAATCTTAAGTTTACAAACGTAATCTTTAATTCTCCCCGGTTCATCTGAGAAGACGGCTCTAAATTCTAACATCAAAGATTCCAACTCTTCCTTTTCTTGTTCGGATAGACAATTCGTAGATAAACATTTTTCTTTCACTTCGGTTTCGATACTATTACTAGCCTGACATTGGTATACTGCATACTCAAGATCACTAAAATCTGTTAATAGATTCATGGTCGGTGCGTACTTAATCTGTAAGGATTCGTAGCAATTTTCAGGTATTTGACTATTAGAGAACCTCACTTTAAAAGTACATGCCTCCTTATGGATGGTTAAGGAAGAATCTTTAAAATCTAATATAGCTTTATATTTACACAGCCAATCTATACCTAAAATTATGGTCACATTTAAATTGGCTACGACGAGTACAGAGTGAGCAATTAATTGTTTAGCAATTTCAAAAGTTACATAAACTTCTTCAGTAATATTTTGACTTCTTTTACCAGTAACTCCTATAATTTTCACCCCAGTTACAGGTAAAGTCGGGAAATTCCAATATTTTCTTTTAAGCTGAAATAATTCTTTGGATAAAATACTTACTTCGCTACCCGAATCAACTATAATATTTACTTCGGTATCTTTAATATAACCTTTAATAACGGGTTTATATGTTACATTCTCCCTTATCTGATTGTCTTCCTGAAGTAAATCTTGTTGCCAGTCACCGGCCTTTTGGCAGCTTAATGATAAATTGCAATTGGGTCTTGTATAATCTTGACCAATAGTTCCCTTTAGTTGACCCGTACTAAAGGACTTTACTAGTTTTCCGAACTTTCTATGATGACGTCACCTACCACTTGACCTTCATTAATTACTTGAGGATGATTTATCTCATGATCGTTATTGTATAATTTCCGCACTTTAGAGTTATTACCACGATTTTGTTGGCTCTCTTTATCTTTAGATTGACGTTTTATATAACAGAACCGGCTATGATTGTTGTTATTAGCTTTTCGTGGTTCTGAATTATTATTATTGTTTCGAGGATTGTCATTTCTACCAAATCTAAACTTCTCGTCTTCCCTTTCTCTATTAAGTATATCTAACTGTTCTAAATATCCTAACAATTCGCACGGCTGTGACCATTCTCTTTCTATCATTCTTTCCTTTACGTAATACGGTAACCTACTAATTAGGACTCGTATTAAATGACTTTCAATAATTGGTTCTTCAATTAATTTAGCACGGTTTAAATGCCATTCAAAATAATTCCTATAACCTCCCCACCGTTTAGAATATGGAGGAGGGTCTAACAACTCTAAAGTTAAGTGTTGCTGTTTTCCTCTTGACCAATAATTTTGTTTAAACTGCTTAACAAAATCATCCCAATCCCTGAATTCAGTTCTATGCAGTACTGCCCATTCCGCAGCTTCTGCTTCTAAATGTCCTATTACAAATTGAATGCGTTTTTCATTACTCCATTTAGGAGATAATGATGTTTCAAAAGCTTTTATAAAGATTATAGGGTGAAGTTCGCCTCCTGGTTTGAATACAGGAAATCGACTTGCTACATTTGAATTTGTTGTTATGTCATCCAGACATTCTGCGAGAGAAATAGTCGGATTTTGTTTAGATTGCAGAGACGGAGTTGCATCGGATTGGCTTGCCGTGATTGCTTTATTCGTATTGTTGTCGTCCGAGCTAGCAAATTCGATGCGACTGTTGTCTCTGATTATGTTATTACCTCTGCTACCTGAAATGTTCTCGTTATTATCTAATTCCGATAACCGTCTAGTAATTTCCTGTATCCGCATTTCTGTATTGGATACGCGATTAGCTAATATCGATTCTTCACTGTGCTCACGATGTGAACGCTCTGTACCTTCATCAATGTTATTATCTTTGGCAGTCTCAAGGTTACTGCATATTTCAGTAATTAAAGATTTCATGTTTTCGATTTCGGTATGGTCCTTTTCTACTTGATGAGTTAATGTCTCTAATTCTACATTATCTATTGAAGAAATCTCTACAGGTTTGGTAGAGACCTCTTTAATAGATTTCAATAATTCTCTGCGAACAGTTTCTGTTTGCATAGAAAATTCATCTCGTAACATATCGTTATTTTTCTGTATTTCATTTACAACTAAGATATTGACACTATCTAGTCTCTCGGTTAAGTCAGTGATATCGTTTCGCATGCGAGCTTTTTCCTCGCGCGATTCCTGGATATGTTCTTCTAACCTTTTACAATTATCAGCAATCTTATTACTAAGTCCTACTAATTTTTCCTGCATTTCAACTTTAGAAGACTCTATTTTATCGCTTAATTCTCGACTAGTTTCATTAAGATATTCCTGCAACCTGTCTGTAGATTTTGTTAGCTCCCCTTTAAGTCTAGCAGTAGATTCTTCGTTAGACTGTTTTAATTCCTGTTTTAGTTCCTCTTTTAATCTAGCAGCAGATTCTTCGTTAGACTGTCTTAATTTAGCCATAGATTCTTCGTTAGACTGTTTTAATTCAGCTAGAAAATCCCCGTTAGATTGTTTTAATTTAGCGATCGCCCTAAAAAGGGATCTCATACTCCTATCGGACATAGATTGCTCTTCGTCTGACATTTCACTTCCCGACATTATTGTAAGATATTAACTATTTACACACGCAGACTTGGAATCAACAATCCTATAAAAGCACACTCCCTATATACAACACTCCACTTCCAACTTGAAACAAACTCACCGGACACTTAATATTGTAATTTGCAGTTCTCGATGATCAGTGTGCTGCTATGGGCTGCAGATGTAACAGCCGTCGATGCAGCCGCTGAGATGCTGCGACCCCGCTTCCGCAACCGGCAGGACGCTGAGTCGAACACCGGAAACGTCGCTGGCTGCAACCACGCCCGGCACCGCCGTAGACAGGCGAAGCCCTCAGCAACACCTCTAATACCAGCCGGAGGAACGCCCCGCAGCTGACGTACTGGGCCTACTAGATTAGGGAGAAAAAAGGTTGTCGGGGTTTGCAGCGTTCAGCTGCTGCCCAACAGATGCGCCTTCTCGTGGAACAACTGCGTGACCGTACTGCTTGGCTGCGGCTCCGTCAGATGCCCACACCCACGAAGTCGCCGCTGGCTGGTGAAGGCTCCACGAAAACTCGCGTTGACTTCCGAAGGACTCTTGATGTTTTGTTTCGTACCTGTGTGCCTTAGTTGCACACAAGTCCTGTTTCTAAGGTCGCCACGGTGCGGTGTAACGACGTATTTAGGTTTTCGTTTGATATATGACCATGTGCAGACTTCGTCACCTACGTCAGTTACAACCCACTTCAAAAATGATTCATATTCTTTTTAAATTGTCATAGAATGGTTCTTGAACGAAACTGTAAAACATCAGTTGAGTCGTGTGCAGAGAATTACATCACTTGGGCCAATTGGTTTTCGTAACTTTTTCGAATTTAAATTTCGTTTGTTTCTCCTCAGAAATTATATTGACACACGTTATCTTGATCTAATCGATATCAGAATCACACATTAAATAAACTTTTTAGATTCAAAGTTTCGGCCAACGCTGTCTGAATCAATAATCTTGTCAAATATATTATTAATCCGTTCACATAACTCTTCATAAATAAATCTTCAAGACACGTGTTTCACCTTTAGTAACATACACTATTTTATTAGCTTCCTACACATACAGATGTGAACTTGAGCGTTGACAGACAGTGACTAACATCTCAATAAGATTAAGCTCATTATGACGTCATTGTTGTACAAAAAGAGTATAAAAATTCATTTTTAATTTTTTAGAAACACGACGCAACAACTCGGTTCCAGGATCTTCTGTTGCTCCTTGGCTGTCGACCCGCGACGTATAGCGGCCAGCAATTTCCTCTCTGGTCGCGGCAACGAAGATGCTGTCCCCGTTCGTTGCGCCGATCTCTCCGTACATGAAACACATAAAAAAAAATACAAAACTTTTAGATAATTCACATTTATTACAAATAATAAGAAAACACATAAACAAAAACTAAATTAAACTTATAGTCACCTGCAAACTGGGCTGACTTGGTGGATGGGTGACGTAAAATTTCGTCCCACTACACTGTACGACAAATGCCATCCAGCACCGTTTGATGTTGAGAGTACATCCGACGAGTAATTGCACATTATTCTTGTGGTGTAGCACGTAGTGACCTACTATATTACTGAATAACGATATTTACATCACTACGTATCGAGGTTTGACTTGGGCTTCCTAAGCCTGTCCCTCGTGCTTGAAAATTTAAATAAAAATAGTAAATAGTCAAATAACGTATGAAATTCACTACAGCTGCATGAAAATTTCAGTGGTTTTACCGTGATATTATCTCTCAAAAGTCATATAAATTAAATCTGCAACTGTGATGAAAAAAATATAGATTGAAAAATTAAGTTTTAGCAATAGCCAAACCGTTGCGTTTCCTCGACAATCTTTCTTAGGGCGAACTCTAACCACTTGACCACCATCAACTCCAACACCCTGCCACTATTCGCAGATACATAAGCCACATAATAGACGAGTAAAACTTCTGAGATTTTCTCTGAATTGTCAGAGTAACGCGCCTTACTTCTTGTACGCCTTACTTCTTGTACGTTATGTTGTTTTATTGTTTTAATGGCATACTGAAGGCGTACGACGTTTTAAGTAAATCCGTGATCCCAACATCGTGGACTTCCCTTGCAAGGTGTTTGTAGTGAAACAGCGCTGCCATCGACACCCCTCAAAGGCACCCTAAGTAACGTACAGTACATACTCAGGTTGCTAACCGCGTAAAGAGTCGTATGGAATAAAGGTGTGATGGGGGGGGGAGGGGAGGGGGGAGAGGGGTTACAGGCAGGAGACTGTCAGTTCTTACTGCTTTTTTCGCTAATGAAGATACAACCAAATTTTGAGGCTAGAATTGTTATTTTATCCCTTCTTCCTATTTTATCGCAACATAATACTTTGCTATTCTAATATAAACCATTCAACGTGATATTGGTATTATTTTGATGTTAAATGCCGGTTAGCAAAGCATAGCGGACCAAAAATACAGGTAAGTTCTGTGGTGTCACTGCCAGACACCACACTTGCTAGGTGGTAACCTTTTAGTCGGCCGCAGTCCGTTAGTATACGTCGGACCCGCGTGTCGCCACTATAAGTGATTGCAGACCGAGCGCCGCCAAACGGCAGGTCTAGTCTAGAGAGGCTCCCTAGCACTCGCCCCAGTTGTACAGCCGAATTTGGTAGCGATGGTTCACTGTCTACATACGCTCTTATTTGCAGAGACGACAGTTTAGTATAGCCTTCAGCTACGTCATTTGCTACGACCTAGCAAGGCGCCATATTCTTCAAGAATATATTCTGAACAGATAATGTTGTGAATCATGTACCGTCATCATTAATGGATTAAAGTTAAGTATCAAACGACGTTCATTATTAATGGATTAAAGTTAAGTATCAAACTAATTACGTCCGCTTTCTGAATTCTCATTCCTTGTCATGTTCCAATTCTCACGTCAGTATAGTTCTTTCCTCGTCACGCCAGCCTGCGTGAGCTAAAACGCGTGCATTTCGGCCTCCACTCGTAATACTGTGTTGGCTCTTCTGCTAACACAACACGTTCTGCCACTGGTGTTACTGTACCCACGAATTGAGACTAGCGTATTAAGTAAAAGCACACTTCATTCAGTGTAATACTCGACATCTTGTCCTGTTAACAATAAAACAGTACCTAATAAGTATAAATTACATGAAGTGGCACGTAAAATTACGTAAAGTGGTACAAACAGTAAAACTTCCTGCAGATTAAAATTGTGTGGCGGACCAGTACTCGAATCCAGAAACTTGTCTCTCGCAGTCAGCACCTGTGGTTTAGACAAAAGTTTTCTCGTTCAAAGCGACAAAGAAGACTCGTTTTCAGGATACAACCAAGAGTTCTTTTCGAAAACGAGGAAACCTTTCATTGTAATAGAGAGATTTCCTCTTCAGAAACTAACAGAACCTCTTCTAAAAATAACCAGTACTGCTATACTGAAATGAACACTACTCACCTTCCGAGACAAACAGGGGTCTTATTACAAGAGAAACCAGGCTACTGTTCTACGCCGCGCTGTATAGGCACGACTCACGACTCGTTCTCACAGTTTTACTTTCTCCAGTGCTACTTCACGAAAGTTCTCCAGCTTATCACGCGACACTAGCATTCCTGGGAGAGAAGATACTGCGGAGATGTGGCTTGGCCACAGCCTACGGGAATATTTCAGGAATGAATCTTTCATCCTGCAGTGGAGAGTGCGATGTGTTGAAACTTATTGTCAGATCAACACTGTGTGCCCGACCTTCTAACAGCCGTGTACCGCAAGTCTCTAGAGGAACGGAAGGTTCTAAATGATTGGAAAAGAGCACAGGTAGTTCCAGTTTTCAAGAATGGTCGTCGATCAGATGCGCAAAACTATAGGCCTACATCTCTGACATCGATCTGTCGTAGAATTTTAGAACATGTTTTTTGCTCGCGTATCATGTCATTTCTGGAAACCCAGAATCTGCTCTGTAGGAATCAACATGGATCCCAGGTAGATGCCATTTTCCTTGACTCCCGAAAGGCGTTCGATACAGTTCTGCACTGTCGCCTGATAAACAAAGTAAGAGCCTACCGAATATCAGACCAGCTGTGTGGCTGGATTGGAGAGTTTTTAGAAAAGAGAACACAGCATGTTGTTCTCAATGGAGAGGCGTCTACAGACGTTAAAGTAACCTCTGGTGTGCCACAGGGGAGTGTTATGGGACCTTTGCTTTTCACAATATATATAGATGAACTAGCAGATAGTGTCGGAAGTTCCTTGCGGCTTTTCGCGGATGAGAGAGAAGTTGCAGTAGCAGAAAATTGCAGCGGAATGCACGAAGATCTGCAACGGATCAACACTTGGTGCAGGGAGTGGCAACTGGCCCTTAAGATAGACAAATGTAATGTATTGCGAATACATAGACAGAAGGACCCTTTATTGTATGATTATATGATAACAGAACGAACACCAGCAGCAGTTACTTCTGTAAAGTATCTGGGAATAAGCGTATGGAACGATTTGAAGTGGAATGATATATAAAATTGTTTGTAAGGCGGGTTCAAAAATGGGTCTGAGCACTATGGAACTTAACATCTATGGTCATCAGTCCCCTAGAACTTAGAACTAAGTAAACCTAACTAATTAAGGACAACACACAACACCCAGTCATCACGAGGCAGAGAAAATCCCTGACCCCGCCGGGAATCGAACTGTAAGGCGGGTGCCAGGTTGAGATTCATTGGGAGAGTCCTTAGAAAATGTAGTCCATGAACAAAGGAGGTGGCTTACAAAACACTCGTTCGACCTATACTTGAGTATTGCTCATCAGTGTGGGATCCGTACCAGGTAGGGTTGACAGAGAAGATCCAAAGAAGAGCGGCGCGTTTCGTCACAAGGTTATTTGGCAATCGTGATAGCGTTACGGAGATCTTTAGCAAACTCAAGTGGCAGACTCTGCAAGAGAGGCGCTCTGCATCGCGGTGTAGCTTGCTGTCCAAGTTTCGAGAGGGTGCGTTTCTGGATGTGGTATCGAATATATTGCTTCCCCCTACTTATACCTCCCGAGGAGATCATGAATGTAAAATTAGAGAGATTCGAGCGCGCACTGAGGCTTTCCGGCAGTCGTTCTTCCCGCGAACCATACGCGCCTGGAACAGGAAAGGGAGGTAATGACAGTGGCACTTAAGGTGCCCTCCGCCACACACCATTGGGTGACTTGCGGAGTATAAATGTGGATGTAGATCGGGACTCGAACCTGGTGAGGTAAGTTTGCTGGTTCGAGTTCTTGTCTGGCACACAGTGCTAATCTGCCAGGAATTTTCAAAACATCACGCTTTCCACTGTAGAGTGAAAGATTCGTTGTGGTGCGCAAAGTCATTATAACGGCGTTATTGACTTTATCGGTTTTCAAGATGGGTAATAAAATCTGGAATGTAAACGCTCTCGCGTAGCGCGAGCGCCTCGTTGCGGGTGAGATTTATGAGTCCCGAGATGGATCGGTGGAACCTCCCAAATTCGATGGCCGCCTGCTCCCCCCCCCCCCCCCCCCTACCACTGACACCGCCGTTGAGACGGAAACGCTGCGGCCTCCGGTCGCAGTCACCGGTCCCGTGCGGCCGCGGCCGCCGAATCGATGGTGCTGTCCGGCGACGGGCGGTGTGTGCCAACCCTCGCGTCACCGGCGCTGTTCCGATTCACAGTTAATCTGTAGCTGGAAATTGGCGGGTACGAAGTGTTTGATTAAACTGTGAAATAC
This sequence comes from Schistocerca americana, assembly GCF_021461395.2. Classification (NCBI taxonomy): domain Eukaryota; kingdom Metazoa; phylum Arthropoda; class Insecta; order Orthoptera; family Acrididae; genus Schistocerca; species Schistocerca americana. Next base: position 778,431,579 of record NC_060120.1, read on the forward strand.
CCAACTCCCACCGGTCGTCACCCAGAATTAACAGAGCCGCCAACGCTCCCCGCATACTCGGAGAGATAATCTGCGCGCCATGAAAAATGAATTCAGCTACAGGGGCGCGTTGAATTTTAAACGCGAGAATTGAATTTCGGTGTGATTTTAGTCCTTATTCACAGTGGTGTTGCACGACGGTACAAAGATCCAAAACAGACTCATACATTATATCATATAAGGACAGTGCACTGATTTGCTTCACAAGCGCGATTACTTAGTTGATTTACTGTCCAAGAAGCAGCATAAAGAATACAGATTACGCTGCGACGTGTATGTCGTAAAAAAAATAATTTAATATGTCTTCATAACCGCATTCCGTACTCTTATTAATTACTATGTTTTATATTGAGAGGAAGTGCACGGCTAAGCAAGAATGGCTACAGGACGAATGTAAGGCTGTAGGAACTTATATCACTAGGAGAAAGATATATAGAACAAAATTAAACAGGCCTTTGGAGGAAAGAGAAGCAGCATGAATATCAAGAGCTCAGATGTAAAACCAGTCCCAGGCAAAGAAGGGAAAGCTGAAAGGTGGAAGAAGGATACAGACCGTCTGTACAAGGGTCAACTTGAAGCCAGTATTATAGAAACAGCCGGCCGGGGTGGCCGAGCGGTTCTAGGCGCTTCAGTCTGGAACCGCGAGACCGCTGCGGCCGCAGGTTCGAATCCTGCCTCGGGCATGAATGTGTGTAATGTTCTTAGGTTAGTTAGGCTTAAATAGTTCTAAGTTCTAGGGGACTGATGACCTAAGATGTTAAGTCCCATAGTGCTCAGAGCCATTTTTGAATTCTTTACAGAACAATGGAAAACTGGTAGAGGCCGCCCTCGGGACAGACCAGTTTGGATTTCGGAGAACCCTTAGAAGATAGGTTAAGGAAAGGCAAACCTATGTTTATAGTATTTGTAGCCTTACGTAAAGCTTTTGAAAATATTTACCAGAATACTCTTTTTGAAATTCAGAAGGCAGCGGGGATAAAATTCAGGGAGCGAAACGCTATTTACAACTTGCACAGAAACAAGACAGTAGTTATAAAGAGTCGAGAGGCATGAAAGGGAAGCAGTTGTTGAGAAGTGAGTGGGACAAGATTGTAACATATCCCCGATGATATTCGTTCTGGACATTGAGCAAGCCGGAAAGGAAATAAAATAAAAATTTGGAGTAGCAATTAAAGTCCAGCAAAAAAACAAATAAAAACTTTGAGGTTTGCAGATAACGTTGTTATTCTGCCAGAGACAGCAAAGGACTTTGAAGAGCATTTGAACAGAATGAACAGTATCTTGAAAGGATTATACAATATGAACATCAACAAAGGGAACGAGATTATGAAAATACTAGGTGCGTTTTGTTATTTGGGCAGCAAAATAAATAATGATGGTCGAAGTGTGGAGGGTATAAAATTTAGACTGGCAATGGCAAGAAAAGTGTTTTTGAAGACGAGAAATTTGTTAGTATCGAATGTAGATTCAAGTGTTACGATGTCTTTTCTGAAGTGTTTTAATGGACTGCAGCCGTGTATGGAGGCGAAACGTGGACGCTAAACAATTTAGACAGGAAGAGAATGGATATTTTGAAAAGTCGTGCTACAGAAGAATGCTGAAGATCAGGTAGGAAGACCACGTAACTAATGAGGAGGTACCGAATAGAGTTAGGGAGACAATAAGTTTGTGGTACAACTTGACTAAAAGGAGGGGTCAGTTTGTAGAACAGGTTCTGAGGCATCTAAGGATCACTAATTTAGTATTGGAGGGAAGTGTGGGAGCTAAGTGTCGCAGAGGAAAATCAAAAGATGAATGCAGAAGCTGATTCAGAAGGATATGGGTTGCTGCTACGAGGCGGTACTGAATATAATTGGAGAGAAGAGAAATTCGTGGCATAACCTGACTAAAAGAAGGAATCGGTTGATAGGACACTTTCTGACGCATCAAGAGATCGCCAATTTAGTACTGGAGGGAAGCGTGGTTGGTAAAAAAACCTTAGAAGGAGGACAAGATATGAATACATTGAGCAGATTCAGAAGGATGTAGGTTGCAGTAGTTACTCCGAGATGAAGAGGCTTGCACAGCACGTAGTAGGATCGAGAGCTGCATCATCACACCGGTCTTCAAACTGGAGACCACAATAACAATAACACATTTCAATCGTCATAAATGTACCAGATATACAACACTACCCGGCAATACGTAGATGACCTGGCCCTACCAGCCTATCGAGAGCTGCATCATCACACCGGTCTTCAAACTGGAGACCACAATAACAATAACACATTTCAATCGTCATAAATGTACCAGATATACAACACTACCCGGCAATACGTAGATGACCTGGCCCTACCAGCCTATCGTTACTGTAACACCCAGTCTCTGAACACTGCCGTGTATAATAGCGGGGAAGCTTTCTGACTCTTCTCAGTTCTAACGGTCCCCTCCTGGAATATGTCGTAGACATAGTATTAATCTCAAAATTCTCGCGTATTTCTAGTAAATTGTTTTTCTATTGAACCGACTGCAAGGAGTAACGTAGTGGCTATAGCACATTGTACTATTTTTGGTTGTCAGGGTGTTCACGGGAAATTATGTCGTTTTCTTGCCGCAGCAACTGTTTCAATGTTGTTTTACAGTCTTAGGGTATGTGAATCTTCTCAGCCAATGCTGAAAAAGAGAACCCGGCAGTCTCCCTGTCGTTTTCTTGTGTACAGCATTTAACGAGCTACAGAAGGGGACAACTTCAGCATCTAGCTAGAAAATGGCTGAATTATTCCTGCCCGACACTCATCCTCAACTCTATCTAACAGGAATAGAACCTCCGCTTGCATACATTTTCAACAGTGAGTCTGCATTTGACCCTTAAAGGTGTGCTGAGTCTTCATTCAGTTTTACATGGTATGGTTATTGTGGTAGAGTACGAAGAACAAGGTTACGCTATATTGTAGGCGCATTCACCAATACTTCATTTGCTGGACGAAACACAGCAAAAATTCAAATTTCTGCTCTCTGCGGTGGAAAATCTGTTGAAATATCAAAATATCAAATGCGAAAAGGTTTTTGTCTCTTATTAAATTATATGGTTCTCAGAGTATAAGGGATGCAACCATGTTCGACATCCGGCTACAGAGTTACAAGTTGTGTAATCCAGCTACCACGTCGACACAATCACGTGCCAAAACAGGGAGACAATGACCATTGTGGTTGAGCGCTAGACTTTCGAGACTTGGTTCTACCGATGAATTTATGGTTGTGTTCGAAGATTTCCCACATCTGTATTCATATTAATAGTATAAAAGTTTTTCTTTCGATATACTAGAGGTATGTGCTTACTTTGAGATCTGGCAGTAAGAAATATAGACTAGATAACTGACCAACGTTTAAGATACACCAAACTTCGTGTACTTCTTGCCAGCTTTATTTCCTGCGGTATGAGATGTACTCAAACTCGACTTGCCAGACTATCGAAAATGTAAATTTTGAAATCTTGCCCCCTCTTGGACAAATTTGTGTGTGCACGCATGTCTGTATTAAAAATGCTAAATGGTAATCAATCGTTTGAGATGCAATAACTTCTGTGTACATGTTATGAAACTTAGGTTTTGAGGCACGACGAGTTTTCCAACTCACAGAATAAGTTATCTTAAGACAGGATATCTTAAAATCTTGTCTACTGTTGCCAAAACTTCTCAGGAAGCTCATGCCCGTTACATTTAGATATTTGGCTCTTTCATATATTATAATAAAGCAGTACGGACCTTACGACTTATTTTAGAAGATAAAGGGAATGCAAACATGCATTTACAGCTTTTCTAGCTTTGGGGAAAGCTTTCAGTAATATCGACTAGAATCCACTATTTCAAGTTCTGAAGGTTGATGGTGTAAAATATGCGAGCGAAAGGTTATTTACAACTTGCACAGAAATCAGACGGCAGTTATAAAGGTCGAAGGGCATGAAAATGATGCAATGGTTAAGAAAGAAGTGAGACAGGGTTGTAGCCTGTCCCCGATGTTATTTAATCTGTGCATTACGTAAGCAGTAAAGGAAACCAAAGAAAAATTTGGAGAAGGAAGGAAGGAGGAGGTATAAAAATTTTGAGGTTTCCTGATGACACTGTAATTTAGTCAGAGACAGCAAAGGACTTGGAAGAGCAGTTGAATAGAGCGGATAGTGTCTTGAACGGAACATCTGCAACAGCAAATGTTCATCTTGGCAAGTTGTTGAATGAAGTCAGGCTGAGGGAATTAGATTAGGAAATGAGACACTTAAAGTAGTAAAGAAGTTTTGCTGTATCCGCAGCAGCATCAATGGTGATGGCAGAAGTGGAGATGACATAAAATGTACTTTGGCAATGCTAAGAAAAACCTTTCTGAAGAAGAGAAATTTGTTAACATCGAATATTGATTTAAGCACTAGGCAGTCTTCTGTGAAGGTATTTGTCGGGAGTGTATGGAAGTAGAACATGGAGTTTCACAGTTTAGACAAGAAGAGAATTGAAGTTTTCGAAATATGGTGCTACAGAAAAATGATGAAGATTAGACAGGCAGATAATATATTTCTTGAGAAGTTTTTGGTGAGTCATTAGTCTTCTGACTGGTTTGATGCGTCCCGCCACGAATTCCTCTCCTGTGCCAACCTCTTCTTCTCAGAGTAGCATTTCAAACCAACGTCCTCAATTATTTGCTGGGTGTATTCCAATCTCTGTCTTCCCCTACAGTTTTTGCATCCTACAGCTCCCTCTAGGCACCATGAAATTCGCTCCCCCATGTCTTAACAGAGGCCGTGTTATCCTTTCCCTTCTTATCAGTGTTTTCCACATATTCCTTTCCTCTCCGATTCTGCGTAGAACCTCCTCATTCTTTATTTTATTAGTTCACCTAATTTTCAACATTCATCTGTAGCACGGCATCTCAAATGCTTCGATTCTCATCTGTTCCGGTTTTACTACGGTCCATGTTTCACTATCATGTAATGCTGTGCTCCAAATGTGCATTCTCAGAAATTTATTCCTCAAGTTATCGCCTTTGTTTGGTACTAGAAGAATTCTCTTGGCAACGAACGCCCTTTCTGTCAAAGCTAGTCCGTTTTTGATGTCCTCTTTGCTCCGTCCGCATTGGTTGTTTTCTTGCATAGACAGTAGAATTCCTTAACTTTATCCACTTCGTGACCATCAATCCTGATGTTAAGTTTCTCGCTGTTCTCATAGCTGCTGCTTTACATTACTTTCGTCTATCTTCAGATTGCTCTCAATCCATTTTCTGTAGTCATTAGACTAATCATTCCGTTCAGCAGATCATGGAATTCTTTTTCACTTACACTCAGGATAGCAATGTCATCAGCGAATCATATCATTGGTAGACTTTCACCACGAATTTTAATTCCGATCCTAAAACTTTCTTTTATTTCCATCATTGCTTCTTCGATATACAGATTGAACAGTAGGGGCGAAAAACTACACCCCTATCTTACATCCTTTTTAATCCAAGCAGTTCGTTCTTGGTCTTCCATTCTTATTATTCCCTCTTGTATATATTGTATATTACTCGTCTTTCCCTGTAGCTTACCCCCATTTGTCTCGGAATTTCGAACATTTTTCACCATTTTACGTTGTCAAACGCTTTTTCCAGGTCGACAAATCCTATGAACGTGTCTTGGTTTTTCTTTAGCCTTGTTTTCGCTATCAACCGCAACGTCATAATTTTCTCTCTCGTACTGCGTAGAAAAAGGGAAAGAAACTTGTGGCACAGCTTGACTGAAAGAATGATCGGTTGATGACGACACATTCTGAAACATCAATGCGTCATCAGTGTCGTACTGATGCGAAATTTGGTGGATAAAAATTGTACGTGGAGACCAAGAGATGAATACAGTAAGCAGGTTCAAATGGATGTAGATTGCAGTAGTTATTCGGAGATAAAGACGCTCCTACTGGATACAGTAGCATGGGGAATCGCATCAAACCAGGCTTTGGAGTGAAGACCACAACAACAATAAATATTTGATAAAGAATAACTACTGTTTTATTTCTCTTTATTTGGTGTTAAATCTGAAGATAGCCAAATTCGGCCGAAACCGTTAATAACAGAACGTTTAGACTGTTTTACTCATGATGTGATAAGACATGATTACTGACGTCCCCTGTGATATGAAATCACACTTCTACCAGCTTTTCTATTCACTCTTACATTCCCTAGGAGTTAATTAGTTCCATGTTCCATGACACATGACGACAATGAATGTTACAGTGCGGAATGTGTCAGCTGAAAATAGGTTGCAGAGACAAGTTGTAACGCCCACGCTCGGGCGTACGTTAACTCTTTAAAGCCTGTACTATGGTAAGTTGACGGGCTTCACCTTATAAGAAAGGATTTTAGTAAATATGTTGACCGCGTGTACCTGAATAGAGGCAAGATCAGACTTTCACCCACTCAGTAACGACAATGATACGTCAAGCAAGTATAAAGTGCAACTTCACGTTAGGACGGACAAGAAACATACACTGCAGATGCTACCAATTGTTAATAATACGGTCGCCAGCCTAATTAGGCATTAAGTGAGTTTTTCCTTGTACAAGTGGATGTACGTACAAGCATAACAACACGTAGTAATACTGCATTATATGGTAAATTTTAGAACCAGAAAAATCTACTGAACTAATACTTTCATTTTCTGTACTAATTCGGACAAGCTATAAATACACAACATTACACTACAATGATTACTACAAACTGTGTTTTGTCTATTAATCCGACTGAAATTGGGCATAGGTTACCCTAGTAACAGCACTTTTGAAACACACATACAATGTCAATTTTAATAGGGGTAAAACACTGATAAATTTAGGTTTTATATTGACTTTAACTTTGCTGGTCAAATCAGTTCAGTACACTTCAAAATTTAAATGAATAGAAAAGAAAAGAGTGGAATGTGGGGGGGGGGGGGGGGGGGGGAGGGGACCCTGAAACTGTTATGATCACTGTGTTGCAACTATTAACTATTGGAAACATTAATCACTCAAGATTTACAAAATATGAGTTACTACTCTTTTTGTCTTATTACTTCCTCATTTAACTACCATTATTTTTGTCTCAAATTAATTAAGCTTCATTACTAAACCAGTTCCAAAATTAACTTCCAACTTTGTCAGACCTTTGTTCTTTGCTTATATTTTCATTAACAATAAAGCTCCTTAAAATTCATTCTAGCATAAACAGGTCTGCAGTTAATTCTTATTAACATAAACTTTAAATCTTCATTTCGGGACACTCGGATTGCACAACATGTGGAAAGGACCCTGTCTAGGTGAGTGATTAGGATAATTCATTGATAGAACTATTCTGGCAAAAGCGAAGTTGTTATTGAACAGTCAGGAACAAAATTAACACTGGTCCACACGAATACAATTCTAAAGATTCAACCTGTTCGAGTCGATGCGGCGGTTGGCGGGCAGCGAGATGGCGAGGCGCACAGCACACATACAATCACAGCTATGGCTCTTGCTGTATCGGCACTTTGCTTCTTCTTAGCGTCGTAATCCTTTTCAATTCAGTGCCTATAGAATATAGCCATGCTGTATAGTCGTCGGAAACGGCACATCCGAGGCTCAATGAAACCACTTTTTCCAGGATAGCCTCCTCGATCCGGAACGTGTTCCTCAGACCGATGCCCAACTCCGACTGTCTTGCTGAGCCCGTTATGCCGTGCCGCGCCCGTGTGCATTTTCCCACGCTCGCCTGCCATCCACCTTTTACCTCTCCCCTACAGATAGGGTATTCACCTAAGGTTTTACATTCCACATATCCTAATATATTGCCTACGTATGGACCATGCGCACAATTACAATTTTAAACATGTTACAATAGATTCAACATGTGTTACACTTCAATTCTGTTATAGCATTTCTTAAAATTTGACATAAATATTAATATTCACATCTAAAGTTGCTTACAGTTTCTTTAACATAATGACATGAAAAGAAAAGAAAATGAAATCAAAATATTGCTTACCCTAATTTATCGAAAATCAGAAGAAAAAATTATTATATGTACAGTTGTTGTTGTTACAAAGTGAAAACATATGTTGTATATGTTTTCACATCCAAAAAATACGCTTACTGCCAGTAAAGCAATAATTTGCAAACAAAACGACTTACTGCTACTACTCCCAGGCGGAAAAGTAATGTGGTTACTAAAATTGTGATGAGTAAGTGGTGTTGTTTGCATTTGGTTCGGTTCATGAACGGTTGACAGGGATTATGGTGAGGGGGGGAGGGGGTTGCAACAAGCCAGTACAGCATAAGTCCGTCAGTTGCAACGATGGCTAAGGTGAGGTCACCATTTGAGGAATGCAGGGCTGTGTCGAAGTGGCACTCAAAGTACAAGAATATTGGCGAAAAATAACGGCAGTTGCAGAAAGAATTTGGATCACAAGCATTAAACAGCTAACAGTTGCCTGCATCTGTGATAAGTTCGAAGCCGACTGAACTGTTAAAGGAGTGTAAAAGGCAAGATGTCACCGATACGAACACCTACAAAGAAGCACAATTCAAACTTAAGGGTTATAATTACTAAACTGACGGTGTTCCGTGTACTGTAGTGCGGCTTGTATACGTCACAATACGCTGAAACATCATAGGTACGTTCATTAACCCCTTGACCGAGCTGCTCATGTGTGGTTATAATTACTAAACTGACGGTGTTCCGTGTACTGTAGTGCGGCTTGTATACGTCACAATACGCTGAAACATCATAGGTACGTTCATTAACCCCTTGACCGAGCTGCTCATTGCGCCGATATCTGTTCCACCCGTGTAATTACTCGTGTGCCTCGCGGCGCTTTCTTGCAGCGCGGCGTAATCTGACACGTTTCGGTGCACTTTTCTCAAATCAAGTGGTTGTTGTAACTGTAAGCTGTCAACAATTCGAAGCTTTTGTCAGCAGAAGTGTGTGCTATGAAAATAAATATTGGACTGTGTTATTACTGTCAACAACCTATCGTCAAAACGTATGTGAAAATATCAAGTGGACTCTAGCGGCTGGGTCCTGGCGGAGGTTCGAGTCCTTCCTCGGCCATGGGTGTGTGTGTTTGTTCTTAGATAAATTTAGGTTAAGTAGTGTGTAAGCTTAGGGACTGATGACCTTAGCAGTTAAGTCCCATAAGATTTCACACACATTTGGACATTTCTTGCGGCTGGTGTAAAACACTAAATACAGGGCTATTACAAATGATTGAAGCGATTTCATAAATTCACTGTAGCTCCATTCATTGACATATGGTCACGACACACTACAGATACGTAGAAAAACTCATAAAGTTTTGTTCGGCTGAAGCCGCACTTCAGGTTTCTGCCGTCAGAGCGCTCGAGAGCGCAGTGAGACAAAATGGCGACAGGAGCCGAGAAAGCGTATGTCGTGCTTGAAATGCACTCACATCAGTCAGTCATAACAGTGCAACGACAATTCAGGACGAAGTTCAGCAAAGATCCACCAAATGCTAACTCCATTCGGCGATGGTATGCGCAGTTTAAAGCTTCTGGATGCCTTTGTAAGGGGAAATCAACGGGTCGGCCTGCAGTGAGCGAAGAAACGGTTGAACGCGTGCAGGCAAGTTTCACGCGTAGCCCGCGGAAGTCGACGAATAAAGCAAGCAGGGAGCTAAACGTACCACAGCCGACGGTTTGGAAAATCTTACAGAAAAGGCTAAAGCAGAAGCCTTACCGTTTACATTTGCTACAAGCCCTGACACCCGATGACAAAGTCAAACGCTTTGAATTTTCGGCGCGGTTGCAACAGCTCATGGAAGAGGATGAGTTCAGTGCGAAACTTGTTTTCAGTGATGAAGCAACATTTTTTCTTAATGGTGAAGTGAACAGACACAATGTGCGAATCTGGGCGGTAGAGAATCCTCACGCATTCGTGCAGCAAATTCGCAATTCACCAAAAGTTAACGTGTGTTGTGCAATCTCACGGTTTAAAGTTTACGGCCCCTTTTCTTCTGCGAAAAAACGTTACAGGACACGTGTATCTGGACATGCTGGAAAATTGGCTCATGACACAACTGGAGACCGACAGCGCCGACTTCATATTTCAACAGGATGGTGCTCCACCGCACTTCCATCATGATGGTAGGCATTTCTTAAACAGGAGATTGGAAAACCGATGGATCGGTCGTGGTGGAGATCATGATCAGCAATTCATGTCATGGCCTCCACGCTCTCCCGACTTAACCCCATGCGATTTCTTTCTGTGCGGTTATGTGAAAGATTCTGTGTTTAAACCTCCTCTACCAAGAAACGTGTCAGAACTGCGAGCTCGCATCAACGATGCTTTCGAACTCATTGATGGGGACATGCTGCGCCGAGTGTGGGAGGAACTTGATTATCAACTTGATGTCTGCCGAATCACTAAAGGGGCACATATCGAATATTTGTGAATGCCTAAAAAAACTTTTTGAGTTTTTGTATGTGTGTGCAAAGCATTGTGAAAATATCTCAAATAATAAAGTTATTGTAGAGCTGTGAAATCGCTTCAATCATTTGTAATAACCCTGTACACTTTGTAGATCCTCCTGAATTTTTCAACTGCGTGACGGAGCGTCGTTCGTCGCTAGGCAGCCCGTAATTACTTCGCTGAGCGTAGCCGGGTGCTTAATCGGTGCAGTCGTGAAGTATGCTGAAAAAAATAATAGTTCCAGTTTCTGCCACCAGGTGGATGTATGGTGTTGCAAGCACTCCGAATGTGAAACGTTTCCTGTTTCGACGTCGGTATGCTGTTTGTCACTTCGCAACGTGTGGTGATTTCTCTTGTGAAGTGACTGTTGGTGTAATGGGTTAAAAAGGTTGAAGTTTCGCCTTCGAAACATAATGGCTGTTGAGAACAAAGACCATGCAGTGCTGATAAAGTTGTTTCACCTGAACGGCAACAATACCGGTGTTGCATTGTGAGAATACCGCCTACAGAAACAAATGTGAAGAGGCCCCATATCAATAAATGGGCTAAAGAATACGATAAAGAAATCTGAAGGAACTGGTGGATTACGTGGCGCTGCAAGGAGCGGTAGGCGGCACATTCATATGCCAGTTGTTGCTGAATTTGCTGCAGCTATAGACAACCGTGCCGCGCGTGCCTCAATTTCTGCGGCCAGTGCTAGAACTGTGTCACGGGAATCGTCTCTCCCTTGGTCAACAGTTAAAAAGATTTTGTGAGGCAAGTTACACTGGTGTCGCAACGAGATTTAGAAGGTGCAGTAAATGAAGCCCTGAGATAGTCTAAAACTTAATGACGTTGCCCTTCGTTCCTTGGTAGACATGAAAATATTTGATTTGTGGACAGAGAATAATCTTTAGACGGTTGGGGCACATTTTACTCTGCATGGTGTCGTGACTGCGCAGAATTGTCGGTATGGGGTTCTTTTCCGCCACATGTTGTGCAGGAAAATCCACTACACTCAGCTTGCGTGACGGTGTGGTGTGGTTTCACAAGCTCCTTCATTCTCGGTTCGAAGATAACACCTGGCCGGCCTGTTAGGTGCACAGTGACATCTGCGCGTTATACGGACCTCCTTGCCCAACACGTTCTTCTAGCTTTCCACGAACACAACTGTGTCCACACCACTATTTTCATGCAAGTTGGGGCGACACCTCATGTGGCTTGCCACATCAAAGAGTTGCTTCAAGGGAATTTCAAGGAATGTGGCCTTCCAGAGCCCACAGTCTAAATCCATGTGACCTCTGACTGTGGAGATATCTGAAAGATGTAACTTCCCTTTTATATTGATTGATTGTTAATGAATGATGCTCAGGCTCCAGCTAGCTCGCGGTAGAATATTTGCGAGGAAAGTCACAAAAGAGAATTGTCTTCTTGCACTGTATTTACGCCGAGTGCGTGTTAGTTGTACCGGCTTACTCAGATGAATATTTTCTCCCCGACGTGTGCGAGCCTAGCTACACGTAAATGCATACAAACGGAGATTATTACCCTAATCATGATTACAGTCTATATACATCCAGTTATAATTCGCGTGAGCTAAAATGTTTGAATAAGTACGATAACTTTCTAGAGCGCCAAAGAATACCTATGAATGCTGCGCTCTGTTGATAATCTATGTTGTCGCACAGATAAATGTTTCATGAGGACGTAATATAAATAGGTTAAAAGAAATGTCAAACACTGTATATTCACTTTATGTTGGTTTATTATAGTCTACGCACACCCTATAATTGTCTTAAAGAAGTAACCTTTCTTTCAGATGGGTGGAATTAATTACGGAAATTCAGCCAAAGAGTTTACAGCAAGATCCAGATTACGCTATTTAATTTAACGCAGTTTAGGTATATTCCTCACGGTTTACACTATTGATCCCTTCCTATCAGTTGAACTATTAATTGTCTATCGCATTGGGTCTAAGTTCAGTCTTTCGTTGATTATAATTAAATTAAGACAATATATTCGGTTATTACGTACCACAGCCGACGGTTTGGAAAATCTTACGGAAAAGGCTAAAGCAGAAGCCTTAACTCTTTCAGTTTTTAACCATTTCTAACGGATCGAAAATCTTCAAAATGTAACAAACCATCTCGTAACGCCCACCAATATTACGTACGAGCGTACAAGTTCAGTTACGACACGACAAGGCAAGTGCCAGAAGCACATTAACAATGTACAACTTTAGCTAACTGTATTTTGCAGTGTCCTCAAAGAGTACTCTCAAGGAGTATTCTTTGAGGTCACTTGTTATGCTCCGTGACCTACAAGTCTACTACCTTGCGAACTACTATCATTTTATCTTGAAACTAATGGATTCTATTTCTTTTTTATTCTTTTTCAAAACAATAAGTTACTTTGCTACCAAGCTTCCTTTCTATTTCTTTTTATATTACTTTCTTTTCAGTCTACATACTACTAGTCATGCAATGTTAGTACAGAGGGACTTTGTTTTTCTTTTTACGAAATTTTGATCTTGGACTTTCGGGCTCGTATTGGGGTGTGAGAACTAGATTTATATTTTTCGTTTTTGCGTCCAAAGGGTAGCGGCGTTACAAAGATCGTATCTGTCAGGGATGTATCCGGACTCTTCCTGATTTGAAGGACAGCATATGACGACATATCGCTCTGATGTGACTGACATGCTTTGAGCAACCAGTCGATCATCCTGTGTTTATTATGTTGCTGAGTCGGCAGACCATGTTGAGCACATGTAACTTGTTACCATGTCCCAATAAACATGCCATAACCACTGCTATCATCTGTTTCATCGTTCCTCCTCTGTTCCTGCATCCACACCATATTCTGACTGCTTACAGAGTCATATTTTCACCTGATGGTAGAAAGTGGAACAATTATTTTTTGGCGTACTCTGGGAGGCCAACGATTAATGAACATACCTACGATGTTTTAGCGCCCTGCGATATGTACAGCCCATACTGCAGCACTCTGAACACTGTCAGTACAATTATAGCTAGCCAGTATGAACCTCCATAGTTCTGTCTGTCTGGCTCTTGGAGACCCTCGCGCTCATATGAACAAGACAGTGAATCGTCAGCGGCTTACTGTGTGGTGTGCTTTTGCTTCTTGCAGTCTGATTGGTCGTTTCTTCCTAGAGGATCCCGTAACTGGTCAGGCGAATCTTTCCTTGCCATTAAAACACTGAGTAAAGATAAAAGTTGCACCTGGATCATTGGTGAGTCGAATACGACTCACCTTACTCTTCTCATATGACACCTATGGACAAAACCGTTTCGAATCGCTAACGTTTAGGCGTAAAAGCAAATTCACTAATCAATAGCCTACGAAAACCATCGCAGCGTTAAGTGCTACCATGACGCCAGATACAACAACAGTAGCTGTTCGGACCGCAGGTCGGAGTCACTGTTGTCATCTGGAACTTGATGGTGACTATTTAGAACCTGACTCTATCACTGCTAAAATTTATAACTAAACATTTTGAGAATATATGGACTACCTCATTGATACACTGCTTTAGACCTTCCTGTATTTTTTTTTTTGTGCACTGATCATTTACTGGCTTGTAAGGAATATATGGAAAACACTGAGAAGAGGAAAGGACAGGAGGATAGGACATGTGTTAAGGCATTGGGGAATAATTTCCATGGTGTGAGAGGGGCTATAGAAGGTAAAACTGTAGAGGAAGACAGAGACTGGAATACATCCAGCAAATAAATGAGGATGTGTGCAAGTGCTAGTCTGAGATGGGAAAGAAATGTTGGATAGTTGCTGCATCAAACCAGTTGAAAGACTGATGACAAAAAGAAAAAAAAAATCTTTGAGATCTTAATACAAGTCATACCATCCTATTCTGCTTATTGCACTCAAGCCATGGTCTCCTCTACAATTTTTACTGCCCCACGCCCACATTTCCTTCCATTACAAAACCAACAATTCGCTGATGCCTCAGGATGCGCCCTGTCAAACGATCCTTTCGTTTACTCAAGCTGCAGCATAAACTTCAATTTTCTCCGATGCTATTCAGCACCTCCTAATTTGTTATTCGATCTACTCCACTAGTATTCCGTATTCTTCTGTAGCGCCACCTGGCGAAAGTTGCTATCCTCTTCTAGTCTGAACTGCTTATCGTCCACGTTTCACTTCCATACAAGTCTGCGTTAAAGACAAATTCCTCCTTCTCAGAATTCTTTTATTGCCTTTGCAGTTTCTCTACTTTGGTCATTATTATTTATTTTGCTGCAGAAATTGCAAAATTCATTTATACATTTCATAATCTAATTTCTTAGCATCGTTTGATTTAATTCGATGTCATTCGATTTTCCTTGTTCTACTTTGGTTAATGTTCAATTTATAACCTCTTTTCAAGAGAATATGTATTTCGTCCAACTGCTCTTCCAAGTTATTTGTCGTCACTGACAGAATTACAACGTCGTCACCAAACTTTAAAGTTCGTGTACCTTTTTCCTGAACTTTAATTTTCTTTTCAAATGTCCCTTTGGTTTCCTTCACAGCTTGCTCAGGCTACAGATTGAATAACATCTGGAACAGGACCTTAATTAGTCTGGCTCCGTTCCCAACTGTGACTTTATTCTCATGTTCTTCGACTATTATAAATGTACTCGAAATTCTGTACAATCTGAAAATAACATTTCACTCCCTAAATTTTTATCCTTGCTACTTTCATCATTTCAAAAAGAATAGTTCAGTTAGCATTATCAAAAGCTTTCTCTAAATCAACAAATTCTATAAAGGTAGATTTGTCTTTCTTCTAGGTTATTTCACAGGATCAGTATTGCCTCGCGTGATCCTACATTTCTCTGGAACCTAAATTAGTTTTCCCTGAGGTCAGATTCCACCAATCTACCAGTGCTCTGTCAGATTCTACTCGCAGTACTGCATCTCCCACCGCAGCTTGACCTTCGTCCTCTTTTTTTTATATAATATTATCTTCAAGTTTGTTTCTCAGTACTGGCTTGCCATCTGAGGTCTTGATGTTCATGCATTTGATTGTCTTTTTCTCAAAGGTCTCTTTAAGTTTGCTATAAGCAGTAATTATCTCTCCCCTAGTAATGGAAGCTTCTATGGGTTTCTATCCACTCCCTCTTAGCCATTTTACATTGCCTGTCAGTCAGATTCTTTAAACATTTGTATTCCCTTCCTCCTGCCTCATTTTCTGCGTTTTCCTGTTTCCTCCTTTCTTCCCCTGTGTTACCCAGGGTTTCTAAAAGGACTTGTTTCTTTTTTTATCTATGATATATCCTCTGCTGCCTCCCTCGATTCATCCCTCAAAACAACGTTTTCTTCTTTATTTCTTTCCCCTGTTTTAGTCAAACGTTGCCTAATGCTGAATCTCTCAACAGTCTCTCGTTACTTCAGTTTATACAGGTCACATCAACTCAATACTATCCCATTTGCAATTTATTTAGTTTTAATCTGCAGCTTCTAACTTAAAAGCTATGGTCAGTGACCGTATTCGCCCCCACAAATGACTTATAAATTGGGTCTTCTTTATCTTACCTTTGCACAATAGGTACGTTACAACTTAAATGTGTTCGTTCAATCAGGTTGCACATGTCCGCCCCATTTGGTTAGTGGTTGGCGCATCTCACTGCCATGCGGCGCGCCCGGGTTCGATTCCCGGCCAGGGTGTTCCCCGCTTGGAGACTGGGTCTCGTGTTGCCCTTATCAAGGTTTCATCATCATCGAATCGCAAGTCTCATAATATGGGGTCGACTAAGAAGACCTGCCATTCTGCAGCCGAAGTAGCTGAGGTCAGCTGGTGGTGCCGCGCTTGGTAGCTACGCGGTCTGAGGCGCCTTTCCACGGTTCGCGCAGCTCTCCCCCCCCCAGAGATTCGATTCCTCCCTCGGGCATGGGTCCGTGTGTTGTCCATAGCGTAAGTTAGATTAAGTTGTCTGTAAGCCTATGGACCGATGACCTCAGCAGTTTGATCCCATAAGAACTACGACAAATTTCCAATTTCCAGGTGGTGACTGCCGGCTATCAATGCCATAGGAACATTCCACTTTTTCAATTTCTACATGTGGGCCTTTGGTGGCACGCACAACATACCGTCTGTACACTAGCTCTGTCTACCCTAGGCGCAACATATCCGCACAACTGTGGCAATGCAAACAGCAATTTGGTTCTTTATATCATTGATGAGATTCACAGGCGTTTGGTTAACTATGTCCTTCAGATACTCCTGTAGAATGCGATGTCGGGCGACCTAGGAGGCCAGGGAACTGGACCACCCCCCGCCAATCGTGGTTTAGAAAATCTCGCACAGTCTGAGCCCAGAGAGGCCGTGCACCATCTTGTTGGAAAACGACTGTCTTGGCATTCAGCCTGTTTTAGTAATGCAAGCAGCTTTGGCGAGTCAAGGACTTTCCTGAGAAAAAAATGGGCCGGCAACGTGATCAGCTATCAAACTCACCTTTGGGCTGTAGCGTACCTTTGCCTCACAGTACGTGAATTGGCTGCGCCTCAGGTTCGAGCACTGTTTTCGGATCTTACCCCACATATGAAAAGTTGCGTCATCAGAAAATTTCAGATTGTTTAGAACATTTCCATCGTCCTCTAAACGGTGAAGATCGTCCACAATGAATTGCATACGTTGTGGCTTGTCGACTGGTTTCAATGGGTGCAACAGTCGGAGCCTGTATGGATGCATCTGAAAACGTTTCCGAAGCCTGCTGCGCGGTCGGATCGCAGCTCCTGGGACGCCCTCCGAACAGACTTCTGCTGTGAACGTCGAAAAGCAGGCCGTATCGATTCTAGGTCGGTTGCACTTGTTCCAGGTAGTCCAGTATGATATTTCACACCAACGCTTCCTGCCCGCTTAAAATTCCTGTACCAACGACGTATCGACGTGCGCTAGAGTGGACGCTTCGTATACCGAGATCGAAAGCTTGTTTGAACCTGTGTGTCCGATTTGTTATGAATACATCATTTCTCGTACTAAGCCTTTCCTTGAACCGTTGTTAGAATGCTGCACTCCAGACAACCTGGGACGGACATAAACACAACTTTATGAGTTTGTGTCTGTGGTGTGCGTACTGTAAGACCTACCATACACACACCATCAGATTATTTGACTTGTCGCTCTAACGCTGTAGGCGAGTGTCAGCAATATGTCTCGTGGTCTTATTGTGGCGTGTTTATCTTCTGCCATTAAGTCAGACGATAGAAATGCCACTTGCACGCTTAGAGTAGCAGATTGACGGTGACCAACTTTAAACAGAACTTGATTAATTTTCACACACATTTATTAAAATAATAACAAACATAGACATTATGTAACTTGATTCTGGATGCTGTTTACAATTGACAATCTGAAGTTCCTTTGGTCTGGGTACGTTAATCTTATTCTCACATATCTCTGATACTTGACAAAGTGTCTATACATTTATCATCATGGCTTTGTACAGGAATATGATAATCTTCTTAGGCGCAGACTGAAACTTGACTATAGACTGGTACAGACTAATGTAGACTGGTACAGACAAATGCAGACTAATGCAGACTGACTAATCGGAGGTCTGTACACTCGTTATAATACCTCGGGCGTTCATGTATCACTGCACGAGTGTGATCCGTGAGGAGAAAAGGTTCTACGTTAGCAGCAATCTCACTGGCTGCGTTACATATTAATACGTGGATTGGCAGAAGCAGAATTTGGTCCGTCTCTAAGGCAGCGCCATCTCGTAGTGCGGAGACGGACGAGCGCTGCGCTTGCGCTGTTGTGCTTAAGTGGGGCGCGCTCTAGTGGGAAAGTTGTGTACGCGCTGACTACACGGAACTATGTACACAACAGTGTGTCACATGCCGGCCAGGGTGGCCGAGCGGTTATAGGCGCTACAGTGTGGAACCGCGCGACAGCTACGGTTGCAGGTCCGAAACCTGCCTTGGGCATCGATGTGTGTGATGTCTTTAGGTTAGTTAGGTTTAAGTAGTTCTAAGTTCTAGGGGACTGATGACCTCAGAAGTTAAGTCTGTATAATATCCTTTATTTCATCATACAGTCTTTCAATTTCTTCATCATCTGAGTATAAACCTGTACTAATGTGTTGAGTGTTTGCTTCGTGTTAATGCATTCACTATACGGTTCCGTGTAATCACCACCTGGAAATCAGAATTTTCCTCTGGAATGTGTTACAGAAGAGGGAGACACTTTCGTTATGTCCTACGATAGAGATGTATGCCATAGGGACGAAAAAATAATGGCTGCAACTTCCCCTGCTTTCAACAGCTGTACATTAAAGGTTTTGCCTTCTTCTCCCCAAACTTTAATTCTCTTTCCTAATTTCTCTTTGGTTTCCTTTGTTGGGTGCTTAATGTAGGAAATGAATAACATCGGTGGTAGGCTGAAGTCTGGTCTCTGTCTTCTCAACTACAGCCTTACATGAACGTTCTTGACATCTTGCAATGGATCTTTGCCTCCCAAATATACTGCTTTTCTTGGTCTGTAAATTTTCATCTGTTGACATTTACTTTGTATTTCATCGTTCACTTCACGAACTCAGTACTATATGCAAGTCTACCGAGTATTTAAAAGTTAATAGTTATGGGAGGCTAATCGACTTGACGTATTTGGTAATAGGAGTGCCAGTACCCTAGAGAGACCACAGTGTTGGCATGTTAAAGCAGTCGCTTTCTTTTTTTTTGTTCACACACGACAGCAGTTTCCTTTCTGCCTCTCCTGACGCCAATAACAGAGGCTAACACCCAGTTTTCAAACTCCTCGCCATCGTCAGTGAGACGAAATGCAGGAGAGAGGGAAGAGGCATAGAGATATGGATAGATAGATAGATAGACAGACAGACAGACAGAGACAGAGAGAAAACAGATAATACCAAAGAGGCAATGATCTTTAACATCCATCACGACGAATATTTATGCTAGTACAAATTGCGTGCTAACGTGCCAGTGCAATTCCGATGGTGAAAAAAAAAAAAAAACAATCGTTTATACCGCTTTATCTCTAGCTCTATATGCGTTCATTATCGAAATTTTGCATGTATCGCGCTTCAGGGACTTCAATCCAGCCAGTATCGGACACCAGTGAATATGTAATGTCAGCAACATGAAGGAATGTATTAGGGAGATTTTTTTCAATTATGATTGTAATCTAAAATGTTGCGTCGATTTGACAGATGATTAACTATCACGCAGATAGTTATACTACTGTAATTGCTGTTTACATCAAACTACGATTAAAGTACAAAACATTCGATAGATTTGTTAACAACGTGCTTCGTGATTAATAAAGTATTCTTTCGACAGCCAGATAATAGTTCATTGGTATTGTCGGAATGAGTAGCTGATACTTGTTTCCAGATGTCTCTTTCAGGAAGATCGTTATTTACAGAATAGTATTTAAGAAAATAAACGTGAATTATTCTTACTAGATGCCTTTCTGTGAATGTACGAAGACTCTGGAAAAAAAAAATTCTGCTGTGCAGGAACTGCACGTAAGTGTTCTCACGACGAACAGTTAATTATCCCCTTGTTCAGTGATTTACTGTCGTACCGAATGTTGTAGCCTATGGACCTCTAGTACACCACACTTCCTCAGATTAAATGTCAATTTCCGAAGTATGTACTTGTTGGTAGGAGATAGGGAGGATGGAGGAGGCAGAGTTCAGGGCAGAGGAGGCTGCTGAATCGCCGAAGTACCGTCAAAAATATTTTTAGAGCCGCTACTGACTGACCGCAGACACTCGTGTTTGGGGGTATTCTGCAGCCTAAATGCGTCTGTAAAGGAAGAAATCTTAGAATTGTATTTTCTGCTTCAGACTAAATAAATTCAAAACTGTGATACGGCAATCGGTCCTAGAAATTTTTCTGCTCATTGTGCGCTTGTCTGAAACACCATCTCCAACTTACAAAAAGTCTTCTATCTGGACCACACACTGCAACTTTCGCAGCCTACTGCTGCACATTAAAGCCATTTGCAAGAAATTAATCTTCACATTTGCTCTGTTTAAATCTGATATGGTGTAATATAGTTTTTCCAACAAAATATATGAATCACCTTTTGCAGGCAGTCATGTTCCTTGTCACTTCATACAGTACTTTGAAGAGATGAGTTGGGGCCGGAGTGGCCGAGTGGTTCTAGGCGCTTCAGTTTGGAACCGCGCGATGCTACGGTAGCAGGTTCGAATCCTGCCTCGGGCATGGATGTGTGTGTTGTCCTTAGTTTAGTTAGGTTTAAGTAGTTCTAAGTTCTAGGGGACTGATGACCTGAGATGTTAAGTCCCATAGTGCTCAGAGCTAGTTGAACAATTTTTGAGATGAGTTGGGTGTACGGTGTTGAGCTATGATGTAACATTGCTTCCCCTATAGAAGTCATAAACACCTGAGACGGAACGGTATTGTGTAGCAGAGTTATTTTAGGGAAAAATGACATTTCACTGCAGTTCGACCATACTGATTTGCTTACTTGGTGGTTACAATCAATAAGTAGTAGTGGTTTTTCCAACTACCATGCTTTTGCAGTGGGTATGGAATACTTTGACGCACAGGAATATCGAGACACAGTGATTTACTTACCACTCCAAAGACACAAAGATGACAGCACATCCGACCTGCAAAGTGCTCCACAAGTTACGTCACCATGTGGAAAGACCACAATAACGACTCGTTGGCGCAGCACTGCGTCCATCAGCGGTGCGTGCCATCACCACCAGACAGCAAAACAACACCGTGCGGGAACACAAATAAATATGCAGGTCTCGAAGGCTTACGAGCAGCAAAGTTCAGCGACGAGTTAGGTGACAGAGTGCAGCACATTCATGTGTCAGGTTAGACAGTCTCCTCCAGCCAGCCGCTGGCCTCGTTGCTTAGGGTCGAGTTTCAACACCATCTGGATGCACATTGAATTCAGTTCAGTTTTTGCCTAGGTCCTACTATCTGCGAAGTGCACAGTTGCTTTGGCCTGCGCTAAGGCTGCACTAGCGTAAGTTGGTGCTACTCAGCGCCTAGCCAACGTGCATCCCAACAGCATGAATAACTTTTGAGGATGACTGCCGCAGCCACACCGCTACAGAGATGCTGTAGGCCAATGCCATGTTGTACCCGCCGACTCTACCTTGACATATTATAAAGCTTTCCTGTGACAGACACCTGCGGTACCTACCACCCCACGGAATCACCAACAGCCAGCTGGGAGAGCAGCTACACCATCCCCCCTTCCCCCCCCTCCCAGTTACCCTTTCTCCCAACTATGGTGGACGTACCACAACCTGACTTCCGTTATATTTTATGTTCAAAATGGTTTAAATGGCTCTGAGCAAAAAATGGCTCAAATGGCTCTGAGCACTATGGGACTCAACTTCTGAGGTCATAAGTCCCCTAGAACTTAGAACTACTTAAACCTAACTAACCTAAGGACATCACACACACCCATTCCCGAGCCAGGATTCGAACCTGCGACCGTAGCTCCTGAGGATGGAGATAACTGTTGAATGCTCGAGGTTCTCCCATTAACTGACACGACAAGAAATCTAAGAGCGGACCCTAGTCAATCAGTGGGTGCAAAAAATCAAATTGTTGAACTGGCTCTGAGCACTATGGGACTTAATATCTGAGGTCATCATTCCCCTAGAACTTAGAACTACTTGAACCTAACTAACCCAAGGACATCGCACACATCCATGCCCGAGGCAGGATTCGAACCTGCGACCGTAGCGGTCACGCGGTTCCAGACTGAAGTGCCTAGAACCGCAAGGCCACACTGGCCGGGCATTTTATGTCAGAAGTGGGATTGGTAGGGGTACTACCGACTGCATAAATGCCATTGTGAATAAGTAAGTACAGCTTGAATACCGTACCATGTTTTACTTTACTTTGTAGGAATAAATCACAGATGGGTGTATGTTGGGTTGGTTGTGGAGCTACAGTCAAGCGTAGATAGCTTGTGAGTGTAGATGTAGTCGTGTAACTTATAAATTTAAGCATCTTCCAGGTATCTACGCTAAATGGTGTGTGGGTTGATACTGAGTGCAGGAGTCTTTTATGATTCATTTTCAAATTCCTTCTTGCTTGTTTCCACAACTCCGCCACTTGCACAGCATCAAACTTCTCTGGCAATAAGTCGTTCAGGTACTATAGTCTGGAGCGAGGCAAGTTGGGTTCAAACGAAAACATCTGTAGCCTCGGTATTTTTGTGTGATTTATGAACAGCCATTCTGACTGTGTAGCTCGGCCAGAAAGAGACTTATCCCACTTTCTATGAACATCGTGGGGAAACGCAGTGAGCACTGGCCTTAAGTTGCTCTAGGGGCATCCAGCAAATGAGGGATTCAGGTATTACTGAATTCTGATGGGGCTGTATCCATCTCTAAACAAAATACCTAATAGTAATCGATGTAAAGGCAGCGATATTATCAGAGACTAAGATTAAGTCTTCCAGAGCCTACTTATCGTTCCTTGTTTCCATCAGCACAGACATCTTCCTTCAAATGTTTCAAATGGCTCTGAGCACTATGGGACTCAACTGCTGTGGTCGTAAGTCCCCTATAACTTAGAACTACTTAAACCTAACTAACCTAGGGACATCACACACATCCATGCCCGAGGCAGGATTCGAACCTGCGACCGTAGCAGTCAGACATCTTCTTTCCAGTCCTACTGAAACAAATATCACAACAGACTAGTTAAATGTAAACGTAGGCTTCCGTGGCCGTTGTCACAGTCAATGAAACTCTTCTGGGTTTGAGGCCGCATTGTCAACTATAAAATTCCGACGTTTCGGTGAGTGTTGCAAAACGCCTTCCTCAGGATGTACTGCTAACTGCTGGCAGTTAGCAGTACACCCTGAGGAAGGTAATTGAACAAAGAAGAATCAAGAAGTTATTATTTTTTCGATTAGTTTGGAAAACAACAAAAATAAAGCAAGGCATGTCACATTCTGTAGAACTATAATGATTAGTAGTATATACTTCAAAATTTCTTTTTTCCTTTAAACCAGCGATTTCAATTGTTTGAAGTTCGAACAAAGAAATTGGAGCATTTGGATTTTTCAGTCTTTCTTGTTCTAATTCAAGTGAATATTCTGGTTTATATTTAACATCAGGAACACGAATTTCAATACATTTTGTAACAATGTTACGTTCTCATTGAAGTGTAGAACTTTCTGTTCTCCATAACTCACCTTTGTTGTCCATTTTGTTCTCATTCTATTTATGTAGAATGAAATTTGATTTTTTATTTTTATTAAAACATTTCTAATTAAAATGTATCTTTGAGATATTTTGGTTCTTATTTATACAGAATAAAATTTATTAAATTTGAAAATTTTTAAATGAGAAAATGAGAATTTCATTTTTTTGTTGTGGGCAAATGAGTTTTGATAGTTCTTATGTATAAAGAATAAAATTTATTATATTTGAAAATTTTTAAATAAGAAAATGAAATTTTGCGTTTTTCGATATAGCCAAATAAGATTTTTTGATTCGAATTTATAAAGAATAAAATTCCGAATTTGCAACCTGTAATTTTTACTCGAAAATGCTCTTCAGTCCAGAAGCAGCATGAATATACTACTGGTTGAAAATGTGCCATTACATGATCGATTGCAGATGGAGTACATACATGATGGAGCACTGACCCATTTTCAACCCTGATTGAGGTACCACCTTGCACTGGTATTTGAGGAGCAATGGATAGGTTGAGGAGCACCGATAGATTGGCATGAGTATTCTCCTGACCTTAAGTCTGTGGATTTCTGGCTTTGGGGAGATACAAAGACGATGGTGTATGTGACCCCTACAAACGATGTGGATACACAACGAGAATGCGTTTTCAGTGGATAAGACACAATCCAGAAACAACGAGGGGTTTTCCAACCAGTGTGTGATCCATTAAGACGTAGAATGATAGACTCCACTCCAGTGGATGATGGTCACATCGATCACATGTGAAGACATGGCGATGATTGACAATTTTGGTACTAGACTATAACAATGAAGATATGAGGTTTATGATCAAAGTTCATGGGAACAATTTTTTCTTCCATTGTTGCATACTACATCTTCTGCAAATATTGGAACCTTTTTTTCCAGACATCCTGTACACCACACCAGGTCGAGACAACATTAAACAAGAACAACACAAATGGTCATCCTGTATGCCCTACTAGGCCTGGTCAGTACTAAATACGAACAACACAAATGATTCACAAGAATGCCCAGGATCACTAGCTGTTATCTAACTTAAATGTGCCCTATTACAAAAATGGCATCTGTTAAATCTACATTAAATTCCACTTATTGAAAACTTTCCTAATATTCTATCAAAGTGTTCGTTTACGCCCTACAACAAATTCTTACCTTGCAATGAATAACGTGCCTATACTCTGACTATAAAAATGCTGAGCTGAAATACACCATGGCACAGCAGTCTGCCTTCCTATTGTTATTTCTTTCAAATTTCTCTTTTAGCAAATTAGTTTTTGATTCTCTCTTCAAAGATAGTAATTACTTTTCACATGATAGTGTAAATTTTACTAAACACATTTTTCTTTGAACAGTGAGGATATGCTCCAAAATATTTATGAATTTCAAAGGGAAGTACTTAGGAATTGGATTCAATCGCATTAATGACACAAAAGTAAACTCAAACAAATGTGAACAATCAGCACTCATTCTCCGCAGTGCCATATAGCATAATTTCCGATTCTAAAAAAGTTTCTGTTACAAAATTTGTTTTCTTGAGTTCCTAATGCATTACTGTTTCACTAATCTAAATGGGGAAGGCTGATTACAATACTGAAAACATGATTTATAGTTCTCTCTGATTACCAACATGTAGATATTATTAGACACAATGAAATCTTTACACAGCGATATAAACTGAACTAGTGCTTGCTACTTACGAATTCGAAATAAATTACTGTTTTCTGATTCGCTGTCACTTTATACAATCATCTTAAACATCATCTTTCATCCGCAGATTACACATCATGGAACGTCTCAAACAGAAATCTTTGCACCGCATATTCACCATGCAAGCTACTCATCCTTTTACATTACAGCACCCTCTCTCGACAACTCTACAACTGCTACTGCCAAAAATTGATGCTTGACTGGACTAACCCAATTGCATGCTCATGATCTACTCAATAATGCAACCTCTGGAAACCAGAGACTTTGTATCGCTATGCAGCAAGTAAAGATGTTTAAAGTGACAATATTCTGGATAAACAGATAATTTTCATACAAATTGTAATCAAAGATGCACAAAGTGTTAACATACCAAACCAACTGTGATTTAGTACCATTTCACTTAATGTATAAACTTTTCAATGTGTATATGGTGCGTACGTGTAGGAAGTTATATTGACTTCCAACCAGGTCTAAAGTCTTCTTGGTGCTTAACTACGTGTGTGTGGTGTGTGTGCGCGCGCGCGCGCGCGTGTGTGTGTGTGTGTGTGTGTGTGTGTGTGTGTGTGTATACGAAGCCAGGGCCTTTCCAGTGCATGTTCTCTGTATCGTACTGTGAGCATCCTAGGCAGGGGAGGACTGTTCGCCAATCATGGATATGCTGTAACTTTTTCTTCCTCACTGCATTTTAACGACAAATCTAATATGTTTTGTGCAAGTCATAGTGCTCCACTCGGTCCACTTAGCCTGAACCAACTGCCGCCCACTTCTCAGCTCATGCTACACAGCTGAGGCTACGGGCTCTGTTGTACATGTGGCACCACGTGGAACTCGAACCTCATGGATATCTTTTGTCCTCTTTGTTTGTGTGAACGCCAACTGTATTACACTTATAAAACTACTGCACATCATATTGGAAATAGAAAATTGAAAAAGGAAAAAATATGATGCGTTGCCTAGGGAGTGGGCTTTCGGAATGGGACCTCGAGCCCCACATTCCTGTGCTGTGCCTCCCTAGAGTATTCCCCAAGACATGTTGAAATGGTGGTCTATTTAATTCTGGATTAGTGTCTTATAGGTCTTATATGGCACCTTATAGAATAACCGGCACACTGTTTTATACAGTGCATTCTACATCGTGTCTGTGTACTGTTTTAAGAAGGACTGTTACTCATATGTGTTTTGTGTGCTATATGGTCTCCCTTCATGTGTTTTACCATGTGTTTACTCTTATTCTAATTTGCGCTAAGCGTTAAAAATCTGTGTTATTAAAGGAACAGGTTTAACGTGACACCTTGTGCGATAACTAGCTACGATTATTTGATAACAGATGTCTCCCTGTTTGCCTACAACTTCATTGTGTGTTATGTCTTCTGTGTTGCTGTTAGAGGAGTCTGTAATACTGGAGTCCTGATATCAGCTAAACTCTTTGACGTCTACTACGATGCCTTTGGTGTCTCATTTGTTTATACATTGACGCAAAAAAGGTCGTAACACCAAGAAGGAGCTGTGTGACATAGGAGAAAGTTAGTAGGCGTGTTGTTACATTCGAAAGATGACGTCTATTAAATTTTCGCGCCAGTCTGATAAGAATGGCGCTACTAGCGCAGCTATGAGAATGCAGATAAGTTTTTTTTATGTACACGCTGTACCGGAAATTAGTATTAGTCACCTTTGAGGTTGCATGTAGTGGGTTGGTGTTAGTCAAGAATGCCTCTAAGGCGACAAAGACGCTATCATCAACACCTTACGCTGTGCGAAGGAGTTCACGTAATAGGGCTACGAGAATCTGGACGTTTATTTTGCGATGTTGCAGAAAGACTTGGCAGGAATGTAGCTACTCTATATGATTGCTGGTGTTAGTGGTCACAGGAGTTTATGGTAGCAAGAAGTCCGGGCACCAGACCGAGAGGGAAGACCAGCGTGTTCAGTGTATGGCTATGGCGCATTGTATTACGTCTGCAGCAGCAATTTGAGCAGCAATTGGCTCCACAGTGACACAACGACCTGTTACAAATCGGTCACTTCAAGGACAAATCCGAACCAGACGCATTTAGCATGCATCCCACTGACCCCAAACCATCGCTGTTTCTGACTCCAGTGGTGTCAAGCGAGAGCTAATTGGAGGGTAGGGTGAAGGTCTGTTGTGTTTCCTGATGAAACCTGGCTCTGCTTCGGTGACAGTGATGGCCGTGTGTTGAAGAGGAGTCCAGTTGAGAGCTGGTCATCAACCTGTCTGCGTGCTAGATGCAGTGAACCTATACCTGGAGTTATTGTCTGGGGTGCGATTTCGTATGATAACAGAGGCACCCTGACTGCAAATTTGTGCGTCAGTCTGGTGATTCAACCTGTTGTGGTGTCATTCATGAACAGCATTCCAACAGATGTTTATCAACAGGATAACGCTTGCCCACATACTGGTGTTGAAACCAAACATGCTCTAAGCGTCGACACGTTTGCTTGGTCTGCTCGATCATTAGATCTGTCTCCAATGGAGCACATATGGGACATCATTGGACGAAACTCCAGCGACATCCACAAACAGCATTAACCATCCCTGTATTGAGCAACCAAGTGCAACATGGATGGAACTCCATCTCACAAACTGACTTCCAGCACTTATAGAACAAGCACGTTTACATGCTTGCATTCAGCGATTACATCGGTTGATAATGTAACAGCATTTCACATTTTCAGTGGCTTATTTCACACTTATGTTAAGCCAGTAATGTTTCAGTGTTTATCACTTTAATACATTACTTAGACAAAATGTATTCCGTAAATTTCATTACTCTACATATATTATTTTTTGGTGTTGCGACCATACAGAAAACACGGTCGGATGTCAGATAAATATATATAGACACATGAAAAAAGGTTTGCATCACCCTGGTTCCCAGAACTCCTGAAAATAGGCGTTGACTGTGGATATTGTATCACAGACACAGTCCCTTTGACTGTTCAGAGATGTCACTAAACCCGCCCAAAGATGTAAATAACCATACATGAATGGTTCAAATAGCTCTGAGCACTATGGGAATAACATCTGAGGTCATCAGTCCCCTAGAACTTAGAACCACTTAAACCTAGCTAACCTAAGGACATCACACACATCCATGCCCAAGGCAGGATTCGAACCTGCGACCGTAGCGGTCGCATGGTTCCAGAACGAAGCGCCTAGAACCGCTCGCCCACACCGGCCAGCTAACCATGCATGAGCAGCGCCTATTAGGTGGAAGGGGTCCGTCAGCCGTTCAGTTCCAGTCATTCCACCAGGAAGGAGGTATGGGGCTCGTACTGTCTGTAGTTGAACCATGCCTAGACGGTCAATACCGCGGTTCGATCGCGTCTGCATTGTTACTTCGTGCCAGGAAGGGCTCCCAACAAGAGAAGTGTCCAGGCGTCTTGGAGTGAACTAAAGCGATGTTGTTCGGAGATGGAGGAGATAGAGAAAGACAGGAACCGTCGATCGCATGCCTCGCTCAGACCGTCCAAGGGCTACTACTGCAGTGTATGACTGCTACCTACGGATTATGGCCACAATGTTGAATAATGTTTTTCGTGCAGCCATAGGACGCCGTATTACGACTCAAACTGTACGAAATAGGCTGCATGATGTGCAACTTCACTCCCGACGTTCATGTCGAGGTCCATCTTCGCACCCACGACCACCATGCAGCGCCGGATAGACGGGCCGAACAACATGCCGAATGGACCACTCAGGATTGGCATCATGTTCTCTTCACTGAAGAGACAATCGTCGGAGACATGTTTGGAGGCAACCCGGTCAGGCTGAACGCCTTAGACACACTGTCCAGCGAGTGCAGCAAGTGGAGGTTCCCTGCTGTTTTGGGGTGGCAGTGTGTGGGATCGAGGTATGCCGCTGGTGGTCATGGAAGGCGCTGTAACGGCTGTACAACACGTGAATGCCATCCTCTGACCGGTAGTGCAACCATATCGGCAGCACATTGGTAAGGCATTTGTCTTCATGGACGACAAATCGCTCTCCCATCTCGCACACGTTGTGAATGACTTCCTTTAGGATAACGACGTCGCTCGACTAGAGTGGCCAGATGTTCTCCAGACATGAACCCTATCAAACATGCCTGGGATAGACTGAAAAGTGCTATTTTGGACGACGTGACCCACCAATGACTCTGAAGGATCTACGCCGAATCGCCGTTGAGGAGTGGGACAATCTCGACCAACAGTGCCTTGATGAACTTGTGGATAGCATGCCACGACGAATACAGGCAGGCATCAATGCAAGAGGACGTGCTACTGGGTATTAGAGGTACTGGTGTGTACCACCACCTCTGTAGGTCTCGCTGTATGGTGGTACAATATGCAATGTGTGGTTTTCATGAGCAATAAAAAGGGCGGAAATGATGAAACTTCCTGGCAGATTAAAACTGTGTGCCGGACAGAGACTCGAACTCGGGACCTCTGCCTTTCGCGGGCAAGTGCTCTACCTACTGAGCACCCAAGCACGGCTCACACCCTCTCCTCACCGCTTTACTTCTGCCAGTACCTCGACTCCTACCTTCCAACCTTTACAGAAGCTCTCCTGCGAACCTTGCTGAACTAGCACTTCTGAAAGAAAGGATATTTCGGAGTTATGGCTTAGCCACAGCCACGAGGATGTTTCCAGAATATGGAGGGAGCGTGAGTCGTGCTTGGGTAGCTCAGCAGGTGGAGCACTTGCCCGCGAAAGGCAAAGGTCCCGAGTTCGAGTCTCGGTCCGGCACACAGTTTTAATCTGCCAGGAAGTTTCATATCAGCGCACACTCCTCTGCAGAGTTAAAATCTCATTCGTGGCGGAAATAATGTTTATGTTGATGTCTACACCAATTTTCTGTACATGTTATGTTGATGTCTACACAAATTTTCTGTACAGGTTCCGGAACTCTCGGAACCGAGATGATGCAAAGCTCTTTTTGGTATGTGTGTGTGTGTGCAAAGCCAGGTAGTTTTCAGCAGTGACTGACGCCCCAGGGACGGGAGGCAGCGACGACGGCGTCGCCAGGCGGTGCCGCCCCCTCCACGCCGCGTTGAGCCGGGCGCCGCGCCGCCTGATTCCCGGCCGGCATTCCGCGCCGCGCGCCTCCGCTGCTGTCCTCTCACGCCCACGCGCAGAGCCGCGCGGCCCATTCCGGGCACGTCCCGGCCGCGCGCTTGACACATCTCGGGCTCGCACTCCGCTGTTACCCATTCACGCGAGGCCGCCGGCGACAAATGGCCGCTACGATCCGCCGTCTGTCTTCGGACGGCTCTGTCGCGAGCTCCGACAAAATTACCGCGCCATGCTTGTCACGTTGTAAGCGGCCTTCTCGTGAGATCACCGTGAGCTGTGGGATATAGAGCATCTTCCTTGCAGTGGAGCGTTTACGATCTTCCGTTACAGCGGGTACTGTCGATAAAAGCCGAGACTAGAGGTCTATTACATTATCTACAGAGCGTGATGCAATAATGTGCATTATAACATTTCTTCTTCTTACAGCTATGACTACTTAATCGCCATTCAAAACATCTTCAGAGCAACTGACAACATTACCTTTGAAGTTATGTAGCGGATCGGGGTTTTTCGATACTAGATACTGAGCGTCAGCGACAGAGGGGAACAAAGGTAATTCTTTTATCAGGGTCGGCGGAGGGAACGCGACACTTTGTAGGCAGTGGAATGTGTTCTTTCCTTGGGTAACGTGTGAATGAAACGTTTATCGTTCCAGTATCAGTTATTTATTGACACATAAGACCCTTTATACAGAGTAATACATTGTCGAAATTTTACACATTTTATTGGTTGTGATCCAGCAACCGTACGCTGTTAAATTACAGAAAGTATATACAGCCACTTAGGTTGCACAGAATTTTGTCAATAGACCACGGTTTAGAATGCACTAGGGCAGTCTTCATCAGAATAAAAAGTTACATGGAATGCATGTAATCGCACCATGGTTTAAAACATCTGAGCAAAAGTGCAGGAGTGAAACGATGTAGACGTGGCATGGAGGTGGTTCGATGAATCCTCTGCCAGGCACTTAATTACCAATTGCAGAGTAATCATGTAGACGTAGTTGTAGATATGTTACAGATCGGTGGGCTTCCTGGTTAGCTGACGTGGAACCGGTTGTAATGCCATTTCCTCGGACGAGAAATGAAAATCAAAAAGTAGCTCCAAAATTCGCAAAGATTTCCCCAAAACAAGTTGCAAATTCTATGAAAAATGAAGAAGCAAACAAATTTCCAGTTAACACTATTAATTGTATATTAACCAGTAATTGAATCAGGAATCTAATACTTAGTAACTTATTAACATACGAAGGAAAGATAGGATTCCTGTAAAATTAAACTCAAAATTCAAAATCATAGTAAATCGCAAAATCATTATAATTAAAATTCGCGAAGTAAAACCAACGCTCCCAAAGAATACTCCGTGTGAGTACTCTTTGAGATTCGTGAGTAATGGCTAAGGATAATTTAATCCATTGTCACTACGTTACGAGAGTTAGCCGAAGCAGGTCATACTTTTGAATTGGTTATTGCGATTTATTATGACGCAGTAAAACGATACTTTGACTTCAAATATTACGTTATTTAGAATTAAGATAGAGGACTTGCATATATTAGACAGAAGTGACTTTTAATTAGATAACCTGAAGTTAACACTATTTAGGAAGTGAACACAGACAATTTCATTCGTAATAACTAATGGACTATGGAACTTGGCGATAGTTACGAAGCATATAATTTATAATTCCCCTCAACACCTGGGAAAGCTTCTTCCTCACGGCTCTGCTAGGAAGTGACTAATATTCTGTAATAAACCAGCATATCGTGTCTCACGCAATTATCATTCAAGTTTTACAATATTATTTGTAGAGATAACGTGCTGAGATATTATTTGACTGAAGCGCTCGGCGCTTATATAGAAACTCCTTGACGTTAGGAATTAATAACACTGTTACGACCGATTATAGTTTTGAGATTACAACCAGTCTATAGGAATTTGGTGTCGCTGGAACTAATTTGAACGTATCACTAATATTTAAATAGCAACTGATAAATCATCGATTAAAAAAGATTTAATTACGACATTCGGCGAAGTAAATATCTCGCACAAGTCGCGAGTTCAGTTCATCAATGTTTTTTTTTTGTAACATCGATACCGATACATAAGAAACAACAATCTCATTGCTCTACCGCTGAGTGTTAGCCAAGACCGAAGATCCGAAGTAACGCTACACGGTGGAGCTATGCTACGCCCCGACTGGCGCCAAAACCAATAGTTTCATTACAGTTTATTAGTTAAATGAGACGTCAAACAGGAATTAGCGGGAGGGTAAAAATTCTGTAATCAACGTACTTATGAAAGTAATCAAACTATAATATTTGAAAAAGTAGAAAAGTTGTTATCAATCCGAATCACTTCGTGCGTTTGTCGACTTGTCACCAGTTATGACGCGAGGATGGTATCCGTAATGGCGGCAGTCGTTAAGCTCGCGCCTTGCTGAAAACCAGTGAGGTGGCGTATTGGGCAGCGCTGCGGCCAGTCCAGACCACTTGCAGTACATTGTCGGAAAGCTATTTATTGTTCATTTTTGCACGAAAAACCATGTTTTCGTCATACCAGGGTTGCACAAAGTATGGAATCAACGCGAGGAACGCTGGAACATAAATGTAGATGTTCGCCAGGTCTGAAGGTTGCGCTGTTGTATTTGACCACCAGCGGCACCTGTACAATGTCCTCTGTATGTTGGAAGTGTGTGTCGTGGTTAGAACAGAGTTCTATGTAGTTGTCAGTGCATTACATCGGAGTTAACTGAATTCGACTGTGGACAGATTGTTGATGCTCGTATGGTAACTAGGATACCCGAATTGTCTGGCGTTTCACGAGGCACCATATCGAAGAGTTATACAGCATACAAAGAGTTATACAGCATACAGTTAAATCACTAAGCGGACGAAAGTGTGCGTTGTGACAGACAGACATTGAAGATTTTTAATTTTTAATTTTTTATTTATTTTATTTATTGCCAAATTATAGACCTGTTACCTGATGTTTAAAACAGGTCGTACATCTTACAATTTTCGTTTTTCATCTTTTTACAGTTTTCTTTCCTTTTGTTTTATCTACAACATTTACAAAGAATAATTCAAAATAACAATAATTTGAGGTTGAAATATAAATAAAATTTTGTTGTTTTTAAGAAGAATATAAAAAGAAGATAGGATAGATGAGAGATATGTTAGTACCATCACCGAGTGTGACTGACGGTGAATACCTCGGAATGGTTTCATCGAGCCGTTGACCGCCAGTCACACACACACACACACACACACACACACACACAAATTGTATTAGTAGAGAAATAATGTTTCTTATCCTATTTGTTACTAATCCTATGTATTAACTACATTAGGTGCGCATCCTTGTACAGCATTTGGTGTTTTCTTGGCTAGATTGCCAGCAATTTGCTTATTTACTGTCACGTCTCAGCTTCCTCCTCCTGTTCCTCCTCATTTTCACTATTTTCGCTGTCACTGTGGGTATCGCTGTCCATCCTCTGGAGATTTCTGTTACGCTGCACATAGGCATGTCTGTGATGTCGTGTCCGCATATACTCTTCATGTGTTGTTTTTGAAATACTGTTTGTCAGTGCTTTTAATTGTGCCCATTGTTCTTCGTCTCTTATTGCTGTGTATATATCTATGTCTGAATCTGTGTAATCTAAGTGTAGTGTATGTCTATTGTTCGCGTATTGCCCGCAGAAAAAGACAGTGTGTTCTGGGGAACCTTCTTCCCCGCATGTGCATGTAGGTGTCTGCCTCAGACTCACGCGGTTTAAGTGCGTGGGATAAGGTCCGTGCCCGGTTACGAAATGTACCATACCGCGGCTGGGATCGATATGTCTCATTCTCAACCGCTCCCTTATGTCAGGGAGGAAGTCGTGCAGTCTACGTCCCTTATCACTTACATCGCACTCACCTTGCCATGTATCCAAACGCCAACTTTTAAGGTGACGTATCGTCTCTATGGGCACACCGGTTATTGTGTGTACCTTATCTAGTCTCCCCACCTTTAACCAGTACCTTGCAGCTCTGTATTTGATCGTGATATCTATGGGGCATATTCCGAGCACCACATACAGTGCATCCGCTGAGGTGGTACCGAAGGCTCCAGACAGCCTAAGTAGGACACTTCTCTGCCCTCGTCTGACGGATGCTTTGTTGGTGACCACGTTCGTCTATGTGCCCACGTGCTAGCTGCAAAGCTGAGTACTGATTCGAAGAGCGCATAGTGGTATGTACGTATGACTGGTAGAGGTAGTCTGTACTGTTTTGAATTTAGCCTCACCAGTTTGTGGAGTATTTTTTCTGCTTTGTCTGTTGTCAGCCTTATGTGTTCGTGAAAATTCAATTTTTCATCTATGTGTACCGCAAGATAGCGCGTAATGCGTGCTCGTTTGATGTTTGTGTCCCCAATTTTAACCGAAGGATTCCTTTGGAGTGATCCTTTCAGTAAAGTGTATGTTGTTTTGTTTTCGGCTATCCTGAGTTTGTTGTTGTGACACCACTGAGTAATTGTTTGTAGTAATCCACTGGCTTTCTCTTCTAACTGGGCTCTGTTGTTTGCAGTGACTACAACTAATAGGTCATCTCCGTAGGCGACAATTCCGTCTGACCTGTCATCCCCATCCAGAAGTTGTAGGAGGGGTTCGATTGTTATGTCCCAGAAGGTGGGGCCGCAGATCGACCCTTGAGGACAGCCTTTGGTAATTCTTTTAATTACTTTCCGGCTGTCCATCTGCGATTCGACTACTCGGTCTTTACAGTAGTCCATAAAACTGTTGTACAGTGATTGCGGTACCTCCAGATGTCTTAGCCTCGGAAACAGTGCTGGCCACCAAAGATTATCAAATGCTCCGGCAATGTCAATCATTATTGCCATGGCGTATTTCTGTTTTGTGGTGTTAACTATGTGCAGGGCCTGGTTGATGGCATCATCTATTGATCTGCCAGATCTGAAATCGAACTGGTGTTGGCTCATGCCCCTGAGAGCTCTGTGTGTTTGCAGGCGCTTACGCAGTAGCTTCTCCTGAATCTTTGCTAGGGTGTTTATTAGGCGTATTGGCCTGTAAGTCTTTGGATCTGAAGGATACCTGTCCGCTGATTTCTTAATAATGACTGCTTTGGAGGTTTTCCATACTGTAGGTACCCTGCCCAGGCGTAAGGCATCGTTCAGTAACGTTGTTAGGAACGGGGTGATCTGCAGTGCTAGTTTTTTCAGTGTTTCCGAGTGGATACCATCTGGTCCAGGTGCTTTTTTTGTTTTCGAGCTCTGAGATTGCTAGCGCAACCTCTTCTTGCGCAAAAGGACAGGTGACAGTTGCAGTTATGTATGGTGTGTGTAGGTTTTCACTTAGTGTTGCATGATATTGTGTGTCTGTATCGATAACGTCGTCAGGGAGCAGTTTATACAGCAGAAACTCCGCTGTATTTCTCCATCCCCTCGTCATCGTGCCGTCATCCTGCCTTAGCGTTCCCAGAACTAGTGGGGTTTTTATCTTCTCTGTCAGTATTTTGTATGGTTCCCCCCATATATTTTGCTCTGTTTGTGTTGTTACAAATAGCTCCCATTGTTGTCTACGCGTGTTGTATAGGGTCTGTCTGTATAAGTCTTGTGCATGCCTATATGCTTCAAGTCTTTATCGGCTATCGCCCTTTGATATAATTTTCGTTTGCGTCTTGCGTCTTGTTTGTCTCGTAAGTTCGTTGGTCCATGGTACTGGTGAGCAATTTGTGTTCTTTGCTGTCGGTATTGATGTGTTTTGTGCATGTTGTATCACCTGTGTTAACGTGTGTGCTCTATAATCGATACTTCCATTGATGTTTTCTAGATCGTGTCGTCGGATAATTTCCGTTAATTTGTTCCAATCTGCTTTGTGCAACAGCAAGTGTCTGGCGTGTGATTTGGTCATTGTGTTCTGAGTGTGAGTTAGTGTGTATGTTATGACATTATGATCACTACTGGTTATGTTGTCGTGTACAGTCCAGTTTGTTACGTATGCCATTGCTGCATTATTTACTAGCGTGAAGTCGATATTACTGCGCGTACCATCGAACCCTGCATATGTTGGTATAGGTCCTTCCGTATTCATTGCATGTAATTGTGTTTCTTGTATTAGATCGGTGATTATGCGTCCTCTGTCATCTGTTCTGTCTGAGTTCCAGAGGGTCGATCTGGAATTAATGTCAGCACTTATCACTAACTTTTGCCTCTGGCATACATTACTAGGTCTCTGATGTAGTCTGCATATGGCTGTATTTGATGGCTGTATTTGGCGTACATGGATGCAATAACCCATGTGACGTTCCCGATAGTTATCTCTATGGTAACCAAGTGTTGATTGCATAACTGTGTTACCTTAACTATGTTATAAGTTCTATTTAGAATTACTATTGCAGCCATACAGTCATTGCTGCCTGTTATTGTGGTAGCATGTTTTGGTAGACATATCAGTTGCCCGTTGCTGTTATAGGGTTCTTGTAAGCACATGATGTCTGCCTGCAGGTCTTGTGCTATTTTAGGGATTTCCGCGCTGACTGTCATACTGTTTTTTGTATTATGTTGTAAGATATTCATTTTTTGTCTATGTGTTCTGGGTGTTTTACGTGTACAAAACATTTACTGCCAGTCTGTGAGTAATCAAAATATGTTCGTCCGTGTGCTCTTACATGATCTATATATATTTTGTCCAAGTCGAAAGATTCTGACCTGCGCAGGCAGACCTGGAGCATGAGATCGAGCAGCGGCTCTGCTGATGTAGGAATATTTTCTGTCTTTAGGATGATTCCGTCTGTTTGCTCAGTTACTGGAAAACAGAGAGAATCTCCCTTTGGATGGCACAATCTAAGTAGCATCCGCTGCGCTGTCTGCAGTATCTCTTTTTTCTCTAGCCTACTTAAAAGTAAGTTAAGTTCTAAATTATCATAACTAGGTGCAGCTGGCTTGCTGTTGGTGCTGGTTTCTGTTGCGGTCTCTGAGGTGGTACTGGACGGATTGTGGCTTGGTGTTGGCCGCTGATTGGGGGACATTTTAAGACCTCTTTGGGATGTCACACGGTTACTTTTCGTTTTGTCACACGCCTCTTCAATGCTGCTTCCCATCACACGTTTTTCACTGATGTTGGTGGTGCTTGCTGGCGTGGTGTCGGCGATGGTGGTGATTTGTGTGGGACTGACTGTATGTATTATGTTGTCTTTGTTTGTGTTTGGAGTGGAGGTTGTTGCTAGACGCACGTTGACATCGTTGCAAATGTCACATGTCTCTCCCTCAGATGTGTCCTCATCTAATTGGTCTACTTTTACAAGTCTGGGTCTAGTAGTTTTGAGTTTTGTATTGGTCTGTAGCCTGAGTGTTACGATGTGTTTTGATTCAGGGACTGCATGCCTGTCTGTTCCTTGTTCCTTTTTCCCGGGGTGAAGAGTGCCTCCCGAGACAAATTTGACTGGTTTGATGTACTGTTCACATTTACGTGTGTCGTAGGGTTTTCCATGTGATGATGATTCTGGTTTATGTTCATCCTGTGTATGTGTGGTGTGATGTACTTCGGCTGGGAGAAATTGTGAGGGAGTATGTCGGTTTTGTTTGTACATTTTCTTGTGCACAATATATGTAAGCTCATCTTCCAACTCATCTATCCTCTGCATTAATGTTATTTGGAAGTTTATCCAGTGGTGTAACTGTCTTTTAATTTGCTTTGCCACCTCGTAGTGGATGGAACCACAGATTGTCATGTCATCTATATATTCTATCGTATTAATGCAGCTATCCTGTAACGTCGTTGAGTGTGTTAGGGGTGGGATGGGTTCATTATCGACGTAATTCTCCGGCAGAAGATTCATTTGTCTTCTCCAGGAAATTGCTCTTTGGTAGCTTCTCTGTAATGTTGACGGTGATTTGTATTTATGTGTTTTGGGTGATTGGTTTAGGGCGTTCGTGTTTCTTGCGTGTGTGCTGATTTTAGCTGCCATAGTTTATACTGTCCAGGAGCCGGTCATGCAGCTGTTTATAGGTCTGACAATCACCTCCTTTTGTTTTATTGCAGACGCGGCCTCTGTATTTGCAGGGGATACAGACGCAAACCGCGGACCTGTCCTCAATGCGCTTGTGTCCTTGGTTGCCGCACTTGGCACACGTGACGTCGGTTTTTCTGCAGGTTTTAGTCGTATGTCCTAGGTCGCAACACTTAAAACACTTGTTTACTACTGCATAGTCTTTCACAGAAAGTGATTC
Organism: Schistocerca americana; assembly: GCF_021461395.2. NCBI lineage: Eukaryota > Metazoa > Arthropoda > Insecta > Orthoptera > Acrididae > Schistocerca > Schistocerca americana. The sequence continues at coordinate 778,470,252 of NC_060120.1, forward strand.
GAAGTCTATGTAGACTCTCTGTCTTCTTGTAAGGACTCTGTACAGGTGTGGGCTGACCTCCAGTATGTGGTGACTGAAACCCCTTCCCCTAGGCCTTGTTTTGAATCTTATTTTGACCTCTCTGTCGAAGTCTTCTTTCGTGGTGTCACCGCTTAGATCCTGCTCGTAAACGCTTTCTAGAAACTCTACGTCGGTAAGTGTATCTGGCACGTGATATACTGCCACGAGTGGCTTGCGTTTTCGCGGTCCTTCACAGACAATGGTGTGCAGGTCTTTGGTCTTTTCTATTATTTTTCGACAATCCTCCTGTGTTTCCGTTTCTGCTATAACTGCAGTCTGTGTGGTTCTGATTGATTTTATATGTATATTCTCTTTCCTGGGATTTATATTCTTGGTGACGGACAGCTGTCGGACAGCTTTGGCGTCTTGATTTTCTGTCGATTTGATATAGAGGGTTGTGCCCTGTTTTGTTTCAGCCTGTTCTTTTCTTCGAGCCTCTTTGGTTTTGGGCTCTATAGTTAAGGCGGCAGCATATGTCAGTGTCTGTGCTTGTGTCTGTGCTTGTTGTGTGACTTTATTAGTTAGTTCTCTTATTTGTTGTTGCAAGTGGTTCAAATGGCTCTCAGCACTATGGGACTTAACTACTGTGGTCATCAGTCCCCTAGAACTTAGAACTACTTAAACCTAACTAACCTAAGAACATCACACACATCCATGCCCGAGGCAGGATTCGAACCTGCGACCGTAGCAGTCGCGCGGTTCCGGACTGCGCGCCTAGAACCGCTAGACCACCGCGGCCGGCTTTGCTGCAAGTCTTGGTTCGCTACACTCAATTCCCTATTTTCGTTCTCTAATTTCTCAGCCTTCTCTTGCAAAGTTTGTATTTGTAAGTCTTTGACTGGATTCGAGGCTCTCTGTAGTTCTAGTCTTAGTCGCCTATTTTCATCGTTTCGGCAGGACAGAGGCTAGTTATTTCGAAAGCCAAGGGAAACACTTTGTCTCTAATGACGGTTAACAGGGCAGATGAAGCATGCTTAGATTTTAACTCTGCTCCTATTTCACTCAATATTTTGTCTACGGCTGCTATCTTTTGACTGGGGGACATGGGCACAAGTTCTTCCTCCGTGTGTTCCATACCTGGTGTGACGTTGATGGCTCTAGCTAGCGTCTTACCCCATGCTTTCCTTCCTCTTCCGTCGGCCTCTGGTGTGGTGGTGTCGCTGCTTCGTCGGCTGGAATCCAGGGCCGAAGGTAGGCAGGCGGTTGTTTACCAACAGCAGGGAGCACAGCTGGTGGCCGCTACTGCTGACGTCGACGGCGGGGCGCGGGGCAGCTGGTGGACGCTGCCGACGCGTCGGATTCCGCTGCGGCTGGCGAGGTGTCGCAGCGCGCGGCGCGGAGTGCTGACACGCGAAACCGACACGGCTGACTGGCGAAACCGACACGCGCCAACACCGACTCAAAGGAAGGCCTCGGCGCTTGTTCGTGACGTCACGTCAGCTAGGCACTGCAAACGCCAGGTCTGTTGCAGGCATACCCACAATGGTGGTGTCTCCCTCCATGGCACAGGAAAATGTGAAACTATTGGCGGTAGTTGACCAACACAGAATGTTCTGAGAGATTTCTGCAATCAATTAATTGTGCAGTTCATTACACTTCTTAACAAATAGTGTACTCCTGAACTTAAATTTTCGCCTGTTTTAAGGACTGACATACAAAAACAACTTCATGGTCCAGCAGCAACAGAATTCGTGCTTCTTTACCTTATTTGTAAATCTGAGGAAGTTACGTTTGTACTGGATTGCTTTTACAAGAAACTGTGAACACATTGGTGCGCTTCTTTAGGTATCTTGGTTGACTATGGGGTGAGGAGCACTAAATGTTAATGAAATATCTTGCGATTGTACATGTTGGGGGAGGGGGAGGGGGACAGAAGAAGAGGCAAAAGAGTGATACTTGTTTTATCAAATAAATTTTTTTTATCTTGTAATGTTTCTCCTTTCAGTTGCAAGAGGGGAATATTTATCTTTTCTAATGTGCATGTTTAAAAAAGTTTAAGCTCAGCATTATTTTCGATGTATGAAGCTATTTTGTTTCCTGTTTAGAATTCCTTTCTTTGAAAACGACTGTGATCTAATGACTGGCAACAGTTGAACATTTACACGTGTAAATTAGTTCACATTTCCAGTGACGATGTCAAACGAAAATAAATAAATAAATAAATAAAAGAAACGAGTTCATTGTAAGGGGGTTGGGGTAAGTTTCGATAACAAAATGGATCAAGTAAATATAGTTACTTGAATGTAAAATTTCCGAAGCTTGCAATGGGGCAAAGCGTCTTCTCATATTGATCCACGTTTGTTTCGACAGGATTCAGTAACACAGAACTATGATCTTCATTTGCAGCTTTACGATAGTAAGAAAATCTTTCATCTAAATAAAACTGCGGAATCCAAAACAATACCAAACATTTTGTCCAAAAATAAGAGATTTATAGTGATAAGCACGTCCAGGCGTTTCTGCCCGCAACAGACCTGGCGTTCTAGGTGCCTAGCTGACGTGACGTCACCAACAAGCGCCGAGGCCTTCCGTTGAGTCGGTGCTGCACGCGCTCGGCCAGCGGGAGGGCGACGGCCTCTCCGTTGACGCGTTGCACACGACGAACGCACTACAAGCACTTTAATCACTCTCTCTGTTTTATTTACAATATTTAAAGAGCAAACGAGAACGGGCTGTGTAAGATAACAGCCCCGGTACACGATAATTAAAAATCAGTGTCCACAATCAAATTTTTACCGAGAAAATCTGCATCTGAATGCGGAGCCACATCACACTGCAACCTACTCGGCCGCCATCTTGCCATCACATTGAAGAGCAGATTGACAGCTCCATTAGATTTCGGGCGTGCAGCCGCGTTACTTCCACTCCTTCTTCTGATATTTCGGCTGTGTATCGTTCCGCCACCTTCAGAGTGACGAGAATACAGCACTCCATACGTTCTTTTAAGCTCGCGTACTGAGCCACTGCCCAAGCGGGCACACATACACAAGGCGCCAGAGATGTTGAAAGGTGACAAGAAGGTACAACATATGCATAAATTAGATCTGTGGCTGCGCTGTTGATCCACTCTGGGATATCGATGTATCACTGCGAGCTACACTATGGCGACGTCTTTGTAAGTTTATTAGAGAAAGTGCCGGATTACATAATTTATCTAAGCTGAAGCTGCTATGCCTATAATTAAATTCGTCGCTAACAGAATTTCAGTTCCTTCTTTCACTACTGAGTCTCAGAAAGATGAAGTTGTTGTTGTTGTTGTTGTTGTTGTGGTCTTCAGTCCTGAGACTGGTTTGATGCAGCTCTCCGTGCTACTCTATCCCGTGCAAGCTTTTTCATCTCCCAGTATCTACTGCAACCTACATCCTTCTCAATCTGCTTAGTGTATTCATCTCTTGGTCTCCCTCTACGATTTTTACCCTCCACGCTGCCCTCCAATACCAAATTGGTGATCCCTTGATGCCTCAGAACATGTCCTACCAACCGATCCCTTCTACTGGTCAAGTTATGCCACAAGCTTCTCTTCTCCCCAATCCTATTCAATACTTCCTCATTAGTTATATGATCTACCCATCTAATCTTCAGCATTCTTCTGTAGCACCACATTTCGAAAGCTTCTATTCTCTTCTTGTCCAAACTATTTACCGTCCATGTTTCACTTCCATACATGGCTACACTCCATACAAATACTTTCAGAAATGACTTCCTGACACTTAAATCTATACTCGAAGTTAACAAATTTCTCTTCTTCAGAAACGCTTTCCTTGCCATTGCCAGCCTACATTTTATATCCTCTCTACTTCGACCATCATCAGTTATTTTGCTCCCTAAATAGCAAAACTCCTTTACTACTTTAAGTGCCTCATTTCCTAATCTAATTCCCTCAGCATCACCCGACTTAATTAGACTACATTCCATTATCCTTGTTTTGCTTTTGTTGATGTTCATCTTATATCCTCCTTTCAAGACACTGCCCATTCCATTCAACTGCTCTTCCAAGTCCTTTGCTGTCTCTGACAGAATTACAATGTCATCCGCGAACCTCAAAGTTTTTATTTCTTCTCCATGAATTTTAATACCTACTCCGAATTTTTCTTTTGTTTCCTTTACTGCTTGCTCAATGAAGTAGATGCTGATGCTCAAGATGAAGTAGAGTCTACAATTTCGACTTTTTCGTACACCATTGTCAATAGGTGCTCTGTCACCTGCGGTATCCTGTGTGTCTTTCATGAACTAACCGTGCCCTAACGGTGATAGCGGACGCTGCCACCGCCGGAGGACTTTGATTTAATGCCCTTACAACTGATGATGGGCGGTGCATAGATACCCAATGCGGTGTAGGGTCTGCCCATCATGCACATTATGTTATGTCGTGCTCTGCACAACGTTACTCTCTACCAACATTATGACGCTCTCCCGACTCTCCTTTGGCTTCATTCCTGGGGATGCAACACTGCTTGTCGACGTCACGGCGGAGGAAGTCAATGATGCCATTCAAGTGGGTTCTACGAACAAGTCGCCCGGCCCTTAAGGTCCCCCAACTAGAGTTTTATCGCATATTTCGTCCTCTACTGGCGCCAGTGTGGACGGATATTTATTTGTCAGGCAGGACCTTATGTCGCCTAACGTGCAGGTCCCACACGATTTCCTCGACGATCTCCTCATTACCACTCACAGTCCTCTGGATATGCCATGACAGACCCTTGACTTTGCACAACTGGGACTTGATCTTTACCCGGTTGTTGGCTGGACAGCCCACTATTTGGACAATAACGCCCGCACTCCCCTGTGTCACTTTTTCTTTTTTGAGTCATTACTCTTCTGACTGGTTTGATGCGGCCGGCCAAGAATTTCTTTCCTGTGCCAATCTGTTCATCCCAGAGTAGCACTGGCAACCTACGTGCTAGAAAGTGCTAATTTTGGAGTTAGATGCAGTTTATCGTAAAAACACATGATAGAGGTTTTCAGGAAGTAGACCTCGTTACTTTTTTAGTTATTCCAGTTTTTGTGAAATATTAATAGTGCGCAATACTAAAGTTCAACTTATGGTATTAGGTTAAGGATTCACAGAAACATAAGGCAGAAATTTCCATGAAGATACCTCGCCTGCCTTTCGAATTATTAAAAAAAAAGGACACTAGTTGTACTAAAATTTTGTAAAACAAGTTATACTAATCAATCTTCGTCATTAATCTACAAAGCCAAGATGACAGCTCTACATTCATTATATGTAATAATGAAGTAGTACCAAGTTGCAAGATAATATTGCAAATTTTGAAAGGTACACAATTAAAAGAGGGAGAGATACACGTCACCATCTGCTGTCGGTTCCGTTTAGAAAATGTTGAAGTTCAAAATTTAAGATTAATTCGGCTTAGGATTTTATAGAACACAAATAAAGTACAGCGATACGTACAGAAGAATTGGGATCGTTGTTAGTCTTCAACTAACAACGATATAAATAATTTTGTAGTCGTAAAGGGTACCGGCTGGGCTGTGCTGCCTGAGCTGAAAGCAGCTTTGTAGTAAGTGTTCCCTTCACCGGGAGCACCAAAGATATGTAACTAACGAGGTCTGTGCTCCTGGGAAGTTATTCGATTGTCGTCAGTGATAAAGGGAATGTGCCATGCTCCGCCAGAATCTGTTCGCGCCCTGTTATCCTTTGGATGGAGTTATTAGTTGCAGACGTCATTGTGTTTTCAGTCGAATGATATACTGCGTATCACGGATGTCTAAAAGTAAACTTACATCGATCATGAATTTATTTGGAAAACTCGTTTTTCGTTCTTCGTGTTCTGTGTGCCACTTACAATATTATAGAAAACCACCTGGCAAGTGTCAGAAATTATTAGATTTTTCTACACCTGTAAGGGGAGCCACTAACTTTTCGTAAATGGGAAAAAATAGTAGAAATTCTTGTGCGTGTAAATGGTGATCATGATATACTGTTACTTTAAACAACATTGGACCTTTATCATCACGGTTCCTGACGCGTTGGCATTATTATTAGAGAATTGCAAAATTGTATTTCAGTTTAGGGGAGCTGAGCGGTGGACCTGTAGTGTGAATACTTTCGACAGCACTTTCTCCTTCGATTTTTGGCTGCCCACACGTATAGTTTTCAGGCCCTTGTAAAAGGCTGTGGTATCTAAAAATCGTACAAGACCAACTTAATAACTAGGGAACAAATGCCACCCTATAAATTTTAACCCGTCCCACAAACAGCTGTTTTGTCGTCTGGCTATTATGTTCCGAGACAACATTACATTACTAGGTCACAATCACAATCAATGTCAAAAGAATATCCGTTGTGTTACGTACGCATGTCTGCAGCGAATCGTTCCTGAGACCGAGCGAGGTGGCGCAGTGGTTAGACACTGGACTCGCATTCGGGAGGACGACGGTTCAATCCCGCGTCCGGCCATTCTGATTTAGGTTTTCCGTGATTTCCCTAAATCACTCCAGGCAAATGCCGGGATGGTTCTTCTGAAAGGGCACGGCCGACTTCCTTCCCCATCCTTCCCTAATCCGATGAGACCGATGACCACGCTGTCTGGTCTCCTTCCCCAAAACAACCAACCAACCAACGTTCCTGAGGACAGTCAGAGTTCAAATGGTTCAAATGGCTCTGAGCACTATGGGACTCAACTTCCGAGGTCATCAGTCCCCTAGAACTTAGAACTAGTTAAACCTAACTAACCTAAGGACATCACAAACATCCATGCCCGAGGCAGGATACGAACCTGCGACCGTAGCGGTCTTGCGGTTCCAGACTGCAGCGCCTTCACGGCCACTTCGGCCGGCGACAGTCAGAGTAAGCATTAGTACTATTTATTTTGGGATTTACTGACTTTGCATAGTGAACATCTTTAATCAGGACAATTTCGAGTTGAACGTCAATGTCCACTGCCTCTAGCGAAGCCATGTACAGTTTAACAGACACAATAAAAACTCACAGTCACGGTGTGGTTTTCATCCTGACTGTCTCGTTCACTTGCGTTACGTGTATTAAAAGCATATGTCTTTCAAAAATCGAGAGGATTTGGGTAACACTAAGAGAACAGTTGAAATGTATGCACAAAGGTATCCCGACAGACGGTGTCCAACAAATGTAACAATTTAGCGAGTGTGCAGGAAGACTGCTATTGGGAATACACTGGAATACTACGCAGATGGCAAGGGGCAAGACTGCCACGAGTGGAGCGACCGAAATAAATGTTCTGGCTATTGCTGCATATAATACACATGTTAGCCCCACAGAAACTGCGAATGCCTCTGGAAAAAAGGCAGCCCAGTGCTGTTCGCAAAAAGCTTTCACCCGTATCTCGTGTTACTTCACCAGCGGATTAACCAACGGGATTGTAGAAGACGCATAGAATTCTGCTGCTCGATTGTGATGCGACTCAGGTCAGAAGCTTTTTTCTTCGAAGAAGTCTCTTTACCGATGAAGCTACTTCACAACTAATGGAAACCTCAGTGTAAGAAATATATATTACTGGGCCGATGGTAATTCGCGCTGGCTGAGATGGGTTGCATATCAAAAGCAGTAGGGCGTGAACGTTCGGCGCTGGGTCTTGGACGCTACATGACTGATCATTACTTCACTGAAGAAATCTTAACTGATCCAAAGTACACGGAATCTCTTATCGAAGGGCTACCAACCCTTCTAGAGAAATACGTAGATTTATATGTTACAGCATGATTGGTGCCTCACTCATTACTCGCTTGTAGGTAGGAGAGCGCTCAAGCAGCTCTTTCCTGGTCGCTGGATACCACGTCAAGGCATTTATCAGCTGGCTTCATGCTCCACTAATTTGACGCCAATGGATTTTTGTCTGTGGGGTAAACTCAAAGATGATATAAATGCACAGGTTCCGATGACCCAAGAGCATCTTAAACAACACAGTGTTGCATTATGTCTAATGGTTCAAATGGTTCATATGGTTCAAATGGCTTTGAGCATTATGGGACTTAACTTCTGAGGTCATCAGTCACCTAGAACTTAGAACTAGTTAAACCTAACTAACCTAAGGACATCACACATTTCCATGTCCGAGGCAGCATTCGAACCTGAGACCGTAGCGGTCGCGCGGTTCCAGACTGAAGGGCTTAGAACCGCTCGGCCATTGCGGCCGGCGTCGTGTCTAATGATACGACATAATTTTTTTCCTTCTGTGTAGAAGTCCTTGCATCAAAGACTGCAAACGTATATTACTGTAGACGGTGTGCGTTTCAAAGACTTGATGACATAAACGTAATATTAAGAACGTCTTTATAAGCACGTTATTTTGTGAAAACATTTTTGTTGCTGTTGTAAATTTACAACCTAAGTTAACTCAAGACGCGAACTTAATATTTAACAATCTCTATTCATCAACTCCTGTTTTACAAATCCATTCAATTGTTCAATAAAATAGTTTTGGTTTTGATGCCACATCATGATGTTATTTGTTTTCATGTTTCATTTGGTTGCGACTTAGTACTGAAAATGATTTTATTCAGATTGATATTGGCTGTGAAAGCCTACGAACTTTGAGCACTCAATTTTTGACGTGCACTTTTCTTTAAAAACTCTGGCAGAAACAAGAGCAGATTCAAGCTCGTTTATCAGAATTCGTTACATGAAAACGCCATGGGACAGCGTAGTACCAGAGTAGAAAATGTATGTACACAACCTGACATCCAATCATGTGCTAAAATACTCTATGAAACGTCCCCTTAGAAAAATTATGAATTACTGTGCTGGAAAACCTCTTACGTTATTTTATTTACAAACAACACAGCAAAACTCAACGTACTGAAACAGTTTTCTCTTTACTTATTCTGATCATCACTAAACTGACACACAATATTTTTAGCGCAACGCAATCTGACTCTCAATAATCCCTAGAAAAGAATGGCCCTGGCTAACAGTAACCTACACCTTTCATGAGCCACTCACCTCACAAAAATCTTCGTTACTCGAACTACTGCAATACAGGGAGCGCCAATACTGCCAGCTAAATACAAGATTCTAACTACTGAAGGCACTAACTACTGATAGGAATAGTTAGCAAATTAAAGATTTTGATAGAGAACAAACAATGTATTTACCGTAATGGTGTTCAAATGTCATCATATATATTTATCAGTTCATGACATCCAGTATTACAAATTTCCTTTTTCTGATAGACACACGTCCAGATCGTCCGTTCTCAAAACTCTGCCAGCTATCTCCCCACATCCACCACTGCTGGCGGCTCACCTCCAACTGCGAAACGCTACGCGCTGTTCACATGCAACTGCCCAACACTACACAAGCGAATATTCCAACAATGAGTCCAACCAGCCATAGACTGCACACAGCACAGTCAGTGATTTTCATACAGAGCGCTACGTGGCGTTACCAACATAAAAACCTAAACAGCCTACTTACAACTTAAAATACATAAGCTGCACAGTTCTTCATGGTACGAGATTCAGGCTCGTTTTATCAAATTTGTTACATGAAAAAGTCGTGAGACAGAGTACTACCATTGCAATAAGTTCATATACTCAACCTAACATCCCGTAATTAAATGGACAGGAACCTTCCACAACAACGATATTACGATTCATGAACAGAAGAGGTACATGAGGCGTATTACAAACCTAGAAACAATTTCTAAAACAACTGTCACTACTGGTCATATGCCGAAACACACTACGTCAATAAGGCAATCGATATTATCCTGTGATTATTCTTTCAATAAGCAGGTCATATACTCTACTTAGTTGTATAACCACCTTTCTGGTTTGGATAAGATGTAGTGACCTGTATTTCGTTTTAAACCATTACAGATCTGAAGATGGCCATTGAACTGGCTGAAGCTGGTTATCTATGTAACAAAACTTGCGATGTAGGCACGAAAGTGTTCTAGAAGGATACTAGACTCTCAAATTTAGGAATCCCGTAGGTATGTTACGTATGCCGTCTACTTTGTTTGCCTGCTAGTTTTCCAGGTCACGCCGCGGTAGTTCCAGGTCGCGACACATTTAACAAGGTACGTGTGATGAGCGAGGGTCGCCAGCGGCGTTTATCGCCGCGCGCTGAAGTCGGGCAATCGGCGTCCGCGGGGCCGTGAATTTGCACCGGGCGCCGAACTGTCGATACCCGACGCTCGCGGCCCCACTTGGGGATCGCACGCCGGCCGGGACGGCTGGCGCTGTTATCGAACTGCGCAAATAGCGGACCTTCGCGCGCGCCTGACCAATGATGCCACTGGAGCCGTTCTGGCGCAGAGGGCCCGGCTCGGTCAGCTGCTCTTAGCGTGAGCCACAGTTCAACTGCCCATGCGAAACGATACTCCAGGTTTCCGCACTCTGTGCCTATCTTCTCTCCGGTCCACTATTTTTGTACTGCTCGCACAGTCAGCCATCATCTCCTGACCGTTTGGATTCATATTGACTGGCTGTGTAGTGCACTACTAGGACTCAACAGATTTCGACAAAATCGAGATTGAAAATTTTAGGCGTGCTTGTGTACTTTGTATGTTCGATAATAGGCAGCGTTTCCCCAGCCGAGGTAGTAAACGTTTTGTTTCGTGAGAGCAAGATCACTGGGTCCAATCTCGCTGCCAGTGTTACTTTTTTTGTGAGTCATCTGTACCAGTATTTTGTTTTGTGCTTCGATATGCATGGTACGCCAGAATTTGGTGGCGACCGTTAATCATTGATAAATACAAACCAAGTTCGTTTTGCAATAGACACACTGAAAACAACCAGGGACATGCAAAAATGTGACGTTTTTCGTATCTTCTCTGTGGCGTGATAATGACTCTGTCCCATATGGCAAAGATCAGTATCGAATTCGTGCATTGCTGCATAGGTTATACATTATACTTGTCACAAATGTAGCCGGCCGGAGTGGCCGAGCGGTTCTAGGCGCTACATTCTGGAACCGCGCGACCGTTACAATCGCAGGTTTGAATCCTGCCTTGGGCATGGATGTGTGTGATGTCCTTAGGTTAGTTAGGTTTACGTAGTTCTAACTTCTAGGGGACTGATGACCTTATAATTTACGTCCCACAGTGGCCAGAGCCATTTGAACCATTTTTGAACCATTTGTCACAAATGTATATATAACAGTATAAATAAAACGACTACACTAATTTTATTGCATGTGCTCGAGTATTCTTCTTTCGTTTCCAGTATTGTAAAGAGAATGGTTTTCTCATTTTTTTAGGTTAAAGATTAGAAAAATAGTTAATGAACGATTAGATATTAGTACTTTTAACGTGTAAGGTGGCTATAATTTCGCGCCTTACAAGAACTACTCTACATACTTTGCTGTGGTCTACAAAACAATCAGGTATCTTGTGATAGGTTGTACATCGTATATACGAATATATAAAGGAGACTAACATTGTCACGTACGCCTTGTAAATAATTGTTAACGGTTATTGCATGAAAGGTGATGCAGTGTCCTTGTTATCAGAACGGCGTGATGAATGATTGCCTATACTAGTAGAGGTTGGAACGCCAGTGGAGATGAAACGGCACGCAGAACTCAAGCTCTGGGTGGAAGGCCCGCACAGGTGTTGGCCCTGTTTAAACACAGGAAGTAGCTAGACGGTCGTCGTCGCATCTGAGCTCTGGAGCACAATAGGGTGACGGCCGACCGCTGTTGTAGTAGGGGCCGGAAGGATACCCGGATAATTCTTCCGGGCTTTGCAAATCTTGGACGCATGTGAGAGGAACGAAGAAGCGGCACCTCGCAAACCACGTACGCTGGGTTATTTCCAAGGATTTTTACTCAGAAGCGTATCATTGTATGAGTATAGGTATTTCCTCGCAAACTTTCCGTGCTGGACGACAAAATGGTTGGTAGGCATTCGGAAGAATCTGTAGAGAGGGAGAATATTCCATGGTTTCGGGAATATGATTAGTTTCCTGAATTAAGATGGTGGGGAGCCGAGCCTCGCTGGGGGGCCAGCAATGGAGAGACGCGGTCTTCCGTTGTGAGCGCCCGTGAGTGATGGTCGCTCGATATCAGCTTTGTTGGTACAGACGGACTTGCTATCTTTGCTCTCAGGAGAGTTTATAGTTAGAACAGTTAGGCACTGTATTGTTGCGAACCTATACGATTCTGGACTGCATCTCCGGGTTGGAAGTCGTCGTTGAGTATGCAACGTTTGGTAATTGAGAGCACTTCCTCTGCCTTTACTTACGTTGAGACGTTACTTGAACTCCGTCTTGTGGCCGTGAGTTTGCGTTTCTCGTCTGTATAACACAGAGAGGAGAAGGCAGTATTAGAGTATACTAGTCAGAGGACCGCCTTCTGCCGTCCTAGTGTTTGAAAGAGTTTTTATTTTGTGGCTGGAGTTCTTCCATCGACGCAGACGTGTGCGAGAACCAGCACGCCGACGCACCAGACGCAGTGCAGACAGTGAAATGGAAAATTGTTTCGGCTTATTAGGACTATAAAGCTAAACATCTCTGATCAGGTTAGTTTATTGCCACTGAGGTTCTACTTCACCGTAGATCATCTTTGAAAATAGTGTCTTCTAGGGTTTGGTACGTAGGTGATGTCAGTCATTTCGCGTTAACGATATTACGTCGCGCAGTCATAATAAGGGAAAGATGGTTCAAATGGCTCTAATTACTATGGGACTAAACAGATGAGGTCATCAGTCTCCTAGAACTTGTTGTTGTTGTTGTGGTCTTCAGTCCTGAGACTGGTTTGATGCAGCTCTCCATGCTACTCTATCCTGTGCAAGCTTCTTCATCTCCCAGTACCTACTGCAACCTACATCCTTCTCAATCTGCTTAGTGTATTCATCTCTTGGTCTCCCCCTACGATTTTTACCCTCCACGCTACCCTCCAATACTAAATTGGTGATCCCTTGATGCCTCAGAATATGTCCTACCAACCGATCCCTTCTTCTGGTCAAGTTGTGCCACAAACTCCTCTTCTCCCCAATCCTATTCAGTACCTCCTCATTAGTTATGTGATCTACCCATCTAATCTTCAGCATTCTTCTGTAGCACCACATTTCGAAAGCTTCTATTCTCTTCTTGTCCAAACTATTTACCGTCCATGTTTCACTTCCATACATAGCTACACTCCATACAAATACTTTCAGAAATGACTTCCTGACACTTAAATCTATATTCGATGTTAACAAATTTCTCTTCTTCAGAAACGCTTTCCTTGCCATTGCCAGTCTACATTTTATATCCTCTCTACTTCGACCATCATCAGTTATTTTGCTTCCCAAATAGCAAAACTCCTTTACTAATTTAAGTGTCTCATTTCCTAATCTAATTTCCTCAGCATCACCCGACTTAATTCGACTACATTCCATTATCCTCGTTTTGCTTTTGTTGATGTTCATCTTATATCCTCCCTTCAAGACACCATCCATTCCGTTCAACTGCTCTTCCAAGTCCTTTGCAGTCTCCGACAGAATTACAATGTCATCGGCGAACCTCAAAGTTTTTATTTCTTCGCCATGGATTTTAATACCTACTCCGAATTTATCTTTTGTTTCCTTTACTGCTTGCTCAATATACAGATGGAATAACATCGGGGAGAGGCTACAACCCTGTCTCACTCCTTTCCCAACCACTGCTTCCCTTTCATGTCCCTCGACTCTTATAACTGCCATCTGGTTTCTGTACAAATTGTAAATAGCCTTTCGCTCTCTGTATTTTACCCCTGCCACCTTCAGAATTTGAAAGAGAGTATTCCAGTCAACATTGTCAAAAGCTTTCTCTAAGTCTACAAATGCTAGAAACGTAGGTTTGCCTTTCCTTAATCTTTCTTCTAAGATAAGTCGTTAGATCAGTATTGCCTCACGTGTTCCAGTATTTCTACGGAATCCAAACTGATCTTCCCCGAGGTCGGCTTCTACTAGTTTTTCCATTCGTCTGTAAAGAATTCGTGTTAGTATTTTGCAGCTGTGGCTTGTTAAACTGATTGTTCGGTAATTCTCACATCTGTCAACACCTGCTTTCTTTGGGATTGGAATTATTATATTCTTCTTGAAGTCTGAGGGTATTTCGCCTGTTTCATACATCTTGCTCACCAGATGGTAGAGTTTTGTCAGGACTGGCTCTCCCAAGGCCGTCAGTAGTTCCAATGGAATGTTGTCTACTCCGGGGGCCTTGTTTCGACTCAGGTCTTTCAGTGCTCTGTCAAACTCTTCACGCAGTATCGCATCTCCCATTTCATCTTCCTCTACATCCTCATCCATTTCCATAATACTGTCCTCAAGTACATCGCCCTTGTATAGACCCTCTATATACTCCTTCCACCTTTCTGCTTTCCCTTCTTTGCTTAGAACTGGGTTTCCATCTGAGCTCTTGATGTTCATGCAAGTGGTTCTACTTTCTCCAAAGGTGTCTTTAATTTTCCTGTAGGCGGTATCTATCTTACCCCTAGTGAGATAAGTCTCTACATCCTTACATTTGTCCTCGAGCCATCCCTGCTTAGCCATTTTGCACTTCCTGTCGATCTCATTTTTGAGACGTTTGTATTCCTTTTTGCCTGCTTCATTTACTGCATTTTTATATTTTCTCCTTTCATCAATTAAATTCAATATTTCTTCTGTTACCCAAGGATTTCTAATAGCCCTCTTCTTTTTACCTACTTGATCCTCTGCTGCCTTCACTACTTCATCCCTCAAAGCTACCCATTCTTCTTCTACTGTATTTCTTTCCCCCATTCCTGTCAATTGTTCCCTGATGCTCTCCCTGAAACTCTGTACAACCTCTGGTTCTTTCAGTTTATCCAGGTCCCATCTCCTTAAATTCCCACCTTTTTGCAGTTTCTTCAGTTTTAATCTACAGGTCATAACCAACAGATTGTGATCAGAGTCCACATCTGCCCCTGGAAATGTCTTACAATTTAAAACCTGGTTCCTAAATCTCTGTCTTACTATTATATAATCTATCTGATACCTTTTAGTATCTCCTGGGTTCTTCCATGTATACAACCTTCTATCATGATTCTTAAACCAAGTGTTAGCTATGAT
Organism: Schistocerca americana; assembly: GCF_021461395.2. Classification (NCBI taxonomy): domain Eukaryota; kingdom Metazoa; phylum Arthropoda; class Insecta; order Orthoptera; family Acrididae; genus Schistocerca; species Schistocerca americana. Next base: position 778,485,305 of record NC_060120.1, read on the forward strand.
TAAGTTGTGCTCTGTGCAAAACTCTACCAGGCGGCTTCCTCTTTCATTTCTTAGCCCCAATCCATATTCACCTACTATGTTTCCTTCTCTCCCTTTCCCTACACTCGAATTCCAGTCACCGATGACTATTAAATTTTCGTCTCCCTTCACTATCTGAATAATTTCTTTTATTTCATCACACATTTCTTCAATTTTTTCGTCATCTGCGGAGCTAGTTGGCATATAAACTTGTACTACTGTAGTAGGTGTGGGCTTCGTATCTATCTTGGCCACAATAATGCGTTCACTATGCTGTTTGTAGTAGCTTACCCGCGTTCCTATTTTCCTATTCGTTATTAAACCTACTCCTGCATTACCCCTATTTGACTTTGTGTTTATAACCCTGTAGTCACCTGACCAGAAGTCTTGTTCCTCCTGCCATCGCACTTCACTAATTCCCACTATATCTAACTTTAACCTATCCATTTCCCTTTTCAAATTTTCTAACCTACCTGCCCGATTAAGGGATCTGACATTCCACGCTCCGATCCGTAGAACGTCAGTTTTCTTTAGAATTACTTAAACCTAACTAACCTACGGACATCACACACATCCATGCCCGAGGCAGGATTCGAACCTGCGACCGTAGCAGGCGCGCGGTTCCGGATTGAAGCGCCTAGAACCGCTCGGCCACAGAGACCGGCTTAAGGGGAAGAGTTTGGCAATTAATTAATAATCTTAGTTACGAAATATAGGCAATTGTACTTAAAAGATTGCTTTTAAACTGTAATAAAAATATACTAAACAACAACGTTTGTCATTTAGTAGGATTAGTTCCTACTTTTTATGTTTAGATTGTAATTTATAGAATTAAGAGATCCTAAGATCTGCTTCAGGGGGTAGTTAGACAGGGTCAGATCATCACTTTAGCGCTCATTATTTTCCGCTGCGCACATTCATTTTACACCAGCCAGGAGTAGCATCTTGGAAACGGTCATAAGAAATCTGTTGTTAGAATTATGTCTAAATGAAAAATGAACTACTGGCAGCTAGATTCGATCCGTAGATCTCGCACATGTGATAACTAAGCGTTCACTCGTTCGGCTGCGGATTCCGTGAACAGTAACAGCCCTACAAAGCTGACAGCCTAAACACGAAAAAATATTCGAAATCGATTTTCTCAGAAACGGTCTACATACAGTATGTAATCAACAGTATTCGGACACCCCGAAAACATACGTTTTTCATATTAGGAGCATTGTGCTGCCATCTACTGCCAGGTACTGCATATCAGCGACCTCAGTAGTCATTACACTGAGAGAGCAGAATGGTGCGCTCCGCGGAACTCACGAACTTTGAACATCTCTAAGTCCACTGTTTCCGATGTGATAGTGAAGTGAAAACGTGAAGGGATACGTACAGCACAAAAGCATACAGGCTGACCTCGTCTGTTGACTGACAGAGACCGCCGACAGCTGAATAGGGTCATAATGTGTAATAGGCAGACATCTGTCCAGACCATCACACAGGAATTCAAAACTTCATCAGGATCCACTGCAAGTACTATGACAGTTAGGCGGGAGGTGAGAAATCTTGGGTTTCATGGTCGAGTAACTGCTCATAAGCCACTCACCACACCGGTAAATGACAAACGCTTCGTGAAAGGAGAGTAAACATTGGACGATTGAACAGTGGAAAAACGTTGTGTGGAGTTAAGAGTGACGGATCACGGTACACAACGTGGCGATCCGATAGTAGGGTGTGGTTATGGCGAATGCTCGATGAACGTCATCTGCTAGCGTGTGTAGTGCCAACAGTAAAATTCGGAGGTGATGGTGCTATGGTGTGGTCGTGTTTTTCATGCAGGGAGTTTGCACCCCTTGTTTTTGTGCATGGCACTAACACATCACAGGCCTACACTGATGTTAAGCACCTTCTTGACTCCCCCTGTTGAAGAGCAATTCGTGGATGGCGATTGCATCTTTGAACACGATCGAACACCTTTTCATTACGCACGGCATTTGTCGGAGTGGTTACACGACAGTAACATCCCTGTAATGGCCTGGCCTGCACGGAATCCTGACCTAAATCCTATAGAACACGTTGGGATGTCTTGGAATGCCGACTTCGTGCCAGGCCTTACCGACCGACATCAGTACCTCCCCTGAGTGCAGCACTCTGTGAAGAATGGGCTGTCATTCCCCGAGAAACCTTCCAGCACCTTATTGAACGTATGCTAGTGAGAGTGGAAGCTGTTGTCAAGTCTAAGGGTGGGCCAACACCATGTTGAATTTCAGCATTACCGATGGAGGGCGCCACAAAATTGTAAGTCGTTTTTCGGATACTTTTGATTGCATAATGTATGTTAACGGCCTTGTTATGCACTACACACCCTTTCAATATGAACCAAATCGGGGGGGGAAGTTGGTACGTCCCATTGTAGCTCAGACGTTAAAGCGCAAAATCTGATCGTCAGACAAATAGTTTCCATTATAATTCACAACAGCTGTGATTTGTTGTTGTCCAGTGTAACAGGCTATTGCGTGAATTGTCAAAGATTGTAGTTTGTAAGTCTGCAGTTGTCCTACGTGGTGTATCATCATAATTATGCGCGAAATCTGACTCGGGCGAATGTATACAATAGAAGCGAAAGCGTTTCAGTAAGCATGGGTTCCCAAACAATTCTTTAAAAAGATAACAGCGAATGTGTGAATACGACCGAAAAGTGATTCAGTATTAAGTATTATTCTCATTAGCACAGATTTATTAGAAATGTAAGGCTTTCAGTTAAGGCCTCATCTACTATGCTTTCCGCAACATGCAATACATTACTACGACAGCACGTTACATGTTACAACTCAGGGTACACTTGAAGATGGTGTTGGATGTTTCGTCCTCGCATTAGAATCCAATACTTCACTCGCGAGTTACGGATTCTTTCAAAGCCCCATGTAAGGTTAAATGTGAAGCTCCCCTTTCTGACCCTAGAAGAGATACAATCTGGCCCGACTGGCCGCTGTGTCATCGGATGTGTTATGGAGCGGGATGTGGTCAACGCTCCGCTCCCCCGGTCGTTATCTATTTTCTTGACCCTGGAACCACTACTAATCAGTCTAGTAGCTCCTCAGTTGACCTGACGAGGCTACGTGTATCCCCTACCAGCCCTCCTACCAAGCAAAAATCATTGCCATTATCGGGAATCGAATCTGCGGTTCCACAAGCCAGTTAGACACACTGACGCTCACGAGGAGAACCCATAACTTGATTTACCAGAAACTCCGTTCAGTGGTAGAGAAGCCAAAATAAGCCAAAACGTGTCTCGACTTATCCGTAATACGCAATCGTTCCTGGGAAAACAGCCGTCAGTTTTCAAAGTCCTTTAGATGGCTCTTAGCGTGCGGTAAGCTCAGCAGAGCTAGTGGCATAATAGCTAGGGTCGCAGCTTATTCCTTTTGGTTCCATTGTTCGAAACCCGGTTATTGTTTTTATCTTCTTACTTTCTATTATCTAACCATATCTGTACAATACTGGTAAACCACCATGAGAAGTGGTACTGCAGCCGGGCACAAAGTACCTGAATAATGGTAACAAAACCAGCAGCTGTATTTTAATCCAACGTCGTTTATTCTTTCTTAAAAAAATGGTACCAGTGTCATCTTCAGATCCCAAGCGTAACTTGCCATCCGAAACTGTTTTCATGTGCAATGAACAGAATGGTATGCAGAGGGTCAAAATTAACTGTATCCCGTATCTTCCACGCAATAACAAGCCCAGAAACTCAATTATAGTCTGACCACGCTGGGCTTGTTATTGGCACGGAAGGTATGGAATCCTCACGATTCTGTTCATTGCACATGAAAACGGTTGAGGATAGCAGTTTATGCTTGGGGCCTGAAGATGACACTATTTGGCGTCGAAACTAGTAACTTGTTTTAAAAAAATAGATGACTTGGTTTCAAATACAGCCGCTAGTTTTGTTATCATTATTTATCCGTAGAAGGTTGCTGCACGAATGTTTCTTATCGAGTTAGGGAATATAAGAGCGCTATGTTAATATCAGAATTACAACTGGGTTTCACAGTACGTGTCATACATTTATTATGTGTATGCGTGTATATGGTATTCTCAGGGGCTATGATATTTTTAAATTCTCATATGCTTGTACGTCAATCTCATACCAGTTCTTAATTCTTTCATTTTATTCTCATGTTTATTCTTCAGGAAGATTTGGTGCATTCCCTTGGATGACAGCCGGCCGGTGCGGCCGTGCGGTTCTAGGCGCTTCAGTCTGGAACTGCGTGACCGCTACGGTCGCAGGTTCAAATCATGCCTCGGGCATGGATGTGGGTGATGTCCTTAGGTTAATTAGATTTAAGTAGTTCTAAGTTCTAGGGGACTGATGACCGTAGATGTTAAGTCCCATAGTGCTCAGAGCCATTTGAACCATTTGAACCTTGGATGATACTAATTGTAGAAACATCTGAAACATAGAAATTCTGAACATCACGAGCATTGCGTGAAGGTAGGTTTACCACGGAGTCATTTCTTTATATGAATACGGTATCACTCAGGAAAATAAAGTAGTAAACACTGCAAAGGATTTCACGTATTTTGCGGCAAATCACACATAATGACCCACTTTTCCGAAAACTGGCGCTTGGATTTGATTATAAACTAAAATACACTACGGGAATTACACCTGGCGCAATTTCAATTAATTTTTCGTTCACCAGACATCAGTTTGCAGAGAAATAAGGGCAACGTTATTTCAGTACACATTGCATCATCAGCAAAATGTGCTGTGACCCACATGTATGTACTACTTTCCTTAACTGCTGACTGTAACTTAAATTTGAGTCCAGATTTAACCGCTAATACAACTGCACTAACTTGAGCACAATAATGAAATCAGAATAAGCATGTAATCACAAATTCGCAATTAAATCACAAGCTATTCGTTCTAGGACCAAGATTTAGTGGAATATTCCGTCATCTGTTGGCGTATATATACATTCGCGACAGTGTTCGCTTTTAAACAGCATAAACCAGACGTAATTACTAACGTGAATATGATTGTCGTCTTAGTATCTTCGATTTGTGTCTGCGATTACAAAAAGCTTTTGCCCTTGTCCGTCCTATAGCCTTCGGCTGTGTTTTTAGGGTTCCGTACTTCAACCGGTAAGAACGGCAGCCTTTAAGGATCACTTTGTTGCCTGTATGTCTGACAGCCCGATTGTTAAGAAACCTTTTTCTTTCGAACGGATGGATGTATCGAGTTGAGTGTATGTCACATAGTAATGTCTGTGGCCGCTAGGCGATGTAAAAATATTAAAGTTTCTTAGCTAGTGCGATCAGCAGATAGAGCCATTTATGTCACACATTTCGATACTCGTAGACACTCATCAAAACCTATGGGGATTATTGATGGTAGACTAACAAGTGGATGCCACGACGATCATCGATTTACTTCAAACTTTGTACAATTCCAGTGGGCCTTTGAAAGAACATAATGTGAAAGCATTAAGGTGCGCTAGTCTGACAATTCCAAGAAAATCGCAAGAGAAGTTTTACGCTTTTATGTGCCGATGTATCTGTGCGAAGTGACAGGTCGTTAGAAATCATTGTGGTTAGGCTGTTATCGTTCGCGCATGGCAAGCGGCCGTGAACGATGCGGCCGTTTGAATCCATTTACTTTAGAAAAATCTATATTATTTTTCATCATTGGTCACATTATGTAATTTATATGTCATTTGAGAGGTAATATAATGAGAAAAACCACGTGCAATTTCATAGCTTTGTAGTGAATTTCACATGTTTTACGACTATTTACTATTTGTAATTAAATTTTGAAGGGCGCTGGCCAGGCTTGGAAGCCCAAATCAAACCTCTAAAAATGATGATGCGAATGACGTTATTCGCAATCAGTAAAATAGTAAGTTACAATATGCCAGGCAACAAAAGTAATGTACAATTACTCGTGGAAAGTGCTCTCGACGTCACACGCTGCAGGATGGTATTTGTCAGACAGACATGGAAAACATAAATTGGAACTTTATGCAAATGTCGGGTAAATTAAATAATATGACGATTGATGAAAAAATAGATTTATTACTAAATTTGAGAGGGAGTCCAACATTCGCCTCATAGACGTTCGTCTTACGAAGATCGAACGCTGATCACTTCGCACCATGAGCTCTAACGTGGGGCACCTAAGCACACACACATAAGTTAGATAATAGCCACGTAAAACTTCTATTGTGCTTCTCTCGGAATTGCTAGAGTAGTGGACCCTTACTACTTGGACATTAAGCTGTTTTAGTGGCCTACTAGAGGAGTACAAAGTTTGAAGTAAATCTGTCATCCCAACGTCGTGGCCTCCCCTTGTAAGTAAGAAAATTCCTATAAACAGATCAGTCAGAAGAGGTTATATATGGCATTTCATACAGTTGCTGTAAATCCTCTCCTGCGTATGATACTTTGTGAGCACCAAGGAATTTTAGTAGGAAGTGAACGGATCACATGCGAAGCATGTGCATATTACGAGGGTTGTTTTTTTAAGTAAGGGCCGTTTATATTTTAAAAGAAGGATACAAATACTTTTGTAAAAAAACTTTTGTTTTCTGATTCTACAAACTTTTACCTATATTTCTACATAGTTGCCGTGTTTATTTAAGCACTTGTCATACCGTACAACTAAGTTTTTAATTCCCTCTTCAAAGAATTCGGCCGCCTGCTCCGACAGCCAAGACTTCACGGCCGCTTTCACTTCATCGTCGTCATTGAAGCGCTGCCCGCCAAGATGGTGTTTCAGGTACCGGAAAAGGTGAGAATCGCTAGGAGCAAGGTCGGGGCTGTATGGAGCATGGTCCAAAACTTCCCAGCCAAAAGAATCAATCAAATCGCGAGTCTCGAGTCTTTTGAGAGGTGTGAGGCCCAGCGTTATCGTGCAGGAGCAAAACTCCTTTTGTCGGCATGTCGCGCCTTTTGTTTTGAATTGCTCTGCGGAGCTTCTTTAGAGTTGCACAGTAGGCATCTGAGTTGATTGTCGTTCCCCGTGGCATAAAGTCCACTAGCAAAACATCGCGCCGGTCCCAGAACACAGTTGCCATAATCTTGCGCTTTGACAGCGTCTGTTTGGCTTTGACCTTGACGGGTGAGGTTGTGTGTCGCCATTCCATCGATTGTCGCTTGCTTTCGGGAGTGATATGGGATACCCATGTTTCATCTCCAGTGACAATTTGACTCAACATGGCATCCCCTTCTTCCTCGTAACGAATCAAAAAGTCCAATGAAGTGGCAAATCTCTTCCCTTTGTGGTCCTCTGTGAGGAGTCTGGGTACCCACCGAGAACACAGTTTCTTAAAGTTTAGGTTTTCAGGCACAATTTTGTACAAAACCGATCTTGAAACTTGTGGAAATTCCAAAGAAAGAGTGGAAATTGTGAATCTTCTGTCCTCACGAATCTTTGTTTCGACTGCAGCCACCAAATCATCAGTGATCACAGAGGGCCGGCGTGAGCGTTCTTCGTCATGGACGTTTTGACGGCCATTTTTAAACTCTCTAACCCATTGACGCACTTTACCTTCACTCATTGCATTCAAGCCATAAACTTCTGTTAACTGACGATGAATTTCTGCAGCTGATAGGCTTCTCGCGGTCAAAAAACGTATCACAGACCGTATCTCACACGCGGCGGGCGATTCTATAATCGTAAACATTATAAAGTAGCACAGCGATGCGTACACGTCAGCTACAGAGCTGCAACTTGCATCAGTGTGAACGGGAAGAATGCCGGCAAGTGGCGCGGTGGCTTGTTGTGGCGTCCGTGCGAACTACGGGACTATACGTGCGAACGGCCCTTACTTAAAAAACAACCCTCGTACATGCGTGTTTTTATGGAAAGAGAACTTGACATCTTACGTAATAAGCTCCGATAGTATGAAGAACCTAGAGATGTTATTGTTAACCCGAAAAAGACTGGGTTGTTGCCAGATGCAAGTTCTGCGTGGAATATGCAGCGGAATTGGTACAATGGCAAAGATTAACAGCAGGTCTAAGGCTCATTGTGGTACACAACACACGAAGAATGGAGGCTCTGAGATGGCACATGACACCGCATACAATAAGACCGGTAGTAAAAATTCACACAACTACAAATTTAGTTATGACAGAAAAAGTCATGCTAATCAACACGCAAATAGTCGCAGAAGTGTGGTACTTAGCTCAGGTCATGCAGGTGGCCAAAGAAATAGGGAGGGTGTAACGTCACCCATAAGTAGCCGTGATAATCTGTCGCCTAGAACTGGTACGAGGTGAGGTGAGGTCTGCGCAACTGTGCAGCCCCAGTGGTGACAGCACGTTGCTGCCAGGTGGGCAGCAGCGGTCGTTGCAGGTCAGCCAGGTGCAAGGACTTCAGCAAAGGGTTGGACGTGGGTAAATCCTACTACGGGGAATACTGATGAGAGGTAGTCGGTTAAAAGGAGACAAAAGGCTCCAAGAAATTGCAGAGTGTCAGACAAGCTGAAAGATGGCTTCTGAAAGCTCTTTGGGAATTTATTATAATTCACAGTCAAGTATTAAAGCAAATCTGAATACATCTGCGACATCAAAAAAATGAAGTGCACCCAGTGACATTAGGATATTTCAGTATCTTTAAAACTACAGAAGTTAACATTTCATGGCCATTACACGTTTTCAAAAATGAACCTCTGACTTACCAACTGTCAAATGCTTCATGCAATTTGAACATATCGTATCTCAGATGATAGCATTGCACTATGGCTGTTATATCTGAAAGCTGCGTATGTCTATCTAATTTATTTCTTGATTTATTACGTTTATTACAATTTTTCATTGTGCAAATATTTGTCAGAACATGGTATCCTCCACTATTACACAGCTAATGAATACAGCGTGAATACCTCATATTTTCTCATACTTGCGTATTTATTTAATGAACTGTTTACTATTTTGACAGTAACTTTATTTTAATTAATTACAATTGATGATGCAAAATCTTGGTAATTTGAGGAGTGATCTACACTCCTGGAAATTGAAATAAGAACACCGTGAATTCATTGTCCCAGGAAGGGGAAACTTTATTGACACATTCCTGGGGTCAGATACATCACATGATCACACTGACAGAACCAGAGGCACATAGACACAGGCAACAGAGCATGCACAATGTCGGCACTAGTACAGTGTATATCCACCTTTCACAGCAATGCAGGCTGCTATTCTCCCATGGAGACGATCGTAGAGATGCTGGATGTAGTCCTGTGGAACGGCTTGCCATGCCATTTCCACCTGGCGCCTCAGTTGGACCAGCGTTCGTGCTGGACGTGCAGACCGCGTGAGACGACGCTTCATCCAGTCCCAAACATGCTCAATGGGGGACAGATCCGGAGATCTTGCTGGCCAGGGTAGTTGACTTACACCTTCAAGTGCACGTTGGGTGGCACGGGATACATGCGGACGTGCATTGTCCTGTTGGAACAGCAAGTTCCCTTGCCGGTCTAGGAATGGTAGAACGATGGGTTCGATGACGGTTTGGATGTACCGTGCACTATTCAGTGTTCCCTCGACGATCACCAGTGGTGTACGGCCAGTGTAGGAGATCGCTCCCCACACCATGATGCCGGGTGTTGGCCCTGTGTGCCTCAGTCGTATGCAGTCCTGATTGTGGCGCTCACCAAACACGCATACGACCATCATTGGCACCAAGGCAGAAGCGACTCTCATCGCTGAAGACGACACGTCTCCATTCGTCCCTCCATTCACGCCTGTCGCGACACCACTGGAGGCGTGTTGCACGATGTTGGGGCGTGAGCGGAAGACGGCCTAACGGTGTGCGGGACCGTAGCCCAGCTTCATGGAGACGGTTGCGAATGGTCCTCGCCGATACCCCAGGAGCAACAGTGTCCCTAATTTGCTGGGAAGTGGCGGTGCGGTCCCCTACGGCACTGCGTAGGATCCTACGGTCTTGGCGTGCATCCGTGCGTCGCTGCGGTCCGGTCCCAGGTCGACGGGCACGTGCACCTTCCGCCGACCACTGGCGACAACATCGATCGATGTACTGTGGAGACCTCACGCCCCACGTGTTGAGCAATTCGGCGGTACGTCCACCCGGCCTCCCGCATGCCCACTATACGCCCTCGCTCAAAGTCCGTCAACTGCACATATGGTTCACGTCCACGCTGTCGCGGCATGCTACCAGTGTTAAAGACTCCGATGGAGCTCCGTATGCCACGGCAAACTGCCTGACACTGACGGCGGCGGTGCACAAATGCTGCGCAGCTAGCGCCATTCGACGGCCAACACCGCGGTTCCTGGTGTGTCCGCTGTGCCGTGCGTGTGATCATTGCTTGTACAGCCCTCTCGCAGTGTCCGGAGCAAGTATGGTGGGTCTGACACACCGGTGTCAATGTGTTCTTTTTTCCATTTCCAGGAGTGTATCACATGTGTTAGCTGACACCACCTTTATAAAAGAGTACCAAAGGACTTCTGATAAGCAAGCTTAAATAATTGTTTAAACTTGCGCAAGAATACTGGCTTATTTATTTATGAACAAACCGCTGTTTATATTTGTTGTGAATGGTCTGAGTGTGACGGAGTGCCGGCCGGAGTGGCCGAGCGGGTCAAGGCGCTACAGTCTGGACCCTCGCGACCGCTACAGTCGCAGGTTCGAATCCTGCCTCGGGCATGGATGTGTGTGCTGTCCTCAGGTTAGTTAGGTTTAAGTAGTTCTAAGTTCTGGGGGACTGATGACCTTAGAAGTGAAGTCCCATAGTGCTCAGAGCCATTTGAACCATTTGTGACGAAGTGTTTACAAGATTATTTTACTTAAATACTGTTGGAATGCGCCAGTCTAATCCAGAGAGTGGTCAAGTTCAGTCAAATGATGCAGAACTTAAGAGTGATATATTTTTTGTGGGGACATCCTTCAGCCAATGGAAAAGCAGACAGTAGCAGAACACTACAGAAGCCAAGTGGAGACTCGGACTTGTTGAATGTAGAGATCAAGGGACCTATTCTGGACACTTGTACAGAACTGTAAGTGGAATTCGATCATGTAAGTGATTAATTCTGGGCGTTGAACGACGGCTGCCATACTTCTGAAGGGACTTTGTACTTAGAGAGGACTGAATGTTCTCCAGTGTAAGACTCTAACGTTTTCCCACTTGTATTACAGAACTAAAGGCAGACATAGTATGAGTTACTGTTCTTTGTATTCGTAATTGATAACCCCCGTGCGGTTCTAGGCGCTACAGTTTGGAACCACTAGACCGCTACGGTCAAAGGTTCGAATCCTGCCTCGGGCATGCATGTGTGTGATGTCCTTAGGTTAGTTAGGTTTAAGTAATTCTAAGTTCTAGGGGACTGATGACCTCAGCAGTTGAGTCCCATAGTGCTCAGAGCCATTTTTTTGATGATCTGTAAATCATCATGCTCACCTCTGAATTATTCGAGCTGATGAATATTTCGTGCCTTGTGATTATGAAATGGACTTAGTTTTCGTGCATCTTTTATTGCAGTTTAGTTTGGGGATTATATTAAAATTCCCATATAAACCTCTCCTCGTAACTTTACTGCATATGATAAGGGAATTTTGTGTCTGTATTTTAACTTAATATCATAGGACCACATCCCGACGTTTACATCAATTACAGACGCTAAAGCCGGCCGAAGTGGCCGTGCGGTTAAAGGCGCTGCAGTCTGGAACCGCAAGACCGCTACGGTCGCAGGTTTGAATCCTGCCTCGGGCATGGATGTTTGTGATGTCCTTAGGTTAGTTAGGTTTAACTAGTTCTAAGTTCTAGGGGACTAATGACCTCAGCAGTTGAGTCCCATAGTGCTCAGAGCCATTTGAACCATTTGAACAGACGCTAAAATGCGACCCTTGATATTAGGTAAGGAAAAAAATTGGTTTGATCCTATAGGATGCTGTTTAGCCACAAGGGCTATACAACAGGCCATTTACAATAAAGTGACAGAAGTAATGCGACAATGTTATGCACATATAGAGACGGCGGTAGCATCGCGTACACAAGGTAAAAAGGGCAGCGCGTAGGTGGAGGTGTCAGTCATTTGTACTCAAGTAACGGCCGCACCGAGGGAATTAACAAACTTTCAATGCGGAATGGTAGCTGCAACTAGGTGCATGGAACGTTACATTTCGGAAAGCGTCAACAGTATGCCGAGCTTACCAAGGGTCAAGAATTATCTCTCACGGTAGACAACACAGTGACAAACGCCCTTCACGTAACGACTGAGAGCAGCGGTGTTTGCGTAGAATTGACAGCGCAAACAGCCAAGCAACACTGTACGAAACAACCGTGGAAATCAATATACGACGTACGACGAACGTATCCTTTATGACAGCGCGGCCAGATTTAGTGTTACTGGGCTATAGCAGCAGACGATCAACGCGAGAGCCTTTGCTAACAGCAGGTCACCTGAAGCGTCTCTCTTGGGCTCGTGACCACATCAGTGGAACCGGAGACGACTGGAAAACCGTGGCCTGGTCACATCGGTCCCGATTTCGGTTGGTAAGAGTGGATAGTGGGTTTCGAGTGTTCTGCAGACTCCACGAAGCCGTGGACCAATTTGTCAACAAGGCACTGTGCAAGCTGGTGGTGGTTCCATAATGGTGTGGACTGTATTTATTTGGTATGGACTGGGTCCTTCGGTCCAACTGAACCTATCATGGGGTTGAAATGGCTGTATTCGGCTGCCTGGAAGATCGTGAACTTAATGATCCCAAACAACATTGGAATTTTTATGGATGACAATGCGCCACGTCACCAGGTTTTAATTGTTTGCGATTGGTTTTAAGAACATTCTGAACAATTGGAGCGGATGTTCTGATTACCCTAATCACCCTAAGTGAATCCCATCGAACATTTATGGGACAGCCGGCCGGGGTGGCCGAGCGGTTCTAGGCGCTACAGTCTGGAATCGCTCGACCGCTACGGTCTCAGATTCGAATCCTGCCTCTGGCATGGATGTGTGTGATTTCCTTAGGTTGGTTATGTTTAAGTAGTTCTAAGTTCTAGGGGACTGATGACCTCAGAAGTTAAGTCCCATAGTGCGCAGAGCCATTTGAATCATTTATGGGACGTAACCAAGAGGTAAGTTTTCGTACAAAATCCTGCATCGGGACCACTTTCGTAATTAGGGACGGCTATAGAGGCAGCATGGCTCAGCATTTCTGCAAGGGGCTTCCAAGGACTTGCTGAGTTTGTGCCACGTCGAGTTGTGTCATATGCCGGATAAGTGGAGGCCTATGCGATGTCAGGAGTTATCCCATGACTTTTTTCACCTCAGTTAATTCGTTTATATCGAAGGGTGAAATGTTTAAGGTTTCTCTGCTGCCCAGCATCCTCAGCAAAAATAATGGTCGGCTGGAGCTAACGGTCTTGCACCCGAAATGAGGGTCCTGCTCATCAGCACAACTAAATGTGTAGTAGGAAAGGGACCACATTCGCCAAATGCTGTGCTGTTTCACAAATGTTCCGACATCAGAGCTAGCGCCATTTAATAATGTCGATATCCCACACTCATTAAACTTCATCCGGAATTATCATCTCAGTAACAGTTAGACAGTAACAACGTTCTAAAAGGAGGAAAAGTTTTAACCTGGCTATAGCTTTCAAAGAAACTGTGATTACCCCAGCACGATTAAAAAATCGGAAGGGGAAGTTTAGCGATGAAAATAATACCAGAGGATGCAAGACCAACTTGGTAAAATGTGGTAAACCGGCGAACAGTGACCAGTTCCAAGCTTTACTCCACTCGGTTAAAACCGTCGTCTGCGTGCAGAAACTGAAACTCCGAGGGCACAGTAGAACATCGTTTTGAGCAAGGACGGATGCAGCTAATCAATAGACATATGTAATGTGCAGGTCCCTAGCGCAGTGGTACCCGAATGGAAACCATTTCCAAACGCTAAGTGAAACGCAACAACCCGGATCTTAGCCCACACAATTCACACGATTTTGGGTACTGGTTAAGGGACAAACAACAGCATGTGACCTACCATTATTTAAACCTTATACGATATTTTAACTTAAAAGCATATGTAAAAAGTGCAGTGCTTAAATGAGTTTCTTATTACTAATACAGTCGATGTTGACTTTAATATTTAATAGCTTCCCAGTTGCCTGGACGTGTTACAAGTGCTAACTGTGGTACCGTACTTAGAATGTCGATACCACACAGGGGGTAGTCGTTCCGGGTACAGGGGTTGGCAGTAGAGGTCCCACTGTTGTCCGACAGCGGCAGCACCAGCGAACGGAGCCGCCCAGCCGCTGGACACTCGAGGCCACACCCTATGAGCTGAGGCGCCGCCAGCGCCACGGATCAAGTGTTCAAGGGGCCGCCTGATCACAGCTCTGCCCGAGTTAGTAGCTCCAGTCCAGCAGCAGCCCTGTACTGCCGTAGTGCAGTTGCTACTTCATACGAGTACAGTGCAACAGAACTGGATTCAAGACTTGAATTATGATTAATTCTGTGGATTACAAGACGGACGTGAATTGTGAACAGCTAAGATGTTTAACTTGTCCCGGCATTGCCCACGTATTCGTATAAGCGTTTCGATGAGAATTAATTGTACTAAGTTGAGTATGATACAATGTTTCTCACAGTGTTTGTCTTCGCTTATTCTTTTGATTTCTGCTTCAACGGGACACACAATTTTGGCGACGGGACTTTATCTCTTCACTAACATTCATGAGTGACAAAATAAGGTTATTCGTCCGTTGTAATTAAACACCTGATACCTTGTCACACTTGTCACGACACGCTGGATGTGATTCGTACTATTAATGCGTGACGGAACTATTTTGCACGTAATGTGTACTTAGAATAATCTTGTAATTAAAGGATGAGCTGTGTGTTGGTTTGTGATCGTTAATATGATCATTGAGTTCGTCTGGTTGGTTTGTTTGTCAAAATATTTGTTACTTTTTGGCACTTTTGGCAAAAGTTGAGACCCGAAGAGAGAGAGAGAGAGAGAGAGAGAGAGAGAGAGAGAGGGAGAGGGAGGAAGGAAAGAAACGAAAAAAGGAATTAAAAATGGTCACCTATTATTTCTGCTCCGGACTGTGTGTGTGTGTGTGTGTGTGTGTGTGTGTGTGTGTGTTTTGTCATCATCATCGACGGGAAAGTGGCCGAAGTGTTCCAAGGCAAAAAGTGTACCACCAGTCTCCAAAAGACGACTCTCGGCCAAAAATTCCATATGCGCATTTCACTGTTTTCGTTGTTTTACGTGTTAAACTGGATGTTAATCAGTGTGCTTATCACGTATAGGAAACTAATGATTATTTGCCTTTTCCATATTTCTCCTTTCTCTTGAAATGATTCCCGAGAGTGTCTTCCCTTTTTCCCACTGCGCTGAGAGATATATCAAATGGAAAAATAGTGCCTAGTCACTAAAAATATTTAATTAAGGAAGTGCATCTCTAACATAATAATGGATTACAATTCTGTCAGTACTGGACATACATCAGCAACATTAAGGGGGAAAAAAAGGAAAATTTGATTACTAGCAGTAATTAACTACACTCCTGGAAATGGAAAAAAGAACACATTGACACCGGTGTGTCAGACCCACCATACTTGCTCCGGACACTGCGAGAGGGCTGTACAAGCAATGATCACACGCAGGGCACAGCGGACACACCAGGAACCGCGGTGTTGGCCGTCGAATGGCGCTAGCTGCGCAGCATTTGTGCACCGCCGCCGTCAGTGTCAGCCAGTTTGCCGTGGCATACGGAGCTCCATCGCAGTCTTTAACACTGGTAGCATGCCGCGACAGCGTGGACGTGAACCGTATGTGCAGTTGACGGACTTTGAGAGAGGGCGTATAGTGGGCATGCGGGAGGCCGGGTGGACGTACCGCCGAATTGCTCAACACGTGGGGCGTGAGGTCTCCACAGTACATCGATGTTGTCGCCATTGGTCGGCGGAAGGTGCACGTGCCCGTCGACCTGGGACCGGACCGCAGCGACGCACAGATGCACGCCAAGACCGTAGGATCCTACGCAGTGCCGTAGGGGACCGCACCGCCACTTCCCAGCAAATTAGGGACACTGTTGCTCCTGGGGTATCGGCGAGGACCATTCGCAACCGTCTCCATGAAGCTGGGCTACGGTCCCGCACACCGTTAGGCCGTCTTCCGCTGACGCCCCAACGTCGAGCAGCCCGCCTCCAGTGGTGTCACGACAGCCGTGAATGGAGGGACGAATGGAGACGTGTCGTCTTCAGCGATGAGAGTCGCTTCTGCCTTGGTGCCAATGATGGTCGTATGCGTGTTTGGCGCCGTGCAGGTGAGCGCCACAATCAGGACTGCATACGACCGAGGCACACAGGGCCAACACCCGGCATCATGGTGTGGGGAGCATCTCCTACACTGGCCGTACGCCACTGGTGATCGTCGAGGGGACACTGAATAGTGCACGGTACATCCAAATCGTCATCGAACCCATCGTTCTACCATTCCTAGACCGGCAAGGGAACTTGCTGTTCCAACAGGACAATGCACGTCAGCATGTATCCCGTGCCACCCAACGTGCTCTAGAAGGTGTAAGTCAACTACCCTGGCCAGCAAGATCTCCGGATCTGTCCCCCATTGAGCATGTTTGGGACTGGATGAAGCGTCGTCTCACGCGGTCTGCACGTCCAGCACGAACGCTGGTCCAACTGAGGCGCCAGGTGGAAATGGCATGGCAAGCCGTTCCACAGGACTACATTCAGCATCTCTACGATCGTCTCCATGGGAGAATAGCAGCCTGCATTGCTTCGAAAGGTGGATATACACTGTACTAGTGCCGACATTGTGCATGCTCTGTTGCCTGTGTCTATGTGCCTGTGGTTCTGTCAGTGCGATCATGTGATGTATCTGACCCCAGGAATGTGTCAATAAAGTTTCCCCTTCCTGGGACAATGAATTAACGGTGTTCTTATTTCAATTTCCAGGAGTGTATTATAGGGCGCATAGAGGAAACAGGTAATTAAACCATATACCGGGTGTTAGCGGTATAAGTGCAGATGTTTCTGCTGAAACCTGAGGACAGTGTACTGAGCAATGTTACATCGGTATTTACCTCGAATGCAGACTAATAATTATAGCTATCGTGAGTAGTATGGTTTTAAATTGGTTGCACCTTAAACAATGAGTGGCACAAGACATCCATTAATCGTTATTTTCCTTGGGCAGCAGGTCAGATATTGAAGTGTGGACACATTGATGCAAGACGGATACTGTTACTGACTAGTGTAGTCCGCTTCATGTAGCAATTACGATCGTCCAGAAAACATCGAGTAGTAAGATATGTGATGTGTTCGTGCGAAAACTTTTAGACACGTAGAAAAAGTAATTAACGCACTGAAGTTCGTACATATTAAAGTATCAATTAGCAAAATATTTGTAACTCTACCTCTAACTTTCTGTATGTTTCTATTTAAGTCAGGTACTCACAAAAAACACTGTATAAAAAAAATGAAATGATCGTGTGGCATGTTGGCCGGGAGGCTCCATCCGGGGAACTTGGGCCGCCGAGTGCAAGTCTTGTTTCAGTTGTCGCCACATTGGGCGACTTGCATGCCGGTGATGAGGACAACACAACACCCAGTCCACGAGCGGAGAAAATCTCCAACCCGGCCGGGAATCGAACCCGGGCCAGCTGCATGGGAGGCCTAGCACGTAGCCACTCAGCTTTCTTTTTGATCTCATTTCGTTCTATATTGTTCGTTGAATTTTTTTGGGGCTGATGTCCTATGATACCCGTTCAGGTTCTCCGTTCACTCAGTTTTTTGTTGCAGAGGGTAGCTAACCCTCTGACCGAATACACTGAGCTACCGTGCCGGCAAGCCAAGCAGGTGGACGTATAAAAACGAATATCGTTACGGATGAAGGAAATGAAACACCATGTAAATGTGCAAGGAAACACTCAAAAGCAAACTATGAAATCAAAAAATGAGCAATAGACAGCAGATAGGGTGAGAGGAGACCTAAATAAAAACTTAACTTGAGCTCGTTTGAAGAGAATAATAAACATTTCTAAGAATCACTTCCACAACGTACACAGGAGCTAACCATTCAAACAAAGAAAGGAAGAGTATCATTTAAAGTAAAGAAGAGAGGTTTATGGCAAAACGGTCGTGACAACAGTCGGCCGCAGTTCGACAATTCCGTATCTGTCTGAGTCATTCGCTCGTAAATACCGATCGACTCGAAAAAATATTAATTGAAACCTATACATTACTAGTAATTACTGTCTCGGTGAACTCACAAAACCGATCAAATACTCGTGCACCGTATTCTACCGACATATACGCATTATCAAGGTGCGTCGCATTTCGTTACGAGCACACGCTCGTCCCACTTTCATCCATGCTTCATTTGCATGTTATTGGCCCCGCAGTTCGGAGCGTCACGACTGGCGGGGAAAAGTCTCACGCTGATGCAATATGGAAACCCGTGGAAACCACCTCTTCATAACATACCACGAAACCAGGCGATATGCGAATTAATCTCGAATACCAGTTCTAGTAATACCCATGCTGTGTACCAACTTAATCTGTGATCACTCACGTCCAGCTGCTCACAACAAAGTAGGCAAACTGCCAAAACTGATACCTGCAAGTAATAAGGACACTGTGAAAATACCTGCAGTAAGAAGGACACTTTGAAAAATTTAATGCCTTACGTACGGCAACTATTTAGTAGGGGTTTTGAACGCATTTTCAGCTCTATTGCTGGTTAACCTAAATACTATATGCGACACCGACAATATTACTCCGTTGAGATTACCCTGAGACTGAGAAGCTTACCGAGGACCTAACTGAAATGAATCAAATATGAAACCACACTTTCTTTTGATATACGAGGTTGAATGATTTGAAAGCAAAACGCCACTCATTCTGCGGGCGTAATGTAGCGCAATATTGAATGACGTGATCTCGTAACCATCCATGTCCAATGGAATATAATACAAGCACGATCTTTGTGCAGCGAGCTCCAGAGATTTGAAAAAGTTCTGCTGGACCACGAAACTCAAATTCTCAATAGATTTTCACAAGGGCCGAAGGAAGTTTTAAAATTAAAGCTAATGGTTTTACCCCAAGCAACCAGGTCTGCTCTCAGCTGTTACGCCTGAACTCCGTTTAATTGTGTTAAAGAACTTTTCGTTCTGTAAAATACAAAGACAATCAAGAGAACACAGTTTATACACGTAGATGACTGAACTAGGTCTCACTGATTGCCTTACGGTTATTGTAATTTGTGGAAAAGTTTCCTCAGTTATTCCACACCAATATCGAGGTGGCTCCTGCTCATATGTCATAACCTGCTCCTTCATCGTCCTTCGTCCATTGCTAGAAATTGTTATATGAAGTAAATTATTAGGTAGAATGTTTATAAAGTGTATTATTGTTAATGTCTCTGTTTCTTCCATATTCCACTATTTTTAAAAGTCTAATTTTTTATTCTAAAACTTTCAAGACATGTAATGTTGCTTGACGTGATCTCGTAACCATCGACGTCCAGTGGAGAATAATACAATGACATGTAAACTTGCTTTAATGGCATAATCAAGAAAGAACTTTTCGAGGTTTCTTGGAGCTCTTCAGAGTCGTGTAACCATTACACGTAGGCCCACATGGACTATGGCTTTCAATATTCAGAGAATCTTATTATTTGTATGATACCCATATACAGTTTCTCATTTTTACCTGGAGATAAGTGCAACGAGTATAATATACCGAAATTACTTGCACAGTTTATGGTACTGACGGCGTTAGCTAATCACGTTTCTCAAACCGAAGCTGTAACTAAATGGATCGCTGAGGTGTGCATACTGGAGAAACAAATATAAAAGAATAATCAGTAGTGTTCATTTGGTGAGTGAAAGTTCCACAGGAAAAAGAGTGTATGTACAAAACTTTTGTCGTCATCTCATTCTTGCCCGTCGTATAACCCATCTTTTGGTTTGGTAAAAATGTAATGCTTCCAATAACAGATGCTCAGGTGGCATCGTTTTGATGTCGTCATATCACCGATTATGGTATCACCTAATCTCTTCTGTAATTGTAGTTTCCATGTGTAGTTGCTGTCTCATGTCTGCGTTTCGCACCCTGTATGTTAATCCAAGAAGTGACCACAGAAACTTCATTTTCTTCAATTCTCTATGTCTCTTCTTGTCTGCCATGTATAGGAGCAAGCTGAGCCACCAAGTTGTGCAGCCTTACTGTTATTCTCTTTCCTAATAGGTCTGCCAGGATATGTCCTTAGCTTATACAACAGTTTATAGCGTTAATTTCTATATAATTTGAACCACATCTGAATTAGTTTGGTCTATGGATGTATCTGTCCCAAGATATCCACAAAAAATTATTTGTTCTATTCTCTTACTGTTTATCACTATTTTTTGCTCTTCTTACGTGTTTCCCTTCCACCGTCATTACTTCTACAGATGTTGCCACTGGATATTTCGCAAACCACTGTTTGTTTTGGTGGTTCAAATGGCTCTGAGCACTATGGGACTTAACTTCTGTGGTCATCAGTCCCCTAGAACTTAGAACTACTTAAACCTAACTAACCTAAGGACATCACACACATCCATGCCCGAGGCAGGATTCGAACCTGCGACCGTAGCAGTAGCGCGGTTCCGGACTGAGCGCCTTAACCGCGAGACCACCGCGGCCGGCTGTTTGTTTTAATCATAGTTTCTTGTGAAGGGCTTTCACTGTCTGTTAAATAAAATAATCTTAAAACATTTGTCCCTTCCCAGGACCGTCGTCTTGTGTTTTTTTTAATTCTATTCATCTAAGAGTTTATTAAAGTATTCATCAAAAGGGATTGGCGAGAGACCACAGCCTTGGTTTAGTCCCTGGTTTACCGCCAACATCTCTTCGTTGAAAGTAATTTTGGTGTCATCGTACGGTGATTTGATAGTATTTAACAAATTTGTCGGTACATGTAGTCAGTAAGTATTTCCCATATTTTCATTCTTCCTACTTTATTGTAGGCCACCTCATAGTCTAGGTGTAGCAGATATAGTTGCTTGATGAACTCTCTTTTCTATCAGTCGTCTTAGAGTAAGCGCTGAATCTGCACAGAACCTACCTTTATTAAAGCTGCATTGCTCCTCTCGTCACAATGTTTCTTCTATTTACTGGAGTAGCTTTTATTGATGGACGAATAGATTTTATAATCAGCATTTGAAATGAATGTACCCCTATAATTTGAGCGTAAATTTTTTATTTTCTTTTGTCTATACACTTATATTTTCACAAGCACAAAATATCATTCAACAACTGCACAACAGATCTCTTTTACAATTTTAACACTGTCGTTTATTTCATCGGTAATTGTTTCTCTTCCTGGCACCCTTTATAATATTTTCGAAGCCTGTCATTTTGATGCACTGTATTCTCCGACATCCATAGTATCTGTATAGTAGGGCTCAACTTCCCACACTAATATCTGCTTATAACACAATAACCATTTCTGTCAAGGTATTATCTCAGTCTGTGCTTTGTCGTGGATTGCAATACGCAAGTTTTTGAATACTCCGAAGCCAAGCATTTCACCTCAAGTTAAATCATATTCTAGTCTTTTAAACTAGCAAACACAGTTGGTTAGTGAAATTCGAATCCCTCGAAATGACTGAAAGTAACATTCAGACTTGGTTGCGACGAAATTTGCCTACACTCATGTACGTGGGAAGAGCGTAATCACATTTTCGAAATAAACTGCTGAAAAAGTCCTCCCCTGACGTCTTTCAGTTTGTATTTTCGTGATCGGAATCATCTTTCCCAATACTCTTACGAACAAAGGCAATCGATACATACCTATGTAATGGAGATAGGATTAGCTTGCGTTCTCAGTGCTGTTTAGCAGAGTATGTTGCGTCTCCGATAGCGTACGGGACAGTTTGGTTTGTGTACGCTTTTTAGTTTGTCAACACGAGTAACTCACCTCAGGGTCAGCAGGCGCTATGTCATTTTACGGCACTAATGCTATCCGCACGAAATTCGTACACTACAGTTACGGCCCCAACTGCGTTTTTTACACCGGAATTTGCGCTGAAAAAAATAAGACAGAAGTAGAATTGGGGTTTCTAAGTGAAGGCGGCGACACGGCGCTGGAACTCACGCGGCTGCTGCACGGGAGCGGCACGTTTCCAAGCTCGATCACGTGATGTGCACCGTGATCTATTCTTGTGCAGAAATTGCAGCTGCCTGAGTGGCCACAAGAGCAGTTTTACAGCAGCGTTCAGTCGGTCGCGCACTCGCGAACAGAACACAGTTATGATGTGCAACGTAGAGTGTGTAGACACTGAGCTTTTAATTCTGGATGTGCCAAAATATCCATGTATTTACGATATCAGGCGTCCAGACTATAAAAACAGAAGTATGAAGATGGAGTCGTGGCAAGCAGTTAACATGGCACATACTGGGGGAAAGTTGGTGAAAATGGAACAGGAAGAAATAAATACAGTTGGTAGGCAATAAATCCAGGGAAAAAATTTATTTATATGTTCATTTATATTTACAAGTACGTTCCTCTCAAAATTCTAGTTAAGACAACCGTTTAAGATTTACTCAGTGCAGCTTTTTTTGCCAAGAATCTGATCCATTACTCAAGTCGGCGACAGTGTTGCCAACTCAGCTGGAAGTACATAGACAGCAAGTACGTTATGTTCCTTCGCCTTGGCAACGTCGCAGGCTGGTTCGCCCGAATCTGCCTTACGTTTGAAGAACGAGTACGCTTTAAAAATAGGTCCCTTGCCTGTTCGTGAAACAGTTGGCGCCTTCTAGGTGTTTGACTCACTACAAGAAAACTAACAAAACACAAAGAAAACCATAGAAATCAGTCAGTCGTAGTTTCGTGCACTTAAAAAGCGCTAGTGTGTTCAAATATAACGAAATTTTACGCAGTACGGTATACGGAAAGACAATGAGCGCCGATTGGCTAGCTGCGTAGCTGTCTACAGTGCCTCTCTCACCCAAAGATAACAGTAATAGTCTGCGAAGTAGTGTGTGACATATTTTCCTCTTGTGTTTAGTCTAGTTCCGCATGCAGAAATACTTGTGAATGTACCTGTCAGGGAGACCTCAAAGTTGTAACCATCAACAGTCCTTACGTACTTGTGGAGTACACAGTACGTTTTATCTATATTGTATGAAAGTTCAACATTCACATCTACTGGCCATTGCAAAATGAGCCACTTATTTGCTGAAACTACAAATGTGCTTTCAGCTAAACACCTGGCTCTTGATAATCCGTAGTTGAAAACTTTTTTTGGGGAGTAAAATTTTTTGCTTGGATAAGATCTTAAGAGGTTTTCATACATGACAAACTCCTCATCAGCCACAAATACAAATGGAAGAGGTGTACCAGTAGGGCAGTTTAGAAGAAGTTTTGATTGTGATAAATTTAATGCCTGTGTGTAGATTTTTTTTTTCATAGATCAGCTGCTTTGATTGAGTCTGAATCAATGTATCTGAAACAGTAATTGTTATATGCTACAGCCAGTAGCACAGTCGAAAAGAGCATCTTATGTTTAAAGAATTCATTTTCATATCCACATGGCATTGTAATCGTGACGTGTTTCCCATCAACGGCTATCACACAATGGAGGAAACTGACCTTTACCTCATACTTCTGACTGATTCCCATTCAGTCTTCAGCTACTGGTCGTTTCATGAACTCTTTTCTGGGCAGCTCTCATAGAGACAAATTCATTACCACAAACTGTCCGCAGCTCGTGGTCGTGCGGTAGCGTTCTCGCTTCCCGCGCCCGGGTTCCCGGGTTCGATTCCCGGCGGGGTCAGGGATTTTCTCTGCCTCGTGATGACTGGGTGTTGTGTGATGTCCTTAGGTTAGTTAGGTTTAAGTAGTTCCAAGTAGTTCTAAGTAGTCCCATAGTGCTCAGAGCCATTTGAACCGATTACCACGAATTCTGCGTGAAATCAAAGAACGACCAGTCAGAAACCCTAAATGAAGCGATAAAGTAAGAGTTTCTTGATCCTATATAGATATCTGAAAATTACTTTAAGATTCTAATCAGCATATCATAAAGTATATAAATAATATTTTAGGTTACGGGATGCAGAAACGTTAGAAAACATAAAGAACAGCTGTCTGAGAAACTTAAAATTGCAGGAAGGCAGAAGCAAACATTCAGCAAAGACTAAAAAGCCTTATCTGTGTAGCAAGAAGATAATCTTCCTCCGGTCGTGTTTTCAATTAAGAGAGTGCGTTATTGTGGCATATTAAAAATTTACATTGAACGCTTCATTAGTTTCAATCATTGCAGTACAGACAAGTATGTCTGGCGTGCAACAGGAAACAGTGAGAACTCAGTTCCAATAGCTGACGAAACTGTGCCGTCGCCAAATGTTTCAGCTGCACCTCTCGTTGTCGCTGTTTCACGAGTTCCACGGCTACTACCCGGCAGTTTTTTTTTTTTTTTTTTTTTTTTTTTGCTCTGTGTTGTGGCCGCATTTGCTGGAATTCCTGCCACGTTTTTCCTGCTCAAATCCGCTGGTAAAAACGCACGTGGATCGTAGCCGACATGGAAGTTATTCGAACATTCATCTGCTTTCGTGAGACTTAAGACAAAGATTTGCTTTGTAGACGTCGCAGGAAGTTGAGGACAGGAAATTGAGGACCGCTACCTGCTATTATGCAAATTATGGGAATATGCGAGAAAACAGCGGTATCGGGTGCTGCGTGTTTGGTGGCAAGTAAGAGTAGAGGAGACCGGGGCAAATTTTCGTGGATTTCTTTTCGGATTTTGAAAATTTTTATTTTGTTTATTTACTTTGTTTATAATTATTTTGTCTTATAACATAGTTATTAAAGTATATACATACTTCTAACTCAACATTAAATTTAATGGTACAAAATAATTTTATGTGCGAACAATGGAGTGAGTAATTGTGCTCCAGCTATGGGAGAGGTTTATGCACCTATGGGGGCACGTTTACGCATGTCATAGAACACAATAGTGAGTAAACAAAATACGCTTCTAAAATTTTTGAAAAGTGTCTTATTGACAGTAAGCAAAATTGTAGCCTTCCTTACACCAGTTAACATGGTGAACGACGAAAATTTTATAGGCAACAAACCAACTTTTCGAAGAAACTTTCACCTTTTAATACAATATGAAACACATAGAAGTTTGATTGTTAATTAAGTGCTTATTCATTGCTATTTTACGAGAAGAAATTTTTGAACACAAAAGTTATGTGCTGCCTGTAGCACAAACACCATGAGCACATCTTTTGTATCTAAGGCAGTGAATACATTCTTTATTTATTTTTGATTGGTTGTATCATTCCAAGCAGTAAATAAAAAGGCGATTTTCATGCTATTGATCAGGCTGCTGCAGATTATGCGACTTGGAGTGGAGAATAGGATGGGACGTTCATTGAGACGGGAGTGCTTGCTAACAGACGCTTTGGAAGGACAAGTTTGTGAGAAGAGATTGTGAGGAAGAAGGTGACATATGACGATAGACGACATAAAGGAAAGCATGGAGAGTTACCATTAGAAAACTTGCATCTGGGCAGAACACTAATGATGGTCTCAAAAGTAGACCTATTAACATTTTTCCTTGTTCTTCCAGTTAGCAATCTCCTGCCCTTATCAGTCCTTGCTGTCATAGAATTAATTATTTCTGCTTGAGATTCATTATTTCTTTCAGCAATTTCTACCTTTATCTCCTGTGCCTTCGTTTTTATTTGAATGGCCTTTCGAACTGCTGTTATCATAAAGTTTCGTTGACTAGCGCATCAGTTAGAATGGAAATGCTAAATGGTGAGTACACGTGCCCCAGAAGAACTGTACACACGTGCCACATCACCATGTT